>NC_136638.1:1762500-1767500 GCF_949748355.1 Melanostigma gelatinosum
GTTAGAGTAGCAGAGTGTAAACATACTTACCTGTTGTGAGGCAAGAGCCGAAAAAGAACATGTAGCTGAGCTACCTGGATAAATAAAGTAGAGTGGAGATTGTAATTATTACAGTGGGCTGCAAGGATGCATAGTGGAGCCTGCAGGGAGAATGCCATCAGTATCAAGGACTTCAGTTAATAATTTCATAATAACTGAGTCAATGAAGCAAAACAAGTTTCTTTTTCCTCTTCGTGTTTTTCTGAGATGGGGATGGGACCCAGTGTTGCAGAACTGATAACAGTCCTGGCAGTTGTGGGGTTGTATAATCCTGACAGCATGCTGGACTATACATGATCAGTGACCTGAAAACAAGGCTGTGTTTACCTCAGAGATCCCTTCAAGCTGTCTGTCTCTATGTGTTGGTGCTGTGCACAAATCTATGCAAGGCAAGGCTAGTTTATTTGTATAGCACATTTCAACAAAAAGGTAATTCAAAGTGCTTCACTTAAAAGCATCAAAACATGATGTAACCAAGTGGAACTGACGGGGTGAAATTATTGAGTCCGCCGGACCGGTAATGGGGCGCACGGGCCCTGATTAGGTGAACAGATGCACCTGCTGGCAAATCCTGTCTTTTGGCTCTCTCTCCACCATCACGAGCGGGGGGGCCGAGTCCATCTGTTTTCTCTCCCGCAACAAGCGGAGACGTAGCGTGAGGCCGCATGGTCGGTAGCGCAGCGTCTGGGAGGCGTCCGTTACGGAGGGGATGGCTGATTCAGGTATATGTATTTATAGTGGAAGGGTTTTTCTTTATGTATTTTGTGTGCTGGGGAAATTGGGTACAATCAAGAAATATGTAATGTTGTATGTGTTATTTTAGAGCTTCCTGAGCAGTGCACCCAATGGTAGCTGGGGGAGGAGCCAAGTGGGGTTGGCTGGGTTGCTGAACAGTAGGTGGGTTGAGGTAGAATCTTTTGAGTTTGTTTTCTGTTTATTGGCAGTTATTTGTGATTACTTATGTTTTCATTTATTTCTTTTCTAGTTAGTGGGATGCTGCCTTTGTCAGGATCCAGGATCCCTGTCTGACCCGTTGTGTGTTTCCCCTGATCTCCTCGACTCATGTGTTCTGTCATGTGTGTTATTGTGTGCCATGTGCTCTGTTTGTCCTCTGCCTCCAGACACCTCCCATGGCCACACCCGTGATTGTGCACAGGGACACTCCAGCCGATCACCTCCTGCAGCCTGACACACCAGACTCAGGTCCCACTAATGAGTCTCCTGTCTCTATATAAACTCTGGTCCTGCAGTCTGGGGTTGTCAGGTCGTACCGTCTTTCACCCGCTGAAACCCCGTGGCATCCTCTGCCCTCCTTGTGTTCATGGATTACACTCCGCTGCTCTGCCCTCCTTGTGGTCTACGGATTACACTCCGCCGCTCTGCCCTCCTTGTGTTCTACGGATTACACTCCGCCGCTCTGCCCTCCTTGTGTTCTACGGATTACACTCTGCCGCTCTGCCCGCCTTGTGTTCTACGGATTACACTCCGCCGCTCTGCCCTCCTTGTGTTCTACGGATTACACTCCGCCGCTCTGCCCGCCTTGTGTTCTACGGATTACACTCCGCCGCTCTGCCCGCCTTGTGTTCTACGGATTACACTCCGCCGCTCTGCCCGCCTTGGGTTCTACGGATTACACTCCGCCGCTCTGCCCGCCTTGTGTTCTATGGATTACACTCTGCCGCTCTGCCCTCCTTGTGTTCTACGGATTACACTCTGCCGCTCTGCTCTCCTTGTGTTCTATGGATTACACTCCGCCGCTCTGCCCGCCTTGTGTTAAACGGACTACACTCGCCGTCAAGCGGCCAGCCCTCCGGTGTCGAGCCACGGGAGTCGGACCACGGGCTCCACACCTTCACACAGTCTAAATAAAACCTGTTAATATTAACTTCTGTCTCCTGTGGTCTTGCGTTTGGGTCCTACCTGTGAACTCCCGTGACAGCCTTGGTCTTTTGTTTCGTTTCTTTGAGTTGTTTGCGATGCCTATCTTGGCACCAGGGCCCCGTTCCTCGTACGTGGTTCACTAAGTCGATCAAATGTCCTATTAGCAGCCTAAATTAACCCGATGATTGAAGTCAGGCTATCTCGGTAAGAAGCACGGCAAAATATCAGACAAGTTAAATGCGTAAGTGTTGGGAAATGTCTCATTACCCCAACCAATCAGATGATATGTCTTTAATGTGCTGCTGGCAGTAGGCTTCATGGATGCATCATCCAATGAGATCTATAGCGACAATAATGATCTCAACTCTTTCAGAATAAGCAATAAAAACAAGCTCAATGAGGATCTAACTGATACTCAATATTAGGACATATGTACTGTATGCCCTCATGTATCATGTACTGTATGTACATGTATGTGTAGATCACCAGCCATGGCCCTGCTAACACCTACTACGATCTTCATGCTTAACATTATTAATCCTATTACCGACACCATTAATGCACAGTACTGATTCTGTCTCTTCCCCGGAGTCCTTGTGCTTCCTCTCCTCACAGGTTTCCATGGAGCATGGTTTCATCTGGACCCTGGTCCTTCCTCCTACCATGGCCCTGCTGACTCCAACTGCTAATATCACTTTTATTATTACTCACATTACTATTTCATATTACCGATACCATTAATGCAGATTATTGACCTGCTTCTTCACCAGAGTCTCTGTGCTTTCTCGCTTCACAGGTTCCTGTGTATCCGGGTTAAACCTGGACCAGGTCTTGCCTCCTGTCGTGGTTGTGTCATACATTGAATGTGCTGTAATTCACTATCCTGTTCTACACATGACATCATTGCACTTCTGTCCATCCTGGGAGAGGGATCCCTCCTCTGTTGCTCTCCCACAGGTTTCTTCCTCTTTCCTCCCCGTGGTTTTTTGGGAGTTTTTCCTGTTCCGATGTGAGGGTCCCGGGACAAGAGGATGTCAAATGTGTACATGTTGTAAAGCCCTCTGAGGCAAATTTGTGATTTTGGGCTGTACAAAAATGAATTGAATTGAATCACCATATAGAACTAGCAGTGTGAGAATGTGTGTGTATATCTGTGTGTGGGCGGATCAGTATGTGTATTATTCATCATCAGACATTCAATCAACTGAAGCAGTGAAGATCAATAGTGTATGATTCTGTGTTCTCATCATGATCCACCTTCATCATTTTCTACAGTAATGATGTGCTGCTGTACTAATAACACTGTCATATCATTATGAGTGCTTTAACCTCATGTATGCAACCAGCCATCAAGAGGACATGAGAGCAAGTACACACTAAGCACACACGCATGACTCAGAATGCTGAGTCAGCACAATATGTGCCATGGTGACGTGATGAACACATCCATAAGTTTATTAAGCGCCAAATCAACTTGACCAACAGCGCGGCATGCAGCGGCTTTCCCCATGTTCTCCGCATCGCTGACACTACAACAACGCAGCACTCGCACAACAGCTCAAGGCTGCATCCAGTCTGTGGGACAGGCAGTGTGGTGTTCAATGTCTGCTCCAGAAGCTCTGGAAAGAAATGATTCCTTGTGGGCAGAATGGACAGCGCTCGTATAGGAAGTCATCGTGATGTGATGACGGATCTTGGCGATGTGGAAGAAGTCTCTCCCTATAAAACGCTCATCTAACTAATATCCTCCTTCATCAGTGGATCTCTGAGGAAGGGAGCTGCACATTAATGCAATAGAGGCTTCTTAGTTTGCTCCGCTGCTTTTAAGGATCACGTGTGTCTCACTTTACATGCATTTCATCAACTCCCGTATAACCCCCAGTATATGCGCAAGCGCATTAGACTACCGTATGTGACAGGAGCTGCCATGTTTTCCGGGGGAGTGACAGCTTATCCAGTTAGCCTGCGCTGGAGCAGGTTCAAGCTTATGGATGTGTTGCCATGGTGATTTTGCCGAACTTGCTTCGTGGAACCGAAAAGCATGCGGCTAACTCAGTTAGCCACGTACGAGGAGCCGGGCCCTAGTCTGTGAACTCCTCCTGCCCGCTAAACCAGCTGTCACTGCCGTTACTCCACATTATTATATTTGTACAAATAAAAGATTTATATTTTCATAACACTGCTTCCTGTGTGTACGTGCTTTTACGTTGTTTTGAACCGGGTCTCTACAATAACAATAATGCAAAATATAATCTAATAAATTACGCATTATCATAGGTGTGACAGGAAGGTACGGAGGACAGCAATTAGTGGCAGCGCAGGAATCACAGGCAGAGTCAGTTCTGCAGGTTTTTACGAGTTTTTAATTAAACACAAAACACAAAACGTAGCTCAGTCCAGAGCTCAAACAGTTAACGATACAAACTAAACTATATCAGCCGGGCCGCTAGCCAACTTACTTAATCTTCTTCCACCCTTCAGGAGACACTCTTCTCTCCTCGTCGTCTCCTCTCTGCTCCGTTTCCCTCCTTGCCTTTTGTTCCCTCCCTGATGAGATCAGGATCAGGTGTGTCTCTTCCCACACCTGATCTCAATGCTCTCCTGAAGGAGTGGGTGGAGCCTTCTGGCTGGAATGTAGATGCCAGCCACTACCCTGCCCCTCAGGCCCTTACATAGGCTAAATTACCAAGCAGCAGATCATTTAATCAAAGGGAGCTCCACCCATAGACTGTAGAAAAGAAGTGGACGTTGTCATCCTGACCTTTGTGGACTGACGTTTTGAAGCCTTTATTTTGTCATTTGGGCGTCATCATCTTGGATTTTGGTGGTTGCCACTTTGTTTAGAAGTAGGGTCATGTTCTCATAGACTTCTATATAATCTGACTTCTTTCAGGAGTCGCCCCCTAATGGCTAGTAGAGATAATGCAGTTCAAAGGCACTTTCACATTTGAGCGGAGGTCGCCGCCTGGTGTGAGAAATCGATGTGTTAAAAGCACTCCTAGTACTGGATATTATGTGTTATAAAATGTTTACTTGTTGAAGTTTTAAACCAAAAGTAAAGTCACTGAGTGTATTGTGGA
>NC_136638.1:1772500-2162500 GCF_949748355.1 Melanostigma gelatinosum
AACAATTAAAGAAACAGTGTAAGAAATAAAATTCAGTAGTAAAAAGTAAAGATTTAAAAATATACATTGAAACAATAATTGATGTCTCCCTGAGACATTACGCTGCACGCAATCAACCATACACTGCCGCAATTCTGCAATTACTCGCACACAAACCACGTCTGGAAAAGATCTCTGCCGATCTGCGTTTTATAGTGTACGCCTTGCACGAACTCGGTCCCGGAAGAAATGGCGATATATTGTGCAGTCCTTTTAAAACCATTAAAAGCATCAAAACATAAGGCAAAAGAAAAGGAGATTTAACAGCAATTAAGAACAGTGTAAGAAATAAAATACAGTAGTAAAATGCAGAAATGCAGGAAATTGATTAATATATTAATTGAATGTGGTTCAATTAAAGGCAGCAGCAAACAGAAAAGTCTTCAATCTTGCTTTAAATGAGCTGAGGGTCTCAGCAGACCTGCAGCTTTCTGGGACTTTGTTCCAGATATGTGGAGCAGAAAAACTGAACGCTGCTTCTCCATGTTTAGTTCTGACTCTGGGAACAGATAGTAGACCGGTCCCAGACGACCTGAGGGGTCGGGATGGTTCATAAGGTAGCAGCAGATCAGAGATGTATTTTGGCCCTAAACCATTCAGTGCTTTGTAAACCAACAGTAGGATTTTAAAGTCAATTCTTTGTTGGACAGGAAGCCAGTGCAAAGACATCAGAACTGGGGTGATATGATCCACCCTCCTGGTCTTAGTGAGGACTCGAGCTGCAGCATTCTGAATCAGCTACAGCTTTCTGACGTTTTACAGAGACCTGTAAACACACCGTTACAGTAGTCCAGTCTGCTGAAGATAAATGCGTGGACAAGTTTTTCCAAATCCTGTTGAGACATAAGTCCTCTAAACCTTGATATATTCTTCAGGTGATAGTAGGCTGATTTTGTAATTGTCTTGATATGGCTGTTCAGGTTGAGGTCTGAATCCACAACTACACCTAGATTTCTGGCTTGGTTTGTGGGTTTTAACATCAGTGACTGAAGCTGAGCGGTGATTTTCAATTGTTCATCCTTGGTACCAAAAACAATTACTTCTGTTTTATCTTTGTTTAATTTTAGAAAATTCTGGCACATCCAGTTGTTGATTTGTTCAATGCAGTTACCCAGCCCTTGTATGGGATTATAGTCCCCTGGTGACATAGTTATGTAGATTTGTGTGTCGTCTGCATAATTATGATAACACACTTTGTTGCTTTCCATAATCTGAGCTAGTGGAAGCATGTAGATGTTGAACAGAAGAGGCCCCAGTATTGAACCTTGGGGAACACCACATGTCATTTTAGTCAGCTCTGATGTGTAATCAGCTACAGACACAAAGTATTCTCGGTCCTTCAAGTAGGATTCAAACCAGTTAAGTGCTGTGCCAGAGAGTCCCACCCAGATGGTTAGTCTTTCTAGGAGTATGGCATGGTCGACCGTGTCGAATGCAGCACTGAGATCCAGTAACACTAAGACTGAACTTCTGCCATTGTCTATGTTTAAGTGGATGTCGTTGAAAACCTTAACAAGAGCAGTTTCAGTACTGTGGTGCTGTCGGAAGCCTGACTGGAAAACATCAAAGCAGTTATTTACGGCCAAGAAGTTGGTCAGCTGTTGGAAAACCGCTTTTTCAATTATTTTACTGAAAAATGGGAGGTTTGATATTGGCCTATAATTTTTCATCGTTGCGGAGTCTAAACTAGCCTTCTTTAGGAGCAGTTTAATAACTGCAGTTTTTAGGGCTTGTGGGAAGACACCTGAGAGAAGGGATGTGTTTACAATATGTAAGAGATCAGTGGTCATGCAGTTTGAAATATTTTTGAAAAGTGTGTTGGTAGAATATCCAAGCAGCAGGAGGATGACTTCAGATGTTGTATAATGTCTTCTAGGCTTCTACGGTCGATTGAATGAAATTGTGTCATGATATTTGAATGGATGTTAGATCGGGACAACACATATCCTGTGGTTGGTGTGGAGGCACTGACTGCTTGTCTAATTTTCTGAATTTTGTCAGTAAAAAAGGAGGCAAATTGATTGCATGCCCAGGTGGATTGGAGCTCAGCAGCTACCGACACTGGAGGGTTTGTTAGCCTGTCGACGGTAGCAAATAAGGCGCGTGTATTGTTCTTGTTTTTGGTTATGATGTCAGAGAAGAATGACTGCCTTGCATTTCTAAGTTCCAAATTATAATTGCGAAGTCTCTCTTTATAGATGTCACAGTGAACCTGGAGATTAGTTTTTCGCCACCTGCGCTCAGCTTTCCGACACTCTCGTTTCTCTATTTTGACCAGCGTAGCATTTCTCCAAGGAGATCTTTGCTTACCCGAGACAACCTTCACTTTAGTGGGTGCAATGGCATCAATAATATTTTTAACTTTAAAATTGAAGCCATCTACAAGCTCATTGACTGAGAGGCAAGAGAGGGCTGGTGTAGAGGAGAACTTCTGAATAAATAGTTCACTGGTGTTTTCAGAGATGTAACGCTTTGTCACAACCTTGGTTTGGACATTTGTGTGCAAGGAGATTGCACTCTCAAAGAAAACACAGAAATGATCAGAGAGTGCAACATCAGTCACAGCAACCTTGGAAATATTTACACCTTTGGTGATGATTAGGTCCAGAGTGTGCCCCCTGTTGTGGGTGGGTCCTGTCACATGCTGAGTCAGATCATAGTTATCAAGGACACCACATAGTTCTATAGACTCTCTGTCCTGGGGATTATCAACATGGATATTAAAATCACCAACAATAACAACACAGTCAAAATCAATACAGATTACAGACAGCAGTTCAGTAAACTCATCAAAGAAGGTTGCACAGTATTTAGTCTGTAAATGTTTAGGAATAAAGCTTGAGTGGAATTCAGAGCCACATATTCAAAAGAACTAAAATGACCAAAGGGCATCTGCTTGCATTGAAGAGAATCATTAAATAAAACAGCAACTCCACCTCCTTTCTTATGCGCTCTTGTTTCACTCATGAAACTGAAGTTGTGAGGTGTTGATTCAATAAGAACATCTGCACTGTTATCTTGATTTAACCAAGTTTCAGTTAAAAACAAAATGTCCAGTTTGTGCCGAACAATAAAATCATTGATTAAAAATGTTTTTCCTGACAGAGACCTGACATTTAATAAAGCTAAGTTTAATGTGGTTAAAGCTTTCTTTGCCCAATTTATTTGGACAGGCTGACGAGGAATGTATGCTAAGTTTGATAAGTTTGCATGTTTACTATTTTTTCTTCACAGGCTCACCTTTCTTTTTCTATAAACTTGCAGGACAGGAATTGAAGCGGCTAGATGCATACAGGGCCCCGACTTTTCCTGGAGAGAGTCATTGGTGTCATTAGCCTTGTAGCCTGGACCCAGAAGATATCAATTATTATATGACCATTAGATGACCACAGCCAGTGGACCAACAGTCCCACGTTGCTCTCAAGAACCCTGAAGTAATGAGGGTTAAGGTGCTTGTGTCTTCATTTCAGCAGGTTGCTAATGCAGAGGTGTGTATAGATCACAGCTATTATTTTACTCTTGATAAACTACCTCAGCCAGAGTAGATTCTCATTTTCATTTAAATAATTGAACTGGATTGAATGCATATTAATTGCAAATATAAGATAGGCCACAGTTCTAACAGCTTTACAGTAACAGTGGAAGTTCATATGAAGCCATACAGTAACAGGGTTCAATGAAAACTAATCTCTTCATTTGTACAGGCGATGGTTCTCGCTACTCTAACTATCTGTGTTTTTATTTGACCAAAACCTTTGAAAATGAGACCTCAGTCTCTATGGATTGTGTCGAAATAAAGGTCAATATTAATAATAGAGCTGGAAATAGTGATTCATAACTGAATAATAAATTAGTTTTTTGCTTAAAGTAAATGTCTTATCACTTAATTTTCTTCTCATATAAAGCTCATATTTAAAATAAAATTCTCGGAGCACCTTTTTCACCTCATGAGTTTGCAGGTATGCTATATTGTGTGGTGTAAAGGTAGCAGCTTATCTAATCAGGAGATGAAGACTTGTCATTTCATCACAAATAAAAACACGTGTATGTTCACTTCTTTAACTTTACCTGAGGAAATAATTCCATTCATACTCACATACTTACATACCATACATACCATTCATACTTACTGAAGTCGTTATTTCGATGACTGCTTTTACTTCTACTTGAGTACTTGTTTTTGACTACTCGACTCACCTCTGTGTGTTACTTTGTGCTTGTAACATTCAAATACCTTGGCGGCAGACTACTTCTAACGACATGTTTAGTTTGTGTTCATATGTCTAAAGAAAGCTGACGTCCGGATGCCACTTCCTGTTTACTCACTGTTCTAACAGTGTATCGTGTACCAGGGGTTTAACTATGCACACTTTAATGCCTCATTTCCACTTCATGGTTCAGCTCGACTCGGCTCTATTCACTTTTGTACCAGTTATTCTCAATTTCTTTTTCAACTGCATGACATCATCGTCCACTCTACACAAGGTGAGTTGATTCTTCCATGTCTCGCACCTGGGGGTGCGCGAGCTGCCTCTAGGGGGTGCGGGAGAGGAAAAATGTAATGGTGGTCTAATGGTGTAACAATTAATATTAAATATAATTTTCACAAAATAAAAACATGAATGTAACTGTCGCGTGTTTGTCGTTCTGGTGTTGACGATGATATGTCCCTTGAGGGTTGCCGTAGCGAAGGCGCAACCCCCGCCTCTGGCCAAGGGAGAAAACAATAACAAAGAGAGTAGCCGTGGGCTGATACAAGATGTCTAATCTCCCGACTCCAGTTATTACTGTATGATAAGTGCCCTTATACACAAACCCAAGACGCTCGGTTACATGAATTATAAAAATTCCCTTTGTAAGATTTCAATTTAAAAACGTACAATTTAACAAATAAATGCACTTCAGCTCCTGCCGCCAGACTGTCTTTTACGTAGCTTGCTAGCCTAGCTTGTGCAGCTAACGTCAGCTAACAGCTAACTTCATTCATTCAGCAACATTCATGCAAATATGATAAACTGGCTGAAATCGGGGAAAATGTCAGGTGGGACATCTGAAGCTATCAGTCATAAAAGAGGAGAGGGACAGAGAGAGAGAGAGAGAGAGAGAGAGAAATCGGAGGCGCATTGGGGAGAGACCGGGAGAAGAAATCGAACGGGAGTCAGAGGAAGATGAGACTGAGGAAGGAGGAAGGGATTGCACAGACAAATCGGGAGCACATAGGCCCATCACGGAATCAAGGTAAAAAAGAGGAAACGAGAGAGCATCAAACTGGGAAAAACATGATGAAAATGATCTTGTTAGGATCTCGGTCTGACCTAGTGTGTGCTCCTCTGTTTTTCCCCCTGTCAGTGTTGTTGTTTGAAGGCCATGTGCTTATGTTTTGTTTTTGTGTCAGCCTATAGTTTCCACCCCTGAGTTCCATCTCCAACCACGCCCCTCTCCCCAGGCTCAGCTGTGGGTAATTCCGGTGATCAGCGCCGATGGACTTAAATACCCCCAGCTGTCCTCCGGCGCGTTGTCAGTCCGTACGGTTACCAGTCTGGTTCTAGTCTCCGTGAGTTTGAGCAGTGTTTTCATGACTAGTGATTTCTAACCTTTCTGGCTGTCTGCAGCACTCCTGCCGCGCAGAGTCGATCCCCGGGAATTCACCTGTGCACAGAGGCCGATCCGAGTAGTACCACGGAGTTCACCGGTCGGCATCCCTTGTTTTCATCCCGGACCGTTTCCAGCCGTGAGTAAGGTTGAGTTTCCCTCCCGACTCTGGAGGCTGCATCATCCTTCCTCGGTTGAGTTTCCCTCCCGACTCAGGGAGAACGGACAGGCTTTGGCCACTGGACACGAGCCGTAGTCTGTTTGGATATTGTTGTCTGTTTAGGTCTGCAGCTATATATATATATATATATATATAATAAAGATCTTGAAGGATTAATCTGCTGTGTGAGCGTGCGTTTGGGTCCATCTACTACACCACCACATAACAGATCTGGGTCTGGGCTTCACTTGGATTGCCAATGCAGATTGCCCAAAGCCACAGTGCGTGGTGTGCAGTGAGGTTCTGGCTAACAGCTGTCTGAAGCCCTCTTATTTACGTCGCCACCTGAACACCAAGCATGCCAGTGCAAGTCAAAAGCCGCTTACATTTTTTTTATCAAAATCGGAGGAGTTACAAAACAGCCAAAAACAACTGCAGTCTCATGTGGTTAATTGTAAATTAAATGTGATAATCTGCCTCTGAGCCTGTGCGTGTGTCCTCGCATCCTGATTGCTCTTTAAAAGTGACGCCTTGTGTAACTGAAATTATTGAAACTTTGTTGCAGTGTTTCAGGACGTTTTCACACCTTCAGTTCGTTTGCTTTGTTCTGATTCAGGGTTCTAATTGTTTTGTTACAATTGTTAAATCAGGATGTTATACGTTTTATTTTGAAACAGGAAATGCCCTGTAACTTGTCAGGTGACTTATAATCAAGAAGTGAAGGAAGAGCGTGGCTCAGAGCCTCTGTTTTCGGTAGTTTTCCAATCCAGTTGAGTCTGCCTGCATCATATGCCTTTTGATAGCATCATTGGTATGTATTGATTTGTTTTATTGTTACTTTTGATCGCAGATGATTCTTTTTGTGACAATGTTTAGTTTTGGGAAGTTTTATGCACAAACTCCATCGAGTTATTTATAACTCCGCTATGACTGTTGTTAAAGTTCATATCAGCAGTAAATACATAAAAAGCAGCGATTAAAAACAAAGCAGATACTCTGGTGATGGGGATACTCTGGTGATGGGGATACTCTGTTGATGAAGATACTCTGGTGATGAGGATTCTCCGGTGATGAGGATACTCTGGTGAAGAGGATAATACTCTGGTGAAGAGGATAATCATCTGGTGAAGAGGATAATAGGCTGGTGATGAAGATAATCATCTGGTGATGAAGATACTCTGGTGATGAAGATACTCTGGTGATGAGGATACTCTGGTGATGAGGATAATCTGGTGATAAAGATACTCTGGTGAAGAGGATACTCATCTGGTGAAGAGGATAATAGGCTGGTGATGATGATAATCTGGTGATAAGATATTCTGGTGATGAGGATACTCTAGTGATAAAGATATTCTGGTGATGAGGATACTCTGGTGATGAGGATACTCTGGTGATTAAGATACTCTGGTGATAAAGATATTCTGGTGATGATGATACTCTGGTGATGATGATAATCTGGTGATGAGGATGCTCTGGTGGTGAGGATACTCTGTTGATGATGATTCTCTGATGATGAAGATACTCTGGTGATTAAGATATTCTGGTGATGAGGATACTGTGGTGATGAGGATAATCTGGTGATAAGGATAATCTGGTGATAAGGATACTCTGGTGATGAAGATACTCTAGTGATGAGGATGATCTGGTGATAAGGATACTCTGGTGATGAGGATAATCTGGTGATGAAGAAACTCTGTTGATGAGGATACTCTGTTGATTAAGATAATCTGGTGATAAAGATATTCTGGTGATCAGGATACTCTGGTGGTGAGGATATTCTGGTGATGAGGATACTCTGGTGATGAGGATACTCTGGTGATGAAGATACTATTGTGATGAGGATACTCTGGTGAAGAGGATACTCTGTTGATGAGGACACTCTGTTGATGTAGATACTCTGGTGATGAGGATACTCTGGTGATGAAGATACTCTTGTGATGAGGATACTCTGGTGAAGAGGATACTCTGTTGATGAGGACACTCTGTTGATGAAGATACTCTGGTGAAGAGGATACTCTGTTGATGAGGACACTCTGTTGATGAAGATACTCTGGTGATGAGGATAATCTGGTGATGAGGATAATCTGGTGATAAAGATATTCTGTTGATGAAGATACTCTGGTGATGAGGATATTCTGGTGGTGAGAATACTCTGGTCATGAGGATACTCTGGTGATGAGGATAATCTGGTGATGAAGATACTCTGGTGATGAGGATACTCTGGTGATGAAGATACTCTGTTGATGAGGATACTCTGTTGATGAAGATACTCTGTTGATGAAGATAATCTGGTGATGAAGATACTCTGGTGATGAGGATACTCTGATAATGAGGATCATCTGGTGATGAAGAAACTCTGGTGATGAAGATACTCTGGTGGTGAGGATAGTCTGGTGATGAGGATACTCTGGTGATGAGGATACTCTGTTGATGGGGATATTCTGGTGATGAGGATAATCTGGTGAAAAGGATACTCTGGTGATGAAGATACTATGGTGACGAGGATACTCTGGTGGCAAGGATACTCTGGTGATGAGGATACTCTGTTGATGAAGATACTCTGTTGATGAAGATAATCTGGTGATGAAGATATTCTGGTGATGATGATACTCTGGTGATGAGGATACTCTGATGATGAGGATCATCTGGTGATGAAGAAACTCTGGTGATGAAGATAGTCTGGTGATGAGGATACTCTGGTGATGAGGATACTCTGTTGATGAAGATACTCTGGTGATGAGGATACTCTGGTGATAAGGATACTCTGGTGATGAAGATACTCTGGTGATGAGGATACTCTGGTGATGAGGATAATCTGGTGAAGAGGATACTCTGTTGATGAGGACACTCTGTTGATGAAGATACTCTGGTGATGAGGATACTCTGGTGATAAGGATACCCTGGTGATGAAGATACTCTGGTGATGAGGATACTCTGGTGATGAGGATAATCTGGTGAAGAGGACACTCTGTTGATGAGGACACTCTGTTGATGAAGACACTCTGGGGATGAGGATAATCTGGTGATCAAGATATTCTGGTGATGAGGATACTCTGGTGATGAAGATACCCTGGTGATGAGGATATTCTGGTGGTGAGAATACTCTGGTGGTGAGGATACTCTGTTGATGAAGATACTCTGGTGATGAGGATACACTGTTGATGAAGATACTCTGGTGATGAGGATACTCTGGTGATGAGGATAATCTGGTGAAGAGGATACTCTGTTGATGAGGACACTCTGTTGATGGGGATATTCTGGTGATGAGGATAATCTGGTGAAAAGGATACTCTGGTGATGAAGATACTATGGTGACGAGGATACTCTGGTGGCAAGGATACTCTGGTGATGAGGATACTCTGTTGATGAAGATACTCTGTTGATGAAGATAATCTGGTGATGAAGATATTCTGGTGATGATGATACTCTGGTGATGAGGATACTCTGATGATGAGGATCATCTGGTGATGAAGAAACTCTGGTGATGAAGATAGTCTGGTGATGAGGATACTCTGGTGATGAGGATACTCTGTTGATGAAGATACTCTGGTGATGAGGATACTCTGGTGATAAGGATACTCTGGTGATGAAGATACTCTGGTGATGAGGATACTCTGGTGATGAGGATAATCTGGTGAAGAGGATACTCTGTTGATGAGGACACTCTGTTGATGAAGATACTCTGGTGATGAGGATACTCTGGTGATAAGGATACCCTGGTGATGAAGATACTCTGGTGATGAGGATACTCTGGTGATGAGGATAATCTGGTGAAGAGGACACTCTGTTGATGAGGACACTCTGTTGATGAAGACACTCTGGGGATGAGGATAATCTGGTGATCAAGATATTCTGGTGATGAGGATACTCTGGTGATGAAGATACCCTGGTGATGAGGATATTCTGGTGGTGAGAATACTCTGGTGGTGAGGATACTCTGTTGATGAAGATACTCTGGTGATGAGGATACACTGTTGATGAAGATACTCTGGTGATGAGGATAATCTGGTGATGAAGAAACTCTGTTGATGAGGATACTCTGGTGATGAAGATACTCTGGTGATGATGATAATCTGGTGATGAGGATACTCTGGTGGTGAGGATACTCTGGTGATGAGGATACTCTGGTGATGAAGAAAGATACTCTTGTGATGAGGATACTCTGGTGGCGAGGATACTCTGGTGGCGAGGATACTCTGGTGAAGAGGATACTCTGTTGATGAGGATACTCTGTTGATGAAGATACTCTGGTGATGAGGATACTCTGATGATGAGGATCATCTGGTGATGAAGATACTCTGGTGGTGAGGATAGTCTGGTGATGAGGATACTCTGGTGATGAAGATACTCTGGTGATGAGGATACTCTGCTGATGAGGATACTCTGGTGATGAAGATACTATGGTGACGAGGATACTCTGGTGGCAAGGATACTCTGGTGATGAGGATACTCTGTTGATGAAGATACTCTGTTGATGAAGATAATCTGGTGATGAAGATATTCTGGTGATGATGATACTCTGGTGATGAGGATACTCTGTTGATGAAGATACTCTGGTGATGAGGATACTCTGATGATGAGGATCATCTGGTGATGAAGAAACTCTGGTGATGAAGATACTCTGGTGGTGAGGATAGTCTGGTGATGAGGATACTCTGTTGATGGGGATATTCTGGTGATGAGGATAATCTGGTGAAAAGGATACTCTGGTGATGAAGATACTATGGTGACAATGATACTCTGGTGGCAAGGATACTCTGGTGATGAGGATACTCTGTTGATGAGGACACTCTGTTGATGAAGATACTCTGGTGATGAGGATACTCTGGTGATAAGGATACTCTGGTGATGAAGATACTCTGGTGATGAGGATACTCTGGTGATGAGGATAATCTGGTGATAAGGATACTCTGGTGATGAAGATACTCTGGTGATGACGATACTCTGGTGATGAGGATAATCTGGTGAAGAGGATACTCTGTTGATGAGGACACTCTGTTGATGAAGACACTCTGGGGATGAGGATAATCTGGTGATCAAGGTATTCTGGTGATGAGGATACTCTGGTGATGAAGATACTCTGGTGATGAGGATATTCTGTTGATGAAGATACTCTGGTGATGAGGATAATCTGGTGATGAAGAAACTCTGTTGATGAGGATACTCTGGTGATGAAGATACTCTGGTGATGATGATAATCTGGTGATGAGGATACTCTGGTGGTGAGGATACTCTGGTGATGAGGATACTCTGGTGATGAAGAAAGATACTCTGGTGGCGAGGATACTCTGGTGGTGAGGATACTCTGGTGAAGAGGATACTCTGTTGATGAAGATATTCTGGTGATGAGGATACTCTGATGATGAGGATCATCTGGTGATGAAGAAACTCTGGTGATGAAGATACTCTGGTCGTGAGGATAGTCTGGTGATGAGGATACTCTGGTGATGAAGATACTCTTGTGATGAGGATACTCTGGTGATGAAGATACTCTTGTGATGAAGAAACTCTGGTGATGAAGACACTCTGGTGATGAGGATACTCTGGTGATTAAGATACTCTGGTGATAAAGATATTCTGGTGATGATGATACTCTGGTGATGATGATAATCTGGTGATAAGGATACTCTGGTGATGAAGATACTCTGGTGATGAGGATACCCTGGTGATGAAGATACTCTGGTGATGGGGATATTCTGGTGGTGAGAATACTCTGGTGATGAGGATACTCTGGTTATTAAGATACTATGGTGACGAGGATACTCTGGTGGCAAGGATACTCTGGTGATGAGGATACTCTGTTGATGAAGATACTCTGTTGATGAAGATAATCTGGTGATGAAGATATTCTGGTGATGATGATACTCTGGTGATGAAGATACTCTGTTGATGAAGATACTCTGGTGATGAGGATACTCTGATGATGAGGATCATCTGGTGATGAAGAAACTCTGGTGATGAAGATACTCTGGTGATGAGGATAATCTGGTGATGAGGATAATCTGGTGATAAAGATATTCTGTTGATGAAGATACTCTGGTGATGAGGATATTCTGGTGGTGAGAATACTCTGGTCATGAGGATACTCTGGTGATGAGGATAATCTGGTGATGAAAATACTCTGGTGATGAAGATACTCTGTTGATGAGGATACTCTGTTGATGAAGATACTCTGTTGATGAAGATAATCTGGTGATGAAGATATTCTGGTGATGATGATACTCTGGTGATGAGGATACTCTGTTGATGAGGATAATCTGGTGAAAAGGATACTCTGGTGATGAAGATACTATGGTGACAATGATACTCTGGTGGCAAGGATACTCTGGTGATGAGGATACTCTGTTGATGAGGACACTCTGTTGATGAAGATACTCTGGTGATGAGGATACTCTGGTGATAAGGATACTCTGGTGATGAAGATACTCTGGTGATGAGGATACTCTGGTGATGAGGATAATCTGGTGATAAGGATACTCTGGTGATGAAGATACTCTGGTGATGACGATACTCTGGTGATGAGGATAATCTGGTGAAGAGGATACTCTGTTGATGAGGACACTCTGTTGATGAAGACACTCTGGGGATGAGGATAATCTGGTGATCAAGGTATTCTGGTGATGAGGATACTCTGGTGATGAAGATACTCTGGTGATGAGGATATTCTGTTGATGAAGATACTCTGGTGATGAGGATAATCTGGTGATGAAGAAACTCTGTTGATGAGGATACTCTGGTGATGAAGATACTCTGGTGATGATGATAATCTGGTGATGAGGATACTCTGGTGGTGAGGATACTCTGGTGATGAGGATACTCTGGTGATGAAGAAAGATACTCTGGTGGCGAGGATACTCTGGTGGTGAGGATACTCTGGTGAAGAGGATACTCTGTTGATGAAGATATTCTGGTGATGAGGATACTCTGATGATGAGGATCATCTGGTGATGAAGAAACTCTGGTGATGAAGATACTCTGGTCGTGAGGATAGTCTGGTGATGAGGATACTCTGGTGATGAAGATACTCTTGTGATGAGGATACTCTGGTGATGAAGATACTCTTGTGATGAAGAAACTCTGGTGATGAAGACACTCTGGTGATGAGGATACTCTGGTGATTAAGATACTCTGGTGATAAAGATATTCTGGTGATGATGATACTCTGGTGATGATGATAATCTGGTGATAAGGATACTCTGGTGATGAAGATACTCTGGTGATGAGGATACCCTGGTGATGAAGATACTCTGGTGATGGGGATATTCTGGTGGTGAGAATACTCTGGTGATGAGGATACTCTGGTTATTAAGATACTATGGTGACGAGGATACTCTGGTGGCAAGGATACTCTGGTGATGAGGATACTCTGTTGATGAAGATACTCTGTTGATGAAGATAATCTGGTGATGAAGATATTCTGGTGATGATGATACTCTGGTGATGAAGATACTCTGTTGATGAAGATACTCTGGTGATGAGGATACTCTGATGATGAGGATCATCTGGTGATGAAGAAACTCTGGTGATGAAGATACTCTGGTGATGAGGATAATCTGGTGATGAGGATAATCTGGTGATAAAGATATTCTGTTGATGAAGATACTCTGGTGATGAGGATATTCTGGTGGTGAGAATACTCTGGTCATGAGGATACTCTGGTGATGAGGATAATCTGGTGATGAAAATACTCTGGTGATGAAGATACTCTGTTGATGAGGATACTCTGTTGATGAAGATACTCTGTTGATGAAGATAATCTGGTGATGAAGATATTCTGGTGATGATGATACTCTGGTGATGAGGATACTCTGTTGATGAGGATACTCTGGTGATGAGGATACTCTGTTGATGAAGATACTCTGGTGATGAGGATACTCTGATAATGAGGATCATCTGGTGATGAAGAAACTCTGGTGATGAAGATACTCTGGTGGTGAGGATAGTCTGGTGATGAGGATACTCTGGTGATGAGGATACTCTGTTGATGGGGATATTCTGGTGATGAGGATAATCTGGTGAAAAGGATACTCTGGTGATGAAGATACTATGGTGACGAGGATACTCTGGTGGCAAGGATACTCTGGTGATGAGGATACTCTGTTGATGAAGATACTCTGTTGATGAAGATAATCTGGTGATGAAGATATTCTGGTGATGATGATACTCTGGTGATGAGGATACTCTGATGATGAGGATCATCTGGTGATGAGGATACTCTGTTGATGAAGATACTCTGGTGATGAGGATACTCTGGTGATAAGGATACTCTGGTGATGAAGATACTCTGGTGATGAGGATACTCTGGTGATGAGGATAATCTGGTGAAGAGGATACTCTGTTGATGAGGACACTCTGTTGATGAAGATACTCTGGTGATGAGGATACTCTGGTGATAAGGATACCCTGGTGATGAAGATACTCTGGTGATGAGGATACTCTGGTGATGAGGATAATCTGGTGAAGAGGACATTCTGTTGATGAGGACACTCTGTTGATGAAGACACTCTGGGGATGAGGATAATCTGGTGATCAAGATATTCTGGTGATGAGGATACTCTGGTGATGAAGATACCCTGGTGATGAGGATATTCTGGTGGTGAGAATACTCTGGTGGTGAGGATACTCTGTTGATGAAGATACTCTGGTGATGAGGATACACTGTTGATGAAGATACTCTGGTGATGAGGATAATCTGGTGATGAAGAAACTCTGTTGATGAGGATACTCTGGTGATGAAGATACTCTGGTGATGATGATAATCTGGTGATGAGGATACTCTGGTGGTGAGGATACTCTGGTGATGAGGATACTCTGGTGATGAAGAAAGATACTCTTGTGATGAGGATACTCTGGTGGCGAGGATACTCTGGTGGCGAGGATACTCTGGTGATGAAGATACTCTGGTGGTGAGGATAGTCTGGTGATGAGGATACTCTGGTGATGAAGACACTCTGGTGATGAGGATACTCTGTTGATGAGGATACTCTGGTGATTAAGATACTCTGGTGATAAAGGTATTCTGGTGATGATGATACTCTGGTGATGATGATACTCTGCTGATGAGCATACTCTGGTGATGAAGATACTATGGTGACGAGGATACTCTGGTGGCAAGGATACTCTGGTGATGAGGATACTCTGTTGATGAAGATACTCTGTTGATGAAGATAATCTGGTGATGAAGATATTCTGGTGATGATGATACTCTGGTGATGAGGATACTCTGTTGATGAAGATACTCTGGTGATGAGGATACTCTGATGATGAGGATCATCTGGTGATGAAGAAACTCTGGTGATGAAGATACTCTGGTGGTGAGGATAGTCTGGTGATGAGGATACTCTGTTGATGGGGATATTCTGGTGATGAGGATAATCTGGTGAAAAGGATACTCTGGTGATGAAGATACTATGGTGACAATGATACTCTGGTGGCAAGGATACTCTGGTGACGAGGATACTCTGTTGATGAGGACACTCTGTTGATGAAGATACTCTGGTGATGAGGATACTCTGGTGATAAGGATACTCTGGTGATGAAGATACTCTGGTGATGAGGATACTCTGGTGATGAGGATACTCTGGTGATGAGGATAATCTGGTGATAAGGATACTCTGGTGATGAAGATACTCTGGTGGTGAGGATAGTCTGGTGATGAGGATACTCTGTTGATGGGGATATTCTGGTGATGAGGATAATCTGGTGAAAAGGATACTCTGGTGATGAAGATACTATGGTGACAATGATACTCTGGTGGCAAGGATACTCTGGTGATGAGGATACTCTGTTGATGAGGACACTCTGTTGATGAAGATACTCTGGTGATGAGGATACTCTGGTGATAAGGATACTCTGGTGATGAAGATACTCTGGTGATGAGGATACTCTGGTGATGAGGATAATCTGGTGATAAGGATACTCTGGTGATGAAGATACTCTGGTGATGACGATACTCTGGTGATGAGGATAATCTGGTGAAGAGGATACTCTGTTGATGAGGACACTCTGTTGATGAAGACACTCTGGGGATGAGGATAATCTGGTGATCAAGGTATTCTGGTGATGAGGATACTCTGGTGATGAAGATACTCTGGTGATGAGGATATTCTGTTGATGAAGATACTCTGGTGATGAGGATAATCTGGTGATGAAGAAACTCTGTTGATGAGGATACTCTGGTGATGAAGATACTCTGGTGATGATGATAATCTGGTGATGAGGATACTCTGGTGGTGAGGATACTCTGGTGATGAGGATACTCTGGTGATGAAGAAAGATACTCTGGTGGCGAGGATACTCTGGTGGCGAGGATACTCTGGTGGTGAGGATACTCTGGTGAAGAGGATACTCTGTTGATGAAGATATTCTGGTGATGAGGATACTCTGATGATGAGGATCATCTGGTGATGAAGAAACTCTGGTGATGAAGATACTCTGGTCGTGAGGATAGTCTGGTGATGAGGATACTCTGGTGATGAAGATACTCTTGTGATGAGGATACTCTGGTGATGAAGATACTCTTGTGATGAAGAAACTCTGGTGATGAAGACACTCTGTTGATGAGGATACTCTGTTGATGAGGATACTCTGGTGATTAAGATACTCTGGTGATAAAGATATTCTGGTGATGAAGATACTCTGGTGATGAGGATACCCTGGTGATGAAGATACTCTGGTGATGGGGATATTCTGGTGGTGAGAATACTCTGGTGATGAGGATACTCTGGTTATTAAGATACTATGGTGACGAGGATACTCTGGTGGCAAGGATACTCTGGTGATGAGGATACTCTGTTGATGAAGATACTCTGTTGATGAAGATAATCTGGTGATGAAGATATTCTGGTGATGATGATACTCTGGTGATGAAGATACTCTGTTGATGAAGATACTCTGGTGATGAGGATACTCTGATGATGAGGATCATCTGGTGATGAAGAAACTCTGGTGATGAAGATACTCTGGTGGTGAGGATAGTCTGGCGATGAGGATACTCTGGTGATGAGGATACTCTGTTGATGGGGATATTCTGGTGATGAGGATAATCTGGTGAAAAGGATACTCTGGTGATGAAGATACTATGGTGACGAGGATACTCTGGTGGCAAGGATACTCTGTTGATGAGGATACTCTGTTGATGAAGATACTCTGTTGATGAAGATAATCTGGTGATGAAGATATTCTGGTGATGATGATACTCTGGTGATGAGGATACTCTGTTGATGAGGATACTCTGGTGATGAGGATACTCTGGTGATGAAGATACTGTTGATGAAGATACTCTGGTGATGAGGATACTCTGGTGGTGAGGATAGTCTGGTGATGAGGATACTCTGGTGATGAGGATACTCTGTTGATGAAGATACTCTGGTAATGAGGATACTCTGGTGATAAGGATACTCTGGTGATGAAGATACTCTGGTGATGAGGATACTCTGGTGATGAGGATAATCTGGTGAAGAGGATACTCTGTTGATGAGGACACTCTGTTCATGAAGATACTCTGGTGATGAGGATACTCTGGTGATAAGGATACTCTGGTGATGAAGATAATCTGGTGATGATGATACTCTGGTGATGAGGATACTCTGTTGATGAGGATACTCTGGTGATGAGGATACTCTGGTGATAAGGATACTCTGGTGATGAAGACACTCTGGGGATGAGGATAATCTGGTGATCAAGGTATTCTGGTGATGAGGATACTCTGGTGATGAAGATACCCTGGTGATGAGGATATTCTGGTGGTGAGAATACTCTGGTGGTGAGGATACTCTGTTGATGAAGATACTCTGGTGATGAGGATACACTGTTGATGAAGATACTCTGGTGATGAGGATAATCTGGTGATGAAGAAACTCTGTTGATGAGGATTGTTATGGGAAAATATGTCAGTCTACTGCTTTAGGGTTAAGGAATTTGACTTTAGAAGAGCAGGCACTAAAAACCTTGTGTCTTCTAAATGAGTCTCGTAAATTTCGGATCCAGGGGTCTTGTGATCTGTTATCTTGGTGTCTGTTTTCCTGTGCATTATTTGTCTTCAAAGACGGCAACACAGATGTTTAGATTACGGTACTTCCTGATGAGCATCAGGGAGAGCATGACCCTCTTTAGGTATTTATGATGTGTGATGGTTCACCGGTTTATTCCGTCTCTGCAATACTGTGACTTAACTCTTTGACTAGTTCACAGTAACATCAAAGGAAGCATCTGATGTCTCCATAAATATTGTGGGACAAACTGATAACAAAGGGATTCGTAAACCGGCCATAAAGCGCCTTCAGGGTATCGTAAAGACAGGACACTATGCTTCAAAGAAAAACATCTGCCTTGACTGGTTTCCTTCTTCTTGTTTATTCTTGTTTGCAAATCAAGATAACAGCATGCTGACTGAGGATAAATGTCCAGGCATTTGAATGTGTCGTCAGAGCACCTTTCGCAGATGACGCTGATGTGTCTGTGAGACGGTGTTCTCTTTGCTTGCAAGCAAATAAATTGACTATTACAACTTTGATCGTTCATCCAGACTCTGTTTCATTTGACATTGATTTGTTAACACTTTAACACTCTTCTCCCGACTATTCACAGACATATTCCACAACAGGATACTCTGGTGATGAAGATACTCTGGTGATGATGATAATCTGGTGATGAGGATACTCTGGTGGTGAGGATACTCTGGTGATGAGGATACTCTGGTGGCAAGGATACTCTGTTGGCGAGGATACTCTGGTGAAGAGGATACTCTGGTGATGATGATACTCTGATGGTGAGGATACTCTGGTGGTGAGGATACTCTGGTGATAAGGATACTCTGGTGATGAAGAAAGATACTCTTGTGATGAGGATACTCTGGTGGCAAGGATACTCTGGTGGCGAGGATACTCTGGTGAAGAGGATACTCTGATGAAGAGGATCATCTGGTGATGAAGAAACTCTGGTGATGAAGATACTCTGGTGGTGAGGATAGTCTGGTGATGAGGATACTCTGGTGATGAAGACACTCTGGTGATGAGGATACTCTGTTGATGAAGAAACTCTGTTGATGAGGATACTCTGGTGATGAAGATACTCTGGTGATGAGGATAATCTGGTGATGAAGAAACTCTGTTGATGAGGATACTCTGGTGATGAAGATACTCTGGTGATGATGATAATCTGGTGATGAGGATACTCTGGTGGTGAGGATACTCTGGTGATGAGGATACTCTGGTGATGAAGAAAGATACTCTTGTGATAAGGATACTCTGGTGGCAAGGATACTCTAGTGGCGAGGATACTCTGGTGAAGAGGATACTCTGATGATGAGGATCATGTGGTGATGAAGAAACTCTGGTGATGAAGATACTCTGGTGGTGAGGATAGTCTGGTGATGAGGATACTCTGGTGATGAAGACACTCTGGTGATGAGGATACTCTGTTGATGAGGATACTCTGGTGATTAAGATACTGTGGTGATAAAGGTATTCTGGTGATGATGATACTCTGGTGATGAAGATACTATGGTGACGAGGATACTCTGGTGATGAGGATACTCTGTTGATGAAGATACTCTGGTGATGAGGATACTCTGATGATGAGGATCATCTGGTGATGAAGAAACTCTGTTGATGAAGATACTCTGGTGGTGAGGATAGTCTGGTGATGAGGATACTCTGGTGATGAGGATACTCTGTTGATGGGGATATTCTGGTGATGAGGATAATCTGGTGAAAAGGATACTCTGGTGATGAGGATACTCTGTTGATGGGGATATTATGGTGATGAGGATAATCTGGTGAAAAGGATACTCTGGTGATGAAGATACTATGGTGACGAGGATACTCTGGTGGCAAGGATACTCTGGTGATGAGGATACTCTGGTGATGAGGATACTCTGTTGATGAGGACACTCTGTTGATGAAGATACTCTGGTGATGAGGATACTCTCGTGATAAGGATACTCTGGTGATGAAGATACTCTGGTGATGAGGATACTCTGGTGATGAGGATAATCTGGTGAAGAGGATACTCTGTTGATGAGGACACTCTGTTGATGAGGACACTCTGGGGATGAGGATAATCTGGTGATCAAGGTATTCTGGTGATGAGGATACTCTGGTGATGAAGATACTCTGGTGATGTGGATATTCTGTTGATGAAGATACTCTGGTGATGAAGATACTCTGGTGATGTGGATATTCTGTTGATGAAGATACTCTGGTGATGAGGATAATCTGGTGATGAAGAAACTCTGTTGATGAGGATACTCTGGTGATGAAGATACTCTGGTGATGATGATAATCTGGTGATGAGGATACTCTGGTGACGAGGATACTCTGGTGGCAAGGATACTCTGGTGATGATGATACTCTGGTGATGAGGATACTCTGTTGATGAAGATACTCTGGTGATGAGGATACTCTGATGATGAGGATCATCTGGTGATGAAGAAACTCTGTTGATGAAGATACTCTGGTGGTGAGGATAGTCTGGTGATGAGGATACTCTGGTGATGAGGATACTCTGTTGATGGGGATATTCTGGTGATGAGGATAATCTGGTGAAAAGGATACTCTGGTGATGAGGATACTCTGTTGATGGGGATATTATGGTGATGAGGATAATCTGGTGAAAAGGATACTCTGGTGATGAAGATACTATGGTGACGAGGATACTCTGGTGGCAAGGATACTCTGGTGATGAGGATACTCTGTTGATGAGGACACTCTGTTGATGAAGATACTCTGGTGATGAGGATACTCTCGTGATAAGGATACTCTGGTGATGAAGATACTCTGGTGATGAGGATACTCTGGTGATGAGGATACTCTGGTGAAGAGGATACTCTGTTAATGAGGACACTCTGTTGATGAAGATACTCTGGTGATGAGGATACTCTCGTGATAAGGATACTCTGGTGATGAAGATACTCTGGTGATGAGGATACTCTGGTGATGAGGATAATCTGGTGAAGAGGATACTCTGTTGATGAGGACACTCTGTTGATGAGGACACTCTGGGGATGAGGATAATCTGGTGATCAAGGTATTCTGGTGATGAGGATACTCTGGTGATGAAGATACTCTGGTGATGTGGATATTCTGTTGATGAAGATACTCTGGTGATGAAGATACTCTGGTGATGTGGATATTCTGTTGATGAAGATACTCTGGTGATGAGGATAATCTGGTGATGAAGAAACTCTGTTGATGAGGATACTCTGGTGATGAAGATACTCTGGTGATGATGATAATCTGGTGATGAGGATACTCTGGTGACGAGGATACTCTGGTGGCAAGGATACTCTGGTGATGATGATACTCTGGTGATGAGGATACTCTGTTGATGAAGATACTCTGGTGATGAGGATACTCTGATGATGAGGATCATCTGGCGATGAAGAAACTCTGTTGATGAAGATACTCTGGTGGTGAGGATAGTCTGGTGATGAGGATACTCTGGTGATGAGGATACTCTGTTGATGGGGATATTCTGGTGATGAGGATAATCTGGTGAAAAGGATACTCTGGTGATGAGGATACTCTGTTGATGGGGATATTATGGTGATGAGGATAATCTGGTTAAAAGGATACTCTGGTGATGAAGATACTATGGTGACGAGGATACTCTGGTGGCAAGGATACTCTGGTGATGAGGATACTCTGTTGATGAGGACACTCTGTTGATGAAGATACTCTGGTGATGAGGATACTCTCGTGATAAGGATACTCTGGTGATGAAGATACTCTGGTGATGAGGATACTCTGGTGATGAGGATAATCTGGTGAAGAGGATACTCTGTTGATGAGGACACTCTGTTGATGAGGACACTCTGGGGATGAGGATAATCTGGTGATCAAGGTATTCTGGTGATGAGGATACTCTGGTGATGAAGATACTCTGGTGATGTGGATATTCTGTTGACGAAGATACTCTGGTGATGAAGATACTCTGGTGATGTGGATATTCTGTTGATGAAGATACTCTGGTGATGAGGATAATCTGGTGATGAAGAAACTCTGTTGATGAGGATACTCTGGTGATGATGATAATCTGGTGATGAGGATACTCTGGTGGTGAGGATATTCTGTTGATGAAGATACTCTGGTGATGAAGATAATCTGGTGATGAAGATATTCTGGTGATGATGATACTCTGGTGATGAGGATACTCTGGTGATGAGGATACTCTGGTGATGAGGATAATATGTTGATGAGGATACTCTGGTGGTGAGGATACTCTGGTGGTGAGGATACTCTGAGTACGGGGGCCCCCCAAGGTTGTGTGCTCAGCCCCCTTCTCTTCACCCTGCTGACCCATGACTGTAAACCCAACTACAGCTCCAACCACATCGTGAAGTTCGCTGACGACACTACCGTGGTAGGTCTCATCAGCCAAAACGATGAGACTAACTACAGGAAGGAAGTGAACCAGCTGGTCCGTTGGTGCCAAAATAACAATCTCTTCCTCAATGTGGGGAAAACAAAGGAGATTGTTGTTGACTTCAGGAGAACCCACTCCCAACCCCCCCTCCCTCTGACCATCAATGGTGCTGCTGTGGAACAGGTGAGCAGCACCAAATTCCTGGGTGTGACAATCACAGATGACCTCACCTGGAACAGCAACACCACTGCACTGGCAAAGAAGGCCCAGCAACGCCTGTACTTCATCAGGAAGCTCAAGCGAGCAGGAGCCCCCCCCCCCCCATCATGCTCTCATTCTACCGAGGCGCCACTGAGAGCATCCTCAGCAGCTGCATCACGCTGTGGTTCAGAAGCTGCACCGCCTCCAACCGCAAGAGCCTGCAGCGCATTGTGAACTCTGCCCAGAGGATCATCGGAGTCTCACTCCCTACACTACAGGACATTTACAACAGCCGCCTCACCCGCAAAGCACTCGGCATTGCGGGTGACCCCACCCACCCCTCCAACAGCCTCTTCAGCCTCCTGCCTTCAGGGAGAAGGTTCCGCAGTCTCCGTTCGAGCTCTACCCGGCTGAGGAACAGCTTCTTCCACCAGGCGGTCAGGATGCTGAACTCTCTCCCTCCCTCTCTCCTCTCGCTCCCCCTCTCTCCCCCCTGCCATCTCTGCCATCTCTCCCCTGACCTCTCTACCCTCCCCCTCACCCACCTTCCCCACTGCCTCAAATGGAACATACCAGGACATCTACTCCCCCTCACACCCTTCCCTCATCCAGCACCAGTCACTTTTTATTCTCTGCTGCTACTTGTTCATCCTTTATCTAGGCCCTTATGTTCTTAACTTTTTTTCTATTTTATTCTATCATATGTTATATGTTCATGTCTATATTACACTGTGGGACTGCAAGAAACGGCATTTCAAATTTTCTGTATGCTTAACACATGTGGAAACTTTGACAATAAAGTGAACTTTGAACTTTGAACTCTGGTGATGAAGAAAGATACTCTGGTGGCGAGGATACTCTGGTGGTGAGGATACTCTGGTGAAGAGGATACTCTGTTGATGAGGATACTCTGGTGATGAAGATACTCTGGTGATGAGGATACTCTGATGATGAGGATCATCTGGTGATGAAGAAACTCTGGTGATGAAGATACTCTGGTGGTGAGGATAGTCTGGTGATGAGGATACTCTGGTGATGAAGATACTCTTGTGATGAGGATACTCTGGTGATGAAGATACTCTTGTGATGAAGAAACTCTGGTGATGAAGACACTCTGGTGATGAGGATACTCTGTTGATGAGGATACTCTGGTGATTAAGATACTCTGGTGATAAAGATATTCTGGTGATGATGATACTCTGGTGATGATGATAATCTGGTGATAAGGATACTCTGGTGATGAAGATACTCTGGTGATGAGGATACTCTGGTGATGAAGATACTCTGGTTATTAAGATACTCTGGTTATTAAGATACTATGGTGACGAGGATACTCTGGTGGCAAGGATACTCTGGTGATGAGGATACTCTGTTGATGAAGATACTCTGTTGATGAAGATAATCTGGTGATGAAGATATTCTGGTGATGATGATACTCTGGTGATGAGGATACTCTGTTGATGAGGATACTCTGGTGATGAAGATACTCTGTTGATGAAGATACTCTGGTGATGAGGATACTCTGGTGATGAGGATCATCTGGTGATGAAGAAACTCTGGTGATGAAGATACTCTGGTGGTGAGGATAGTCTGGTGATGAGGATACTCTGGTGATGAGGATACTCTGTTGATGGGGATATTCTGGTGATGAGGATAATCTGGTGAAAAGGATACTCTGGTGATGAAGATACTATGGTGACGAGGATACTCTGGTGGCAAGGATACTCTGGTGATGAGGATACTCTGTTGATGAAGATACTCTGTTGATGAAGATAATCTGGTGATGAAGATATTCTGGTGATGATGATACTCTGGTGATGAGGATACTCTGTTGATGAGGATACATTGGTGATGAAGATACTGTTGATGAAGATACTCTGGTGATGAGGATCATCTGGTGATGAAGAAACTCTGGTGATATCTTCATCACTCTTGTGATGAGCATACTCTGGTAATGAAGATACTCTTGTGATGAAGAAACTCTGGTGATGAAGACACTCTGGTGATGAGGATACTCTGTTGATGAGGATACTCTGGTGATTAAGATACTCTGGTGATAAAGATATTCTGGTGATGATGATACTCTGGTGATGATGATACTCTGGTGATAAGGATACTCTGGTGATGAAGATACTCTGGTGATGAGGATACTCTGGTGATGAAGATACTCTGGTGATGGGGATATTCTGGTGGTGAGAATACTCTGGTGATGAGGATACTCTGGTTATTAAGATACTATGGTGACGAGGATACTCTGGTGGCGAGGATACTCTGGTGATGAGGATACTCTGTTGATGAAGATACTCTGTTGATGAAGATAATCTGGTGATGAAGATATTCTGGTGATGATGATACTCTGGTGATGAGGATACTCTGGTGATGAAGATACTCTGTTGATGAAGATACTCTGGTGATGAGGCTCATCTGGTGATGAAGAAACTCTGGTGATGAAGATACTCTGGTGGTGAGGATACTCTGGTGATGAGGATACTCTGTTGATGGGGATATTCTGGTGATGAGGATAATCTGGTGAAAAGGATACTCTGGTGATGAGGATACTCTGGTGATGAGGATACTCTGTTGATGAGGATACTCTGGTAATGAGGATACTCTGGTGATAAGGATACTCTGGTGATGAAGATACTCTGGTGATGAGGATACTCTGGTGATGAGGATAATCTGGTGAAGAGGATACTCTGTTGATGAGGACACTCTGTTGATGAAGATACTCTGGTGATGAGGATACTCTGGTGATGAGGATACTCTGGTGATGAAGATAATCTGGTGATGAAGATAATCTGGTGATGAAGATATTCTGGTGATGAAGATACTCTGGTGATGAGGATACTCTGGTGGTGAAGATACTCTGGTGATGAGGATAGTCTGGTAATGAGGATACTCTGGTGGTGAGGATACTCTGGTGATGAGGATACTCTGGTGGTGAGGATACTCTGGTGACGAGGATACTCTGGTGTCAAGGATACTCTGTTGATGAAGATACTCTTGTGATGAGGATAATCTGGTGACAAAGATATTCTGGTGATGAGGATACTCTGGTGGTGAGGATACTCTTGTGATGAGGATACTCTGGTGGTGAGGATACTCTCTTCATCACCAGAATATCCTCATCCCCAGACTATCCTCACCACCAGAATATCCTCACCACCAGAGTATCCTCTTCACCAGAGTACCATGCGGACATCTAATATTTTTTGAATGGCATGCGACTACCTCCGCGATCGACGTATTGGGCACCCCTGATCTAAGAGCATAAGTACAGTGCAGAAACAAACTAATACAAATACAATAAGTGCAACAAACTAATATGAATACAATAAGTGATAAGTGGAAGGCTCAGGGTAGTACTTTTCGAAGAGGTCAGTTTTCAGCCTGCACCGAAAGATGAGCAGCGACTCTGCTGTCCTGACGTCAGTGTGGAGTTCATTCCACCACTGTGGGGCCAGGACAGGAAAAAGCCGTGACCGGGTCGATCGGCCGCAGGGACCTCTGAGTGGCGGCGCAACCAATCGTCACGAGGCAGCAGAGCGAAGTGGTTGGGCGGGGGTATCGGGCTTGACCATGGCCTGGAGATAGGAAGGAGCTGTTCCTTTCACTTCCCTGTAGGATAGCACCAAGAGCCTGGATGAGCACCTGCGCCATCTCATCAGTGAGGAAGGGGCGAATCCTCCTGATGTTGTAGAGCAGGAATCTGCAGGAGCGTGTAACCGATGCAATGTTTGCTGAGAACGACAGTTGGTCATCCAGGGTCACACCTTCCGAGTTGGCGTCACCATGGTATCATCAATGGCGATGGACAGGTCTCGGTGTGGGCAACCCTTCCCCGGGAGGTCTAGCAAGCCACACGTCACTGTTTCCTACAGCTGTATGAACACAAAATAAACTGATTTGGCTGTGGTTTAACGGCAATAAACCGATAAAAAGGGACTCTGAAAAATAACTACGTAATGATGCCGATTTGTACTTGTCTTCTCAGACAAAAAGGGACTCCGAAATAACTACGCAATGATGCCGATTTCTACTTGTCTTCTCAACACAGCTCTGATGGATCGGTGCTAGGCTCAGCTAACATTGTAGCAGCTCCACCAACACTCAGAATAACGTAATGTAGACGTAAATACGGCAGCGTCTATTCATTGTTTGTACCATATGGTTGACACACACACATTTATATTGGTGCTGGGCTTTATATTAGTGCTGGGCAACGATTAAAATATTCATGACAAAGTTAAATAATGAATTCAAAAGTAGTGTATTGCGCACATTTATTTTAAAAGTACTGCTATATGAACAAAAGGGCAATGACATTTGGTTTGCAAACACTTCTTAAAACAAATAAGGTGCTTTTTAACAGCAGTATTCTCTTTACACAGTAGCGATCATATTTTTTATATTATATCATTCTCATATCATATGTATATTTTCCCTGCCAGCAGATGCGCCGGTGTTCGGGTTTAACGTTAACGAGTGGGCTGCATGTTTTCATAACATTACGGTTTTTTCCTTCTAAATCGCGATAATGACGAACGTTAACAGTCGATAAAGTTTCGCATGCAGTGGACATTAACTTAACCCAGCAAGTATGAACGGTAATGGAACATAACGTAACTTAAACTTTAACGGACGGAAATGAAGACGCTGTACACATCTGAACGCTGATTGGCCAAGACTCGTCACATCAAAGATGTTCTTTTGCAAAGATCACGACATCACCTTTTCTCCTCGTCTCACTCCAATCTGAGAAACGCTGGCTGGCCAGTTGACAACCCGAAAAAAAACTACAGATCTACGCGATTCACGTGGATGACATATTTTTGATTCAAAACGGTGAATGTCACCGAAAAGTGACAAGTTTGCAGGTATGATAGAAGATAAACAAATAAAAAAATTATGGCTGTAGAGTGATATTACATCAATAATACATTCAACTTGATTAAAAAACAAAATCATTCATCCATCTGGTTTATTTGAAGAGTGAACAGTAGAACAGATATTTTTATTTTATTTTTTTAGTTATTTGTCAAACCTAAACCAATCTACTTTTGTTCATCATTCTTTATTGTTCTTCATTTCTTCTTTAGCATGTTTTATTTTTAGCGGTGATAATCCTGGAAGCATTTTCTCTTTTTGGTGATGCAGAGGAACATCTTGCATTTGGTACGTCTTGCTTCTGCAGCCCTTATTTCTGCATCATTCTGCATGCTTGGTATCCATCATCTCTGGCATGTGCCTGGCTCCGAGTCTACGCACAGATGGCTCTGGGTGTGGGATCCTCATTTTGGTTGGTGGCTCATACTCGTCTTCACTGTCTTCACTGCTGTCATCAAGCTCTAGACAATCCAACAGCTCTTCAGCCAGGTGCAATTTGAAGTCCAAGTACTGTTGGGTGTTTTTCGCTGGTCGGTTAAGTGCTTTGCTGTCAGACTTGTATTGGATCCAGGAGTTTGTGATGGCAACGTAAAATAAGTGAGTAATCACACGCAATGTCCATTTATTGGTCCTGCTTGACATGCGATAAAAGCTCAGCATGCGGTCACATAGGTCCACGCCACCCATGTTGTCATTGTACTGTCTGATCACTGCTGGTCTTCTCACCTGGACATGGACTTTTTCTTTCTTGGACCATCTGGCGCAGGATCTTCAGGATCTTTCCCATGTACAGTGGAAGCCATCAGCACTGGTTTGTTGTCGAACCATTTCGTGATTGCCAGCTAAGGACTCTTTCTGACCACAGACACTGATGCTCCTCTCCCCTCTTTTCGCAACTGCTTGTCTCCTGGCAGCTGGCATGGCTTTGGGACTCGGTTCTTCATTATGGTTCCAGTTGCTGGAAGGCCCTTTGCCAGCAATGCATCCATGAGATTGATTATTGTGAAGTATCGGTCGAAGAATAGGTGAGTTCCTGTGGAAACAGATTCAACCATGCGTAGGACTGATGCTGCTCCAATGCCCAATCTTTGGCCACTGAATGTCTTCTTCCCTTGGTACACTTCGAAATCCAGCATCAGACCATTTGGAGAAGCAAGGACAAAGACCTTTAGGCCAGTCAGGTTTGGCTTGCCTGGAACATATTGCCTGACTGGACAGCGGCCTGTGAAAGGGATGATTTGCTCATCAATGCAGACCTTCTCAGACTTTGTAAGGCTGAGACAGTGCAGTTCCCCTCTTGGTCCCCAGGCTCTCGAGTGCAGTTCCCCTCTTGGTCCCCAGGCTCTCGAGTGCAGTTCCCCTCTTGGTCCCTAGGCTCTCGAGTGCAGTTCCCCTCTTGGTCCCCAGGCTCTCGAGCGCAGTCCCCCTGATCTCCAGGCTCTTGAGTGCAGTCCCCCTGACCTCCAGGCTCCAGAGTTCCGTCCGCCGGATTCCCAGTCTCCGCAGCCCGGCCGTCCCTCCTCCGGACCCCCTCCACCCACCCGGTTGTGGACTCTGACTCTCGGCCTCTGAGGAGTTATTTCCCTCCTCCGGGCGCCCACCGCCCAGAATCCGTCCCTTAGGGGGGTGGTCCTGTCACAATCAGGCTTTGCCTTGTGTGTGTTTTTCTGTAGCTCCTCACTTCCTTCACCTGTCTCTAATCAGTTCATTCAGTGCACTTGCCAGTCACACTCACCTCATCAGCACAACTCTCCTCACCTGTGCTAGTCACTATTTAAACCCCTGTCTTTCACTCACTCACTGCCAGGTCATTGTTTTGTTTCCTACCTACCCACCCATTTTGCTCATCCTGTTCCCGGTTTCCCAGTCCTGTTTTGTCCTGCCGGATTTCCCCCCTTGTGTCGTCCTTGGATTACCTGTTTTGTTTCGTGAGTTATTAAAACCCTTTTTGTTCACTACTCTGATTGTCTGCGCCTGAGTCCTCAGCATGCCCTGTGACACATACAAGGAATTTGACCCAGAAGTTATTATACACACATTGATATAACAGCTCGTGATTAGGACAACAAAGCTGCACGAATTAAGGTGAAGAGACAACTTTTAGGTATACAAGAAAATAAATAATGGGCGTATAAATATATAGCCTATAAAAAGCACCAATGACCAACAACATGAATGAAGTCAAGTGTTCTTTGAGTAAATTCTGAATGGACATGGACGGGATGATTATGTACCATGTGTATATACACATGTCTACCTATATACAGCGATAGGTATTGTTAGATCCTGGGATACTTCTGGCCCGATACGGGGCTACTTACTGACTCAGCTCTCTAATAAAAGATTGTCGAGCTGGTGTTCTTGCGAGGGAACTCGCCTGGCTCCGCTAACTGCCATTACTCCCGTCGTCTACCCTGCTTCCTCCGGTCTGAGCGCGCTCGGCCGAGAGACCAGTCCTGGCCCCGGGCGCTCCCACCAGTCGCGTCGGTTATGGCAGCTTCCCTCTTATGGATCCGTGCTCTTGGTAAATGCCAGGTTAGGTTTTAACGGCTAGGATTACTTCTTTCTAAAACCGTAAGGGGTTGTTAAGTGGATTCGGTCTATAGGATAACCTTTCAGAACTCAGTTGTTAGACATACAATGGCTTTAACTTTTTACTGCCACAAGGAACTTTTTACTACTTGAGCAAATGCACTTGAGCACTTGAGAAATTTACTTTAAATGCAGATTAGATATTTATTGCAGGTTATATTTAGTTAGTTTGCAAGGGTTAGGCTACAGCTCACATAAAAAGTTACACTTGATTCGTTACTTTAATTTTCTTCTTCGATTATACTCATTAGTTTTAGATGCCGAGATGGCTCGGTTGGAGCTGGATGTTCAATGGTGCGATGAAAAGGTTATTTTGGAGTTGTTAGGAGCGAAGGTCCGGCCGGACCCTCAGTCCTCCTGCTCTCGCAGCGAAGTCGGTTCAACAGTCCTCAAAACTCAGTACAAAGTCTTTCTAGGGCTGCTGCGTCTTCTCCGTTGTTCAGTTGTTAAGAATCGAGCAGTGGGGAGAGGAAAACCTCCGTCTTTAAATCTTATTGTCCACGAACAGCGGTCTTCTTTCCGTGAACAGAGACGAAGTCCTCAATACATCAGTTGCGATCGTCCGTATCTCCTCATCAGCGCACTTGGACGGCGCCCGTGTCGAAATCCCAGTGTGTTGCCTGCAAACGTCTCCTTTTATCCATCATTTGGGCTCTGTTCTGCCCCCTCCTGTCCAACACATGATCTCATCTCTCCACCCACTTGAGTGGGCCTTTGGTCCTGGACATGTCCAGACAAGTCCAGGCAAGTCCAGGCTTATCCTATATTATGCCTCTATGACTCATCTCTTGCAACAGTCTTTTCCTAACCACACCCAATAACATCTGTTCCTATCTTCACTCTTTTTGCTAACTCATCCTGACAAAACACTTTTCTTACATCGCAGCTCCGGTCACACAGAACATTTGTTAATCAGTTTTTACATTTGTTAAATCACTCTATGCATTAAACATTCGTTACATATTGATTAAACATTTTGTTATATAATGATCATACACTTTATCTCTTGATTACACTTTATTCTGAGTATATACTTTGTGCTTTTATATCCTGACTCTCCCTTGAATGTGCAAGCATGTTACCGAGGCAGCTCTGTGGGCTCAACTCTTCTTGACAGTATGATATAAACAATTCCTATCTTACAATGATTTGTAAGAAACTCATTCAACTGTAAAATAAGGATCTATAATGGGGATGCTTTGGTCTTAAAGGGTTATAGACAATGTTTGACTGATTCATGCCCTGATCCTTAAATTAGATAATTTAACATTGGTATGTGCTAAATTACTATTGTAAATAAATGCATTTGTTGAATTCTAATTCCCAAAAATGGTAGTTTTGTCCACCAAGGTCTTCCTGCAACTCCACAGGAATCACGTGACGATCAAGGATTTTGAACTTCTGTTGCTACGACTCTCTTCATACGGCTCTGACCCTCTTGCGTTAGTTTTGGATGGTAGAGGGACGGCATATAAATATATGCTCATTACTGGAAAACTACTTAAAATTAGGAAAAGATCGTGGTTGACGGGGTTAAACTTGACCGAGTCACATGACTAGTGACTCATGTCTAACGATACAAGCGAGTCACGCGACTAACAACTGACATGACAAAATATGTCAAGCTTGACTTCTAGTTTCACACAGCACACAAACAGTTGTCTCCTGGGTGAAAGTCCTGTGTTTGTTTAACCCAGTCAACCTCTGCTGACTCACGCACTATCACAATTTAATACGTCAGCTGCTCTAAGCGTCCAATACTGATGCGGATGGATTTAAATTAGAGTTGGTTGAAAGCCAGGTCTGGCAGAGGTGACCTCCTCACACCTATTAGCCTTCCCTAAAAATCAACACTTGAAGTTGAGGGAATAAGAAGGTTACTGAGATTGTTATTGGGCCCGTGAGGGGCTGTACCCAGAGATGAGCTGAGTTAAAGTCCCTGTAAATTGCTTCGGGATTATTAAAAGCTTCTGGTGGCAGGGCCTTTGGAGAACAATATCTTTGAGGAGGAGAAACCAAAGAGAAAGTGAGTGGGAAAGAGATGGGTAGGATGAGTAAAATAGTGAAAGAAAGAGAGAAGTTATCTTTCAATCTGCTGATAAGAGCCCCCATCCCCTGCTTACTATATTCCATCAAGACAACTAATTAAAGAACCCGAAATAGAGGGGACCACACCTGGGCCTGATTTTAAATAGAGGTTATTAATCTAGATTCCGCATCTGGTAAACAGCTGAGAGAGGCTGCCATCTAACTTTGGTCCTTTACATTATTGGATCTACTGGGTCAGTGTTATAGCTTACTGGGACACTTCAATTAAATGGAGAAATCATTCATGTTTTTAGTTTTTCCTGTGAAACCAAGTCAAAATGTCTGAAATGCCTATAATCAAATGTGAAGCCTCCTTTGTGGATTAAATCAATGAATATGATGTTATTGTTTATGTCATAAATCAATCATCATGTCTGTAAAGTAGATTTTGTTGTGTGAAGAAGAAGATGATGTATATACAAATACAATACAAACAACTTGTTTTCTCCACGAGCAGCCAACACCACAATAAAAGTTAACTGAGGTGCTGTGCTGTTACCAATGGGTCTTTAACAGCTTGATCGTTCATATGATCAGCAAAAATATCGACAGACAAAAGGACTGCTGAACACTAAAACATGGAGAATTGCCTTTATTCACCAAACACATATGGTGTCCAGAAGCTCCAGTGGAGCCCACCTCGGCTAACATCCGTTTCAAAAAACTTCTTCTGCGCTGCTGCTGAAAAACAATATCCGAGAGATGTTAACAGTCTATTTCAGATCAAGAAAAACAGTAGAACTGCAGGGTATGAAATAAATGTATTTTCACAGAATAGAGGTGCACGGTGAATCCAAACAGGGTGGGTGGCGGAGGTCCGGAGGAGGGGCGGCTGGATCCAATCTGCCACCAGGCTCCGGGAGACGGGCAGGAGGGCGGCCGGACGGGAGAGAGGGCTCGCTCTATCGATCGATCCATCGATTTATTATATAAATATATTTGACTGGTTCTTGTGAGTTGTCATTGTGTTAATTACATTGATTTTGATTATATGCAGACGTCAATGATGAAGCATCCAGTCATGCTGCAACCTTAGTTTTGTGCGTGTTCATGTATCTGCACTCTGCAGTTAGTGTATTTGTAGCCCTCATATGTGTTGAGCTTCATGTTACTTTGTGAAGTATATTCTAATAACGGCTCCAGGGCCTCTGCCGGGAATTGTGTCTATCTTCCAGTGTCCTAGGTCCTGGTTTGTTGGAGAGTGATGCCATCAAGAAGATTGGAGGCAGCTGGCCACTGCCTTCGTCGTACAAGACCCGCCCCATCCTGAGGGAGAGCTGGCTTCTTCCCCTCTGACACGTTTTTGCCTACCGGCATTCAGTATGAGAATGCTCATTTTTGTTGCAAATTGAAATGTCCTGGCCTTTGTGGAATAAAGGACTTTGTTTGGTTAACTCCTTGCCTGAGTTTTCATGATCATTTGCTATGGTTTAGAGCCAGACCATAACACTTGTCAAATGTTGCAGTGTCATGTGAATATGCGTTTTTTACAAGATGAAAAGAATAACTCGTACCTGCCTCGTCATGGTGAGGTTATTAGGAAGTGGTTCAACTGTAGTAGGACAGCACTAAAGGCCCAAGTATAAAGTACATGGCCCGCCTCTGCAATTTACACATTGCTTCTTTAATAAATAAAGAAGTGTCCTCAAAAGACTCAATCTGTTCAAAGTCTGCCTAAAACTGAAACTAGTTGCTGTTTATTGATGTGGTGGAAACTGAAGCTCTCACACCGTATGTCTTTATTGTTGAGGTTTAAGATCGAATGTGTTCATGAAAAATAGTTCATAGATTATTCACGGTAATTTCCAGTCTGAGATGACATCGCTTACTTCCCGATGCCCTGCCTTCCTACGGTCCGTCCTTTTCACTTCCACTTTGAGGCACCGATCACCTTGTGACAACAAAGTGGCAGTAACTAGGTGACAAATGCTCCACACTTCAGGGGTCAGACGACAAAATAACACTATTAACAAAAGTGTAGAAATGTACAGTCATTTTAATTCAATCAAGACTGAAAACAAAGTTTGATAAGGCTTCTGTTGTTTGCTTGCATCCTTCATATTTAAATGACTCACAGTAAACTGTCATAATATAACTTAAACTAAATCCCATTAACATCAGCAGACTCATTCTGACATGTATGTTCGATTTAGATCTCAGAGTGAGTGAAAGAAAATGTTTTTGTTGGAGCAGCGAGATGATATTTCAGATTGAGACTGGGCAGTCGTGAGGGGGAAAAGGATCCATAAAAGTGAGCGTGACCCCAATCAACGAATATATGTCTACTTTTCTTTGACCTCCATCCTCAAAATGTCCTTCATGAAGAAATAGGTTTTCAAAAGAAACAAAGTGGCTTATTGGGACACATCCATGAATGCAGATTTGCCAGGCTGTGTCAAAATTCATACTGTTTCCAAATTGTCTGCAAAATGATACAGCCCATAAAGAGAAGAGTGGAAAAAGCCCATTATCATTCTTATGACACATTGGAAGAGTTTCAACCCCTGCTACAGCCAATCTGGGGGGGGGGGGGCAAAGCTAAGACTCTGCAGGGAGCCACAGATTCACAGCTCCCTGAAATGCTCTTCAGGGAAAGCTATTCAACAAAGCACAGATTTGAAAACATCACCAGAAATCATCGTTTCTGTATGGAAATAAAGGACAAAAGTATTCATTAAAACGTGATTCACAGCACTGAAGTCCTCAAAGGGGAAATGCTACCCAAAAATACAATTCACCTGTGGTTCATATAATCCTGGACAGTGTAATATATTGTAATAGTGTGTTGAGTAGAAAGAAAGAGAAATATATCATTTAACCTTTCAAAAACGAACATATTGTTTAGGCCTCAGCATGAAAATTGCATACCAATACTAAAAAGAGTATATCTCTGCAACCACAAGGTCTATTTGAATAATTTGGTGTTATAATAAAGGGAACACTTGTGAGATTTGTTCAGATGTGGCAATATCAGTGTATATGTTACTGGTTAAGAGTAAATGAAGATGGCACACAGCACAAATTAAAAAGTTTCAGGTTCACCTAAAAAAAAGAAGCACTTTATGATTATTTCTTTGGAATGATGCAGCTGCAGGTCTAAACCTCTCCCACATCACAGCACAATATGTGAACAGTCTCTGCAAAGTTTGACTTTGATGAAGTGAAGCAGAACAACATTAGAGAGGTTTTATTACAGAGTTCAGACGAGGTCTCCAAAATGGTCATTTTGGAACCATCTGTCCCATTTGTATTTTCTCATGGACCAAACTATATATTTCACTTGTATATCACTAATGGTGATCAATACATCCAAATACAGCAGTTTTAGCTTCATTTTGAAAGCCAGAATGCTCTGAGTCTCTGCGTACTGGAGTTCTTCTCGATTTCAGACCCTCCCCCACTACGCAGGGCTCTATCTCAGCAACCCATTGGTTGATTTCAGTGATTGACGCCTCATTTGAAGCTTTAGAGCCAATAGAATTTAGGTATACTGACAAAAATGAGATTGACAGTACTGTTAGTCAATCAGAATCAGCAGTGCGCCATCCTGTGAGACATGCTAGGTTGAGACGCAAGGAGATTCTCAGACTTCTTGTGTCGACTCACAGCAACTTAGAAACGCCCGGAGTGATTTTAGTGACATACAGGACGTAGTTGTAACGTATTTCACTGTGGATTTAAATATATCGATGAAAAACAGCAAAGGTAAGAGAAATTTTGCAACTATGGTCTGATGAAGTGATTTCTGTTGTTGGTGTTCTTTGGCTCATATCTCGCTGACGCTTCATTGTAGCTGGACCTGACGTCTATGTCCGGAATCAGTGGAGTGTCTGCCTTATTTTGAGATATCGTATGTGCGTATTGCATAAAATACCACAGCGATAGAGCCAGAAATGTGGCGAGTGGGTTGCCTTGGTGGCGCTATATGGATTTTGATGTTTGGTAATTCATTAGTTGTTTGTTTGAGTTGTGTTTGGAGCATGAAAAAGCGGCTTACATATTCTTGTAGCCCAGGTTCTGCTGTTTAATATGATGTCATCATATTATTCGTTTGTTAAGTGCATTGTTAGACACGCTGTACGCTAAACCTTCGACAGGTTCTTGATTAAATGTCATTGAATGAATTTCCATCGCAAATATCTGTAGGAGGTGCCTCACCTAACAATCGATCGGCTTCCTGGATGGCTTCCAATGTTGAGGAATCGATTCATGCAAAAGCCGACCAGCATCAGAACCGTGTACAATCTAAATTAAGAAAAAGGTGGAGACAGTCCTCACAAAAAGAATGGCATCAGTTTCAGCAAAAACTCATAGGTTTATGTTCCTGTGAAAGCGTCCTCTATTGCCCTGTCACAATTATGATGGGAGGAAAAGAGGAAGTCAGGCGATATGTAGGAGGTCAGGGAGACTGAAAGGCTCAACAAAACATCTAACTTTAACACCAGAGACATATGTTTACTTCCTTATTTCAAACAGAGTCAAAATTGTACAACAACAATCTTTATGCACGTGATTAATACTGTAACCATGACGACGAAGCTCCCTTAAACTTAACAGCCTCCGAGCTGCAGCTACCCTCGGATCCAGCTGCCGCTTCTGAGCAACAGCTACTCCCGGAGCCCTGTCTCCGAGAGTCCGAGTCCTGATCCCCAGCCTCTAGAGTCCTCTTCCCTGTCTGATCCCCAGTCTGATCCCCAGCCTCTAGAGCCCTTTTCCCCGTCTGATCCCCAGCCTCTAGAGCCCTTTCCCCGTCTGATCCCCAGTCTCTAGAGTCCGAGACCCAGGCTGATCTCCAGCCACTTGAGTTCCGTCTCCCTGATCCCCCGTCTATTCTCGGCCGCTCAGTGTGTTTCATTCAGAGTTCTGTTTCTGTTATTCTCACCTTGTCGTCCTCTACCTGCAGTTTGGTCCATCCTCCCGGTTCCCCAGTCTGCCTGCCCTGCCTCGCCCTGCCTGGTTTCCACCCTTGTCTCTCATCGTCCTCCCGGTTCCTGAGTCTGCCTGCTCTGCCTCGTCCTGCCCGGTTCTCACCCTCACGCCCTTGGATTCCCTGTTCAGTTTCCCTTTGTGTTCACGTTTCATGAAAACCTGTTTTCACTCTGCAATCTGGTCATGTCTGCATTTAGGTCCACCACACCACCCCGTGACAGGAACAATGCTTTACAAATGATCAATTAAGTGTTTCCTCATACTTAACTAATGCATGTAGTTAAGTATGAGGCAGAGCTGCATCGAGGGGACGCTGGCGTGTTTTTCGCCGCTCTTCATGCCGACACTTAATTCTCGTTTCCTACCACTCTCTGCCGTTAATCTATTCAATCCTGAACACAGTCTGAAGATTGTCCTGCCCTGGTTTTTGTGTTTCTACCATTTCCACTGCTCAGCTGATTACCTTTGGCTGGTGTTCGGCTCCTAGCCTCTGCCGACCTACCACTAGCATACAAGCTATCCGACGCCGCTCTTAGCTCTTAGCAAAACAAGCTATCCGACGTGCTCTGCCATCCGTGGAATCCCCGCTCCGGAACACTCCGACTGGGCTCTTCTCTGCCACACTGCCAGGAACTTCCACGAACCCTCCCTCAGTCCTGCCAACGCGACGTCGCTGCTTTCCATCGCCGCTGCTGAAGGTCGAGGTCCGGTGTCTACCAGGCTAATGGTGCCGGCTGCTAGCTGGCTCTCTGTTCTCTTCATTGTGCTCCTACAATACTCTCCGCTGGAACTCCTAAACTTTTCCAGCCACACCATCCCTGACTGCCTCGCAGTTATCAAGTCTCTCGGACTACTGCGTCGTGCCCGCTACATACACCGGGCATCCCGACGCAAGTTTTTCTACTCCAAAACTCCTATTCCTGCAGTTGTATCCGACAGTCGGTCCGTCGCACTGCGATGTCGTCATCACAACAATCGACGTCATCCGACCAATCCTCACGTTCGCTCTATCTACCTGAGGTCCCTGGTCTGTGCTGACAGTGTGCTGGTTTCTCCCTCCTCGTCCTCCCCAGCATCTACGAACAACACTGCAACGTTTATGCTGCTGAATACTCGCTCCCTCAACAACAAAGCATTACTCATTCACGACATTATCACTGACAGAAGCATTGACATTCTATGCCTAACAGAGACATGGCAAAATCAGCAGGACTTCGTGACACTCAACCAAGCCACACCCCCAGGCTATGTATACATCCAGAAGCCCCGCTTCCTGGGTCGTGGCGGTGGACTGGCTGTTATCCACCGAGCCGGCATCCTGGTCAAAGAGCTCCCAGTACCTACAACCTCCTCATTCGAGTGTGTTGTCTTCAAACTGGCTGGGTCTGCTCCGCTCCTGGTCGCCCTCATCTACCGCCCACCTAAAGCCTCCACTACCTTCCTGTCTGAGCTTTCTGAGTTGCTCACCTCTCTCTTCTCCATGTCTCCATCAATTTTCCTGCTTGGCGATTTCAACATTCATGTGGACTCCAGCAACTGCAAGTTTGCTACTGAATTCCTGTCACTCCTGGACTGTTTCAGCATCAAGCAACATGTCAAGGGTCCCACCCACAACAAAGGCCACACACTGGACCTGGTGTGCTCTACCGGCCCACCACCCCCCGACCTACAGCGTCTGGACCTGGCTGTATCTGACCATCACGCCATCCTCTTCACTGTTCCTGTCTCCCTGCCCAGGCAGCATCCTAAATGCACCATCATGTTTAGGAACATCAAGACTGTGAGTGCACCAGCCCTATCCAACCTGATAGCTACCCACATGGCCTCGGCTCCCTCCGACTCCACCGTGGACGGCCTGGTAGCCCACTACAACGCTGCCTTATCCCTCAGTCTCAACTCTCTCGCCCCCATCAAAACCCAGACTGTTTCCTTCACCCGCCCTGCCCCCTGGTTCACTTCCGAACTCCACAGCATGAAGGCCTCTGGTCGCCAGCTGGAGAGGCTTTCTAAAAAAACTGGCCTCACGGTCCACCTCCTGGCCTTTCGTGACCATGTGGAAACCTACAAGGAAGCTCTCTCTCAGGCCAAAACAGTATACTACTCTCGTTTGATCGGTGCCCAGCAAAGCAACCCTCGATCATTGTTCTCCACCATCAACCGCCTACTCCGCCCCATTGACGCCCCCCATCCCTCTGGTGCTCCCGATCTCTGCTCCAAATTCCTCGACTTCTTCCAGGCGAAAGTCGACTCCATCCACCAGCAGCTCCTGACACCAGCCCCTCCCCCTCCACCCGCACTTCAGCCACCTGGCAACGCCCCCTCAGCGCCGCACCTCTCCCTTTGTGACCTCTCCTCCTTCTCCCCTGTGGATGCTCCCCAACTGGCCAAGTTGGTCAGCTCGGCCAAGACGTCCACCTGCTCCCTGGACCCCATGCCTACAGCCCTGGTCAAGGACTGCTTACCCACCCTCTGCCCCTACATGGTGGACATCATCAACGCTTCTTTGGCATCTGGTATTGTCCCTACCAGCTTCAAAACTGCCTCAGTCACCCCCATCCTCAAAAAGCCTGGCCTGGACATTGATGACCTCCACAACCACCGGCCGATCTCCAACCTCCCCTTCCTCAGTAAGACTCTGGAAAGAGTAGTCGCCGGCCAACTCCATCTCCACATGTCCAACCATGAGCTCTATGAGCCCCTCCAATCCGGCTTCAGACTCCAACACAGCACGGAGACCGCCCTCATTAAGATCATCAACGATCTCCTCATTGCTGCTGACTCTGGCCGCCTCAGCATCCTCATCCTCCTGGACCTCTCTGCAGCATTTGACACTGTCTCCCATACCATCCTCCTCAACCGCCTATCTGACCTTCTAGGGGTCACTGGCACCGCCCTCTCCTGGTTTTCATCCTACCTCCATAACAGGGAACAGTTTGTTTCCATCAACGGCTCTATTTCCCCCCTAGCCCCAGTCAATCATGGCGTGCCCCAAGGCTCTGTGCTTGGCCCCCTCCTCTTCACCATCTACATGCTCCCCCTCGGCAAGATCATCCGCCATCACGGACTGAACTTCCACTGCTATGCTAATGACACTCAAATCTATCTCAGTACTACTCCATCCTCCCAGTTCCCCCCTCAGTCCCTTGTCAACTGCCTGCATGAAATAAAAACCTGGATGTCATCAAATCTCCTCAAACTCAACACCAAGAAGACAGAGCTCATGGTTGTGGCACCCAAGGCGCTGCTCCGGAAGGTTGGTGACTTCATCCTCGAGGTTGACGGCTGCTCCATCTCCCCATCTCCTGAAGTCCGCAACCTGGGTGTCATCCTGGACTCCACCCTTTCCTTCGAGTCCCACATCAAGTCCGTCACCAAAACTGCCTTTTTCCATCTCCGGAACATTGCCAGACTCCGACCGTCACTCTCAGAGTCTGTTGCTGAAACCCTGGTCCATGCATTTGTCACCTCCCGCTTGGACTACTGCAATGGTGTCCTGTTCGGGGTACCCAACAAAACCCTGGACAGGCTCCAGTATGTACAAAACTCTGCCGCCAGGGTTCTCACGCACACAAAGCCCTGGCAGCACATCACCCCCACCCTCATCAACCTCCACTGGCTCCCGGTCAAGTCCCGCATCTCATACAAGATCCTCCTCCTCACCTACAAGTCCCTCCATGCCCATGCCCCCCAGTACCTATCGGACCTCTTCCGCCCACATGCCCCTCCCCGGAACCTGCGGTCTTCAGACTCTGGCCTGCTTGCCACCACCCGCACCAAACTGCGAACCTTCGGGGACAGAGCTTTCAGTGTGGCAGCCCCCACCCTCTGTAACTCTCTCCCTGCGGTGATCCGCAACATCTCCACTCTGGACGCCTTCAAAAGGGCCCTCAAGTCCCATCTGTTCGCCAAGGCTTTCGGCCCCTAGTTTACTTGTTCTGTTTTTCTGACTGTTTGTCTAAACTGTTTTTGTCTAAACTGTTACTCTTGTAAAGCGGCCTTGGGTCCCCTGAAAGGCGCTATATAAATTAAAGTTATTATTATTATTATTATTATAAAGTGTTACCCACATCTCTGGGAAGAGGTGGAAAAGGAGATTTCCCAATTGTTAACTTCTCAAACATGACCTGAAAATGCTAGTTTGAATGGAAGTTGTTTTAACATACAAAACTGTTTTAATATTGAGCGACTGCTGTGTTAAATGAGATCACACACTCTTCATGAGCCTTCTTAAGTTGATGCTACTTGGTTTTTGCTTGCTCAACATGCCCCAAGAAAACCAACAGGAAGACCTGGCCATTCACACATGCTAAAATGTTCCATTGATTTGACTGCTCTAGGAAATAGCCACAAGTGCAGCATGCCGATGTCAGCCACCATCTACCTCACTGTACTTTGCTACATGCACAAAAATGGCCAGAGGTGTATTCTGCATTTATATGAAAAATGGAACCTACTGCTCTGGTTTGTCTTGTGGGAGCTATAGTTAGGAATCTTTTTTGCTTATATTTTGTTTATACCCACACAAGTTTGAAGATTTTAGACTGATAGATTTGGAAGTAAACCAAAAAACACACGCAGTTCCCTTGATGAAAGTGACTGAAAGTCAAATTGAGGAACTCTAGTTTGTTATGTTTATTTTATTTGATATGGACATCACAGTAGCATTAGAATTGTAACATACATTTATGCACAGAAACCAGATGCACTGTGTTTAGTGTTTGTAGCGAAATGCTAATTTACAACACCTGTCCACAGGAGGCTTTTTAAAAAAAGTTAAAAGAAGAAAGAAAATACATCGACAAAATAAGTGTTTACAGGGGTGTTAGGTGTGAGAACAATGTTGCTTCTCTGTTAGCCATGATTTAATACCTCTATTAAAAACATTAAAATTTTGTTCCATTTTCAACTCAGTTGGTAGACAGTTCCATAGTTTTGCTCCTTTAACAGAGAAGACTGATTGTCCAAATGAGGTTTTGCGTAATGCAATGCGACAGTTCCCGTTTGCTGAGGCCCGTGTGTTCACTCTGCTGGTGTCTTGTAACAAAGTCATTAAGCAGGGAAGGAGCATGACCATGTAGGCTTTTAAAAATAAGCTTTAGGTTGGAGTAGCTTATAAAGCTTTCAAAGCTGAACATATTGAATTTTTTGTCTGGTTATACAGTGATATGGGTTGTATAGTTGATTGTGAGGCTTGTGACCAGGTAGTGATGCAGTATGATAGGTGTGAGAATATCATGGCGTGCATGTAGAGCTGGGCTGTACTGAATGGCGGATATTTTCCAATGAATCTGAAGCAGTTGAGATTTGATTTAACTTTTTTGCTGATATTACGCACTTGTTTATCAAATCTTCGATGTGAGTCTAAGATGATTCCTGCATACTTCACATTGTCAACCTCACTGATGACCTCACTTTTTTTTACCATGAATCTTGCAATTTCGTGTCGTTATTGAAAAACTAATTGAAACAGGTTTTTTTACATTCAGTGTTAAGTGAGAGGACTCAAGCCATTGTGATACAGAATGTAAGGATTCAGTAAGCTGGTCAGCAGCTGTTGTGGTTTTTTCGATTTCGATGATCGTTGGTTTGAATTTGATTCTACCTTAATATCTAAAAGTTGATTTAATACTTATTTGCTATCTGACTCGTGGTGAGATACCACAGGATTCTCACTCACACAGGAACTCAGTGACGAACACCAACAGAACACAAGAGATTGAAGTTTCTTCAGTTCACGCAGATTTATTTGTACTGTACAGAATACAAGCAAATCGAGCAAAGAACAAAGAAATGCAACTTACTTTATACTCTTTCCCCCCCCCCCCCCATGCAGGATGACCCCCCCTTTACTCATCAGCCCTCAATGTTCACTAAACAGTAATTTCGTTCATCAAGAGTACAGTGGGGGAGTTGATTTCTAAAGGCTATATGCATCCTGTTTACCCCGAGGGATTTTGGGGGACTTCTGGACCGATGAGATAGGCAGTTGGTTCACTAATCAATGTCACGAGGGATACCTGTCAGAAGATCCTACTGATCTCTGAAACTGTGGTCATGCTAACGCAACAGGAAATGCAGTCCAATGTCCAGTATCTGTGCTTCTACTATGCATGGGCCTATGTGCTGCTTGGATGGCAGTGTTGGATCTTTCCCCGCGGCCTCAGTCCCCCCTCCCTTCCTTCTTATTTATTTATGCTCCTGTCAAACCTCTGGAGACAGGATCACTGCCGTCCGCTGGTCACAGCGACCCAAGAAGAGCCAGATATTCTGGTCCCCGGGCCCATACACAAAGGGCGTCCTCGGGCGTGATGGGGGTGATATTGAGGCCAGTCCCTACTGGACTTTACCTTATTTTTAGGACTCCTTAGAGACATGAATCCTGTGACTAATCCTCTGTCAGTGACTGTATCACTTATGCCAGGGCCTGAACTGAGTTTAATACAAAAGAGTACAAAAGTAAGCTTATAAAGATTATCTGAGCAAATGTATAATATAGACTCAGACCCAGAATACAGATATAAATGAATACATTTTACAGATATATGAATAAACACATAGGATAACCTTGGAGAAAATAATATAGTGGCAAACGCATACATTTTTCCTCCCACACGGCCTTGCTAGATGTTCTGGCAGATGTATAAATAACTATCATCGGCATAAATTTGGCAGCCAACCCCAGGACAGCTCTCGGGTAGGTCGTTAATGTACATGCTAACTAGCAGAGGACCTAGGACCGACCCCTGGGGTATCCTCATGCTATTGGCATGGATGGTGAACTTTTCCCCATTGACTCTCACACATTGTACTCTTCCCCTGAGGTACGAGTCAAACCATTGTGAGGCATGATCAAAAATCTGGAATTTGGGAAGTGTTCATATCAGCTTGCTGTGGTTAACGGTATCGAAAGCCTTTTTTAAGTAGAATAAAACTGCTCCCACAGCATGATCTTTCTCCAAAGGACCTGTTATTTTTTCAATTAGATGGCAGTTTGCAGTCTCAGTAGAATGTTTGTCAGGATCCAGGATCCCTGTCTGACCCGGTGTGTGTTTCCCCTGATCTCCTCTCCTCATGTGTCCTGTCATTCCCCTGTGTGTTATTGTGTGCCATGTGCTCTGTTTGTCCTCTGCCTCTAGACACCTCCCATGGCCGCACCCTTGATTGTGCACAGCTGAGGACACTCCAGCCGATCACCTCCTGCAGCCTGACACACCAGACTCAGGGCCCACTAATGAGTCTCCTGTCTCTATATAAACTCTGGTCCTGCAGTCTGGGGTTGGCAGGTCGTACCGTCTTTCACCCGCTGAAACCCCGTGGCATCCTCTGCCCTCCTTGTGTTTATGGATTACACTCCGCCGCTCTGCCCTCCTTGTGGTCTACGGATTACACTCCGCCGCTCTGCCCGCCTTGTGTTAAACGGACTACACTCGCCGTCAAGCGGCCAGCCCTCCGGTGTCGAGCCACGGGACTCACACCGTCGATCCGTCTACTCTCTGGTATCGAGCCACGGGACTTCACGCCGTCAACCTACCAGCCCTCCGGTGTCGAGCCACGGGACTCACACCAGCAATCCACCTGTCCTCCGGTGTCGGACCACGGGCTCCACACCTGCACGCACAGTCTAAAATAAAACCTGTTACTATTAACTTCTGTCTCCTGTGGTCTTGCGTTTGGGTCCTACCTGTGAACTCCCGTGACAGTTTGGGTCTGAATCCAAATTGTTGTTGATACAGTAACTGGTTTGTCTCTAGATGTATTATGAGTTGCTCTGCTTTAATTTTTTTCCAGTATCTTGGAGACAACTGGGAGGATGGCGATGGGTCTGTAATTGCTCACCAGATTTGACTGAGAACGGCTGTGTTCCAGGTCTCAGGGAAAGTTTTTGTTTTAATTGACAAGTTCACAGGGTGTGTTATTGGCTCAAGTAGTTGGGTTCTGTATTTCTTAATCAGTGCAAAATCAAGATTATGGATGTCCTGGCCTTTGAGTTTCTGAAGTGACTCATCATTTTGCTTACTTTTTGAAGATAACATGTAGGCAATCCTGGAGGCAGGATTTGCTGCTTTTCGAGTTTTGGATTTTTTTGTTGGACAAAAGAAGCAATTTGAAAATGCCACTGTAGGTTATTGGCTCTCATCATCATTTCCCTTTATGCCTCTTGGCATGTAGGGCAGCAACAAAAGTCTTCCACTCCTGTCTGTCCTGGGCGAGTTGCTGGATGGCACACCATGAGTGGTTTAGGCTCTGCATCTCCTTCTCCACAGTTCTTCTCCATGTGTTTCTTAGTCGGCCGCTTTTTTCTTTTCCCTTCTGGTGTCCAATGTAAGGCTGTTCTTGTGATATCAGCAAGATCTTTTCTCAACACATGTCCTATCCATCCCCATCTTCTTCTCATTAGGATGGTCTCCATGCCTTCATGTTGGCATTTGTCATACAGTTCTTTATTTGAGATGGTGTTTGGCCAGAAAATGATTGGCTCTATGAAGGGCTTTTTACAAAATGTCAAACAACCTTTGCGTGGTTCTGTTTGAAAATACAAATGTCTGTTTTATCGCAGATCTTTGAGCAATGTGGCGCTCTTTCAGAGTTGTTCCAGTATATTTAACAAGTGAGTTTGCAGTGGGTAGACTATCCCCTAGCCATCCATCGCAGTGTGTGTAGGTCCCTGGACTCACCCCGTGCTCGTTGGTATCGATCGGCACGCCGAACTGCGCCGGGCTGGCCACCACACACGCCCCAGGCAGAGAGGCAGTCCGCCTCGGTTCATCACCGGCATTACTTCGCACCTGGATAAAGGTGGAGGTCTAAACAGATGTGAGTACAGCTTCCTACTGTCAGTGTTTTAAATACATTGATAAGGCAGGGTATGATGAATGTAGCCTCTGCTCCAAGGAGATGAACTACAACAAGGGCTAACATGTCCTCATCACACTGTACACACCGTTCACTGTGACGACCACAGCCAGTGGACCAACAGTCCCACGTTGCTCCCAAGAATCTTGAAGTAATGAGGGGGTTAAGGTGCCTGTACCTTAATTTCAGCAGGTTGCTAATGCAGAGGTGTGTATAGATCACACCTATTTTACTTTTGATAAGCTACTTTAGCCAGAGTAGATTCTCATTTTCATTTAAATAATTTAACTGGATTGAATGCATATTAATTGCAAATGGAAGATAGGCCACAATTCTAACAGCTTTACAGTAACAGTGGAAGTTAATATGAAGCCATACGGTAACAGGGTTGATGAATGAAAACTTTGCACTACAAAAGGGAAAGCAATATGTGCACTAGCTGGATGCTGCTACCTACTAAAGCTCTCATTGATGTGTCAGTGTTGTTGGGGTCTGATGCCACCTTTTGGCTGGCTGAGCTCCTCACATGCTTCCCTTCCTCACACAACTCTGACCTGAAGTCTGATCCTTGCCCCTTGAGATGACCACACCTCCCAGCTTCGGCCACAGCTGAGACTGACCCCTCCATTGGCCGAGAAAAGGCCTCCCGCTGTGTCTGAGACCAGGTTTATAAGCCCCAACACAGCGACATTCTCCCTCTTCGCCCCGGACCTCTGTCCCGGCTACAGAAGATCCAGCTCCCCCCCCCCCCCCCTCCAGCATCACGCTGCCATGCAGGCCATGAGGAAGCAACGGCCTTCTCCCCTCATCAAACCCTGTCAGGTCACGAGCCATTTCGCTGGAAGAAACAGCCGTGTTCGATCCAGAGTAAGGCTCCCTCGCCCCGCCGAGACGAATCCGCTTCCGCGATCCGTTCGCCGTTTTTTTTTCTCTTTGTGCACATATTCCGGCGAAGGAAAGACGACTAAGCCTCCCTCCTTCACCGACTATTCCCAGTAAGACGTACGGACCACACCGTCGCAGCCGAAGTTAACTGTCCCCGCTGCAGCGAGAACAGATCAGACCTGCGTTTGCTCACACGAGCCACGCCACAACAGACCGAAACAGCCGGATCAAACGCTGCGCCGACCAGCAAGCCGCCTCACGCCTTTTTTCTTCTTCGGGAGGAGGAAAAACCATTCATCGACAAACACTCTACAACGTTGCAACGAAACGCCTCAAAGTAAGAGTCATGGTATCTGGGCGTAGCTTAGCTTAAATTAACTTACATTTAATTCAGGTCATTTCATATGTGTTGATATTCCCGTATTTTGTTGTGAGAAGTTACTGTCGCGCGATATCAAGGTATTGCGTAATCCATCGCGGACCCGAAGCCCCGCTTGTGTATTCAACTGCTGTAACTGTCTGCATTAGACCCGTCGCTACTGGTAGATTCAGAGTTTGTGTATTATTGCTTGAGAGATGTGATAAGAACATAAACGCTCATCTCACCGCAGCGATAGAGGTCTGTTTTATTTGGGATTATTTGATTTCATTTTGTTACTTCTCTCGTCCTTGAATCAACTCTGTGAGTGGAGTGTGGGATCGCGGCTATCGGGCATAAGTATCGTCAGTTCGCGACGCGACAACGGCAGCTTATGTCAGATATGATCAGCAATCCTCACCACAACGCACACAGAAACTCTGATTCCTCTCTCTGCCCTTTTATTTCTCTTGGTTTTCCGTAACTTGCATACGCATAGTCTGCCCCTGGGTAACCCCGTTGCCTATTGTCCCAACTCACGCGATGCATTTCGACTAGTTTTAAGACCCCCCTTTCTTTTCACCCACACACACATACTTGTATTACATACACCCTCACCCATTTTATTCATTTGTTAGATTAGGCATATAAAATTGTATGATAACGTTTATTGGTTGCAATATTAATTGATTTCAGGTCATTTACTATTTTGATTTAATAAACTCTGTTGTACTTTAAGGAGCAGTCGTCTGTGATTACTTGTGCATATGTGCGTAATGAAACTGTTGTAGGGGACGACCGAATTCACGGGGCCCCTTTAAGGAAAGGGGCATAACCCTGGTGACAGAGGGGGTTAAAGGGTGACAGGAAGTGAATGTGTGGAATGTTAGTATGGATGGAAATAAACGGCCACATGGTGCAGCCAAAGGGAATACTCGACTCCTTGTTTGTTTCCACACACCTACATTGGTGACCCTGACACTCGTGGATGTTTCCAGAAGAAAGAATGACGACGCACGCAGTTTCGCTGAAACTGCCGGAGGTTTGGGAGACGCAAGCGGCGGTGTGGTTCGCTCAAACTGAGGCACAGTTTGCCCTCAGAGACATTACAGCGGACGCGACAAGATATTATTATGTCGTGGCGGCTCTCGGCAGTTCGACAGCAGGCAGAGTGGTGAGCATTCTGGAAAATCCTCCAGAGAGGGATAAGTACAATACCCTGAAAGACCGGCTGTTGAACATTTTCGGGCTTTCGGACTCTGAGCGGGCAAACACCAGGATTACCGACTGTCGTGAGTTGGCCGAGGAGGCCGATAAGTTTTTTCTGGCGGGCCAACAAAGCTACACGGCTGCGTTGAGGCCGGCCCAAGCCACGGCGTGGCCGGGGGAGACAACGATCGTCGCCGCAGCAGCAGCGAGCCAACGGCGCTCAGTGACTGCCATGGGCGTCGGTTGGGAAGGCAGGCTGCTGTTCATCAGGGATGACGTTTCCGGGCGACGCTTTCTCTGTGACACGGGGGCGCAGAGGAGCGTTGTGCCTGCATGGACATGGACATGCTGACGAACGGGCAGGGCCCCCCGCTGGAAGCCGCGAATGGTACCCCCATACGGACTTTTGGGACACGGTGCCTGGAGCAGTGTTTTATGGGGCAGCGTTTCAGCTGGGACTTTGTGACTGCCAAAATTGCCATTCCCATGCTCGGCATGGATTTCCTATGCGCTTATGGGTGTGGACGTCAAGGGCCGCCGCCTGATAAATGCTGTGACTTTTTGCTCTTACCCATGTACACTAAGTGGAGCGGGCTCTACCAGGTTGACTAACATGCTTGCAGCGGCTGATGAGTTTCTGCGTCTGCTGGCTGAGTTCCCAGACCTCTCGCAGCCCACCTTCTCCTCCTCCACGGTCAAGCATGGGGTGGAGCATCACATCTCTACCACCGGCCCACCGGTACATGCCCGTGCCCAGCGCCTAGATCCGGCAAAGCTCACCATCGCCAAGATAGAGTTTGAAAACATGGAGCGCCTGGGCATCATTCGCCGCTCCGACAGTCCATGGGCTTCACCCCTGCACATGGCCCCGAAGCCTGGGGGCGGGTGGCGCCCGTGTGGAGATTATCGCCGGCTCAACGAGGCAACAATCCCGGACCGCTATCCGGTTCCACATATCCAAGACTTTTCTACCCACTTGTCGGAGAGCGTGGTGTTTTCGAAAGTGGACCTGGTACGAGGTTACCATCAAGTGCCCGTTCACCCGCTGGACATTTCCAAGACTGCGCTGATCACTCCGTTCGGCCTGTTTGAGTTCTTGAGGATGCCGTTTTGGCCTAAACAATGCAGCGCAGACGTTCCAGCGTCTAATGGACACGGTGCTGAGGGACCTGCCTTTCCTGTTCGTCTACCTGGATGACATCCTGGTGGCCAGTTCATCAAGAGCGGAGCACAGGTCTCACCTCCGGACTCTATTCGAGCGACTCAGCCAGCACTGGTTGATTATCAACCCGGCTAAGTGCCAGTTTGGGTTGACCACCATTGACTTTCTGGGTCACCGCATCACAAAGGACGGGGCGCTCCCCCTCCCGGCAAAGGTGGAGGCAGTGACTAACTTTACACGCCCACACACGGTGAGGGCCCTGCAGGAGTTTTTAGGCATGGTGAACTTTTACCATCGCTTTATTCCCCGAGCAGCGCAAGTGATGCGGCCCCTGTACGAAGCCCTGAAAGGCAAGGCCATCAAACAGCTGGTGGATTGGACTGAAGAGAGGGAACTTGCGTTTGTTGATGCGAAAACAGCTCTGGCAAACGCAACAATGCTGGCACACCCGTCACCTAAGGCTCCGATTGCCATCACCACAGACGCTTCGGACTACGCGGTGGGCGCGGTGCACGAGCAGTGGGTGAAAGGGGCGTGGCAACCGCTGGCCTTCTTCAGTCGACAGTTGCGGCCTAATGAGCGGAAATATAGCACGTTCGATCGGGAGCTCCTCGGCCTCTTTCTGGCCATTCGGCATTTCCGGTTCCTGCTGGAGGCTCGGCCGTTCACTGCGTTTGTGGATCACAAACCACTGACGTTTGCCATGAGTAAGAGCACCGAACCATGGTCTGCACGCCAGCAGCGCCAGCTCTCCTTCATATCAGAGTTTACCACGGATCTGCAGCATGTAGCGGGCAAGGAAAACCTGGTCGCAGACTGTCTCTCCAGGGCTGTCACCGGGGCTGTCCAGTTAGGCTTGGACTATAACAAGATGGCAGAGGATCAAGTTACAGACCCGGGCGTCCAGGAGTTGAGGACGGCAGTCACGGGACTGCGGTTGGAGGAGGTCCCGTTTGGCGAAACTGGCATTACGCTCCTGTGCGACGTCTCCACAGGACAGCCGCGGCCAGTTGTTCCCGGCGAATGGAGACAGCAGGTTTTCAATGCTATTCATGGTCTGTCCCACCCGGGCAAGAGGGCGTCTCAGAAGTTGATCTCAGCAAAATTTGTCTGGCACGGGCTGAAAAAGGATATACGGAAGTGGGCCGGGACTTGTGTGGTGTGCCAGCTCTCCAAGGTGCACCGTCACATAAAGGCCCCGTTAGCACAGTTCTCGGTGCCAGAAAGGAGGTTCGATCATGTGAATGTGGACTTGGTAGGACCTTTGCCCCCATCCCGTGGGTTCACACATCTCCTCATGATGGTAGACCGAACCACTCGTTGGCCAGAAGCTGTCCCGTTGTCATCCACAACGGCGGATGAGGTGGCTCGGGCATTTATTCAGGCTTGGGTCGCCAGGTTTGGAGCCCCAGCTGACGTTTCCCAGTCCCACAGTTTACATCAGAGCGGTGGAATGCAGTTGCAGGAAGCCTAGGGGTGAAGCTCTATCGCACTACCGCCTACCACCCGCAGGCTAATGGCTTATGCGAGCGGTTCCACCGGTCGATGAAAGCTGCTCTCCGTGCCAGCCTCAAAGACAGCAGTTGGGTGGACAGGCTCCCGTGGGTCATGTTGGGGCTCAGGACAGCCCCCAAAGATGATCTGCAAGCTTCATCGGCTGAGCTGGTCTATGGAGAGCCACTGCGGGTCCCGGGGGAGTTTATCCCCAAAGTCACAGACCCTTGGTCTGCAACCCAGCAGCGGGAAACACTCCTGGAAAAAGCCAGGCTGTTTAAACCAGTGCCCACGTCGCAGCCGGCCTTCCGCAGTCATATGTCCCATCCAGCCTCAGGTCAGCAGAGTATGTGTTTGTTCGCCAGGACGGCCACCGTGGAGCCTTTCAACCCCCCTACGTCGGGCCGTTTCGGGTGCTGGAGACCGGAGACAAAACCTGCAAGGTCGACATGGGCGGCAAGCTGGAGTACGTGTCGGTTGACCGCCTTAAACCAGCACATCTGGACCTGGACCAACCTGTACGGTTGGCTGAACCCCCACCGCGGGGGCGGCCTTGTGCCTTCAACGGTGGTTCTGCCTCCGGCCCCAGAGACACGGAGTCGGGCTGGTCGGTTGATCCGGGCCCCTAAACTTTAATGGTTGGGACTAATCTCGGGAGTTGGTGAATTCTGGGGGGAGGCATGTAGGGGACGACCGAATTCACGGGGCCCCTTTAAGGAAAGGGGCGTAACCCTGGTGACAGAGGGGGTTAAAGGGTGACAGGAAGTGAATGTGTTTTATGTTTTGTATGGATGGAAATAAACGGCCACATGGTGCAGCCAAAGGGAATACTCGATTCCTTGTTTGTTTCCACACACCTACACTGTATGTAGTAGTCTGTGTACGAACTTAACCCTTCACTGTCACTGAATGTGTAGTCGCACCCGACTATTGACATTATGAGATTTAGTTTTATCGTTTGGTTATTGGTCCCTGTTCGCAGAGTGGTGCCCCGTTATTAACAATCATTAATAATTGTTACAAACATTAATACTTCTATTGATGTCATGAATTCAGTTTCTTAAATGCTGATAACCCAAACACGCTCCATTAGATTCCCAACAGTGTTATGAATGCCTGTCAACCAGAGTATATTTATAAATGTTTATTATTTTAAATCAAACTATTGTCTCATTAGTTTGTCATTTAAGATAGACTGTATGCTTTGGAATTGTCATTTTTATTTTAAAGTCTACATTTTCTCACTTTTTCATGTATACACTGAGATTTCACAAAATGTTTGGTCATGGAAAAGTCATGGAAATCCATTGGTCAAAATGTGTATGAACCCTGATGGTAGACAGTCAGCAGACAAGATTGAGATTAGCTGCGGGGAGTCTGCAATCGGAGACAGCGCTATCTGCGCTGGAGAAGCACCCAGATTGCTCATGATCAATTGTGGAGTCGGTCCGGGGTTTGATTAGCTGTTGCTCTTGGGGTATCATTATTGTGCATGGTAACAGTTACTATAACAGCATCCAGACACCATGTGAAGTGTAAAGTGTATATTAACTCTGAAGCCACTTTTTTGTGTGAGTAAATTATACAAAAAGGTAAATATATTGAAATATTCTGAGATGAAATAGTATGCACTGCCACATTAGTTTACCATCAATTGATCCTGGTCCCAGTCTATAGTGTTCATTAAAACAGCAGTAAAACCTGACTATCCTTCATAACCACATGACTTCTCCACTGTCATTCCAAAAAAACTAAAATAGACTCAATTAAAGGTGCAATGTGTAAGATCTGGCCAGAATATTATAATAAAAATAAAAAATGAACTAACATTGTCATCAGAATGTGAAGAGGTAACATTGTTGACATCTCTATTGTGTTGTGGAGATATCTGTTGAAAGCCCCGGCCCATCCTGTCTTGTAAAACCACTTGTACCTCCTGAGGCAATAGTGAGTCACTGTAGTGTTCAGTCTGACCTCAGTCCAACATGAGAACCAAGAAGTAGAGCAGCCCCGAGGGCTGGTCAATAATACATGTGTGGACAATGTGCGTTTTGATATTTAGTTTCCTTCAGTTAGCTTGAATTTAGCCAGAGAAAATTTCCAGCACCGGGGCGCTGATCCTGGGGGGCCGTCTCGACAAATCGGTAAACTTTCTGTTGCTGTCATTACACAGGTTAGACCCAGCGCGTTAGCCTGTTGAACCCTAACCCTATTTTTTAGGCCTCTGCTCGAAAATTGCATACACATACTAAAAAGAGTATCTCTGCAACCACTAGGTGTAGTTGAATAATGTTGGTGTTATAATAAAGGGAACACTTGTGAGATTTGTTCAGATGTGTAAATATCAGTGTGTATGTTACTGGTTACGAGTAAATGAAGATGGCACACAGCTCAAATTAAAAAGTTCCAGGTTCGCCTAAAAAAAGAGGCACTTTCAGGATGATTATTTCTTAGGAATGATGCAGCTGAAAGTTTAAACCTCTCCTAAATCATAGCACAATATGTGAACAGTCTCTCTGCAAAGTTTGACTCTGATGAAGTGAAGCAGAACAAAGTTAGAGGTTTTAGTACAGAGGTCAGCCGAGGTCACCAAAATGGTAATTTTGGAACCATCTGTTCCATTTAAACTTTCTCACGTACCAAACTGTATATTTCACTTGTATATCACTAATGGTGTTCAATACATCCAAATACAGCAGTTTGGCTTCATTTTGAGAGCCAGAATCCTCTCTGAGCCCTGTGCGTCTCTGCGTACTGGAGTTTTTCATAAAATCCAGTCCTCTGTCTCTACGCGGACTTGTAAATCAGCAGCCCATTGGCCTATTTCAGTGGGTCACGCATCTTTCGGCGCGTTAGAGGCAATAGAATTTAGCTAGAGCCACATGGAAAAGATTGACCACTGTTAGCCAGTCAGAATCAACAAGACGCCGTCTCTCGTGAAGCATAAAATCCGATACGCCGAAAGTCAAATCCTCCCCCCTGGTCCCCCGGCTTAGATTACACCCCCTGTATTCAAGGAAGGAGTTCGCTGATAAACAGGACATCCGTTGAACAGATATGAGTGAAAAAAACGGGATATTATGCTTTGTCTTCATGAAAACGGCGAAGGGTGAGGAGCGTTTTCTGATAATAATCGATAAAGCGGTTTGTGTTGCTGGTGTTTGTTGGCTCACATCTCGGAAATGGTTTCACGAAGATATCTTCGGAATCTGTGTAGAATTGGCTTGCTTTCTGGCATCTCGGTTTTCTTTGTTAGCATGTAGCTATCTCTCAGTAGCTCCTAACATTTGCGGAGTCTGCTCACTCATGGCGAAATATGACTGATATTTTGATCATTCTTATAGTTGGTTGTTTAGCTGTCTAGATTTGTGTTTGGAGCATGTACAAATGCCTTGAATATTATTGTAGCCCAGGTTCTGAAGTTTCATTTGGTATGCAATATCATTATATTCTAGGGCTGCAACAACGAATCGATAAAATCGATTATTAAAATTCATTATCTATTCATTGTGTTGCGTGATTATTACGGCACTCAATAAGTCGCGGAGATGTTTGAGAAAAAAAAGGAAAAAGAGCGGAGCATAGCGCAGGTTGTTGTGAAGTGGAGCTTCTAATGACGACCAAGACACGTCTGGTTTTGAACGGAACACTTTACTTCCTGAAAACTGCAGTTTAACAACTGTTACAGTGAACAGACCGAGCTCTTGCACCCGACATAAACGTTAGGTTTTCACTTATCGGTATCATTGTTGTCGTGAATAAGCAAGTATCATGCTACTTCCTGTCTTTTCACAGTAAAATCACTTCCATTTTCATGCTCTTCACAATAAAAGTAAACGTGCGATCAAACAATTTACAACAGAGGAAAGACCCGTAACGTTGTTCTGAAACATGGTGGAGGCAGAGAAATCAGTACAAGCTAAGTCGGCCAAGGTGTGGGAGCATTTCACACTAAATAAATTGAAAAAGTGTGTTCATTGCAAGACATGCAAAAGTGACATCATATGGCACGGGAGGACCACGGTGATGATTCAGTATTTTTTATGAATAATTTATTGTTCTGACAGCTCAGGTCCCTTTAAACAAAAATATACATATTTTTGTGCACGTGTATGTTTTTTGTGTTAGTCCTTTTTGTTTTTTAATTATTACTTTAACAGCTCAGGGATGTTCAAGGAGCAACCTGTTTGTGCACTTTCTGAAGATAATAACAACAATGCATTTTATTCATATAGCGCTTTAAAAGGCACTCGAAGCATTTATAATAAGAACTAAATCTACGACATAACTAAGAAAAAAAATAAAAGAAAATAAAAGAAAACATACATGACTGACTTTAGAGGTTAAAAGCAGATCAAGATCAGTTACGTTTTTGAATATAGGGTTTGAAATTAATGCTTTTGTTTTTTTTATCCGATTAATCGAAAAAATAATCACCCGATTAATCGATTATTAAAATAATCGTTAGTTGCAGCCCTATTATATTCATTTCATGATGAGTGTATTTTTTCGATGGTAAACTGTTAAACCTGACTGGCTGTCGAGCCCTCTGTGTGGGGTTTAAATTTGCCAAATGACACAAACAGTTGTCATTCCCCCCTGGACCCCAGCCAATAAATATACGAAACATAATGTTATACGTGACTTCCAGACCCAGGTTAGTGGCACAGCAAACACACAGATGCTATAGGCCAAAGCCTATGATTTGATTATCATTTGATGAAAGCACAGTGAACAGGCAACGGTTTGCGTTACCTTGTTAAACAAGCCAGGCCGAGGCTGCATCCCATTACAATTATAAACATTATCACAGCCACAAATGTTGGTCTTACAGAAAACACAGCAAGATACCTTGTCCAAGAGCTATTCTAAACGCAACAGCCAATGCTACTCAGTTAAAGCTTCTGGAGGTAATAAAGCCAAACCTGGGAGGTCGATGAGTCGAATAAACAGGAATTTCAACCAGGGGACAAACCAATGTATTGTTTGTCTTTGTGTTAACAATGTTAAGTTTCACTTTATAAACATAAGCAAGTGCCGTTTGAATTCACGTCGTTTTTACGTGTTTACTGCGACTGTAGTAGATCGTCATAGTCACACGTTTGGCTACCAAGTGCATTAGAAAGTGATGCTAAGGGTCCTGACCAAGCGTCAGTATGTGATGAATTGGGATGACAATGGGTTGGGTGAAGACAGGATGAGACAAAGGGACTCTGGAGCAATGTACTGTGGAAGTGTCAACCCTGTAGGTTGCCCTTAAACTCTTTTCAAAGTTAGGCTTTTCCTAAAATTAAGAAAAAGTACAAACTTCCTCTGAAGTTGTCACCATAAAAGCTCCAAAAGTCCGGCCCTCAAAGGTCGGGTAACATCAGCACACCACAAACAATAAATCACAGACAAATAATAATTACCACTCCCTCACAAATCAGCACGGATAGATAACCTTCAATCTCAGCTCATTACTCCTTATCTCACCTGCCAACCTTCTGGATTAGCAGCAAACACTTTGAAGTGCATTTGCGGAGAAAATCATTGGTCTTGCAATTAGTTTTATTGATGCAACAGGTCTGTCTGCCCACCGGCTGCTCATGTCCACTCCCCACTTTTCCTAAGTTTACTTTGAACCCAACAGGGACAACAGCAACAACAGCAGTGTGTGTGTATATGTGTGTCAGTGTTTTCAGTTCTATAACAAAAGAAAATGCTCTAAAATATCAACAACCAACCGAGAGTGACAGAGCAGTGTATTTGTCTCTTAAAAAAAACTTTATTAAATGACATTATGAATCTAACGTTTGAGTATTTACTTCTCCTTGCAGTCTCAGTGCCATGCTTTAGACATTAATTAACAACAAAGAAAGTGCTTTTATTTTACCCATATTACAGTTGTAAATAAAATATATTCATTCACTGTTAAATAATATGCGCTATACTTGTAAAGCTTATATTGCGGAGTTGTGAGGTCACTGTAAGTAGGTCAAAAACGCCGAATGGGGCATTCCGTCACCCGTTCGTACGATAGGAACAGATACAGTGGCCCTGAAAGTAACACTTGCTTAAACCACCAGATTAGGGCGGAAACTGCCATCTTAGAGTAGGAGAAGAGCTCTTAGCTTTATCTATTCACACAGAGACTTCGAAATAGTTTAGAACTGCACCCTTTTTCTGCACCTTAAGTGTTAACAATATGCTGTACATCAACATTTCACACACACTGACGCTCCAGAGAAGGCAGGTTCCGGACGTGAGCCATTGTGGGTGACGTTGCCCAGTGCTCCATCAGGCCATTTGAATGCTAGAAACAAATCCGCCTCTGCTTTGATTTTGACCAATGGCTCCACAAGGAGAACCAGATGACACGCCTGCGCACTCTGTATAAGCACTCTGAGGTTTCACTTTTGCACCTTTTTACCTTTTGCTAGGGGTCCGTGCACGTTTAACTGCTGGACATAATACTTCTGTCACAAATAAATGTTATTGCTTGAATTGAGCTAAACGCCTCGATCTTAGTCTGCTCACTCGATCTTCATTCATAACATGGTAGCAGAGTTTGGGTTCTAACGATCCAAGAGGATTTTTCATCGAGTAACAGACTTTCTTCTGTCGACAGAAAGAAAAAAGGGCGTTTCCCGAGAGGCTGGGAAGGCCGGTGGCCGACCGGAGCCATTCTGCCCAACTTGGGGAAACTGGTCAACAGCGCTGATTAAACATACGGTAGGCAGAGCCAATTTCACTAAAATCTGCATATTGTCATTAGATGCTAAATTGAATTGACCAGGAGTACTGAAGTTGTGCGTATGAATTGCCTTGACTAAATTGCTAAAGATAAATTACCTAGCATTGTGACAGGATTGTTGTGTCAGCAGTGGGATTTTTACTATAGAATGTACATTTGTGTGAGTGGATCTAACAGAAATTGAGGATTGTGAACATTGTATAAGCTGGCATTGTGTTCACCGCGTAAGTTTTGATTGACTGTTCAGAGGTTACACAGCCGTGGCGAAAGCTTCGGTTCGCTGACCAATGACGGTCTGAGACTGAATTCCGGGCCACACTGTTGATTTATGCGAAGTTGCAAACTGAGGTTTGGATCAAGTATATAGAAATTGTTGTTGAAATACGCTGATGTGAAAGTAGTGTGTCTGGAGACTGCAAAACGCCATTTCCTTAAGGGACCACGTTCATGCATGTTGTACACTGTAAAACGAAGATCCATCCAGAGAATTTGAATTGAGAAAAATAAATTGATGAGGTTAAATTGATGAGGTTGAATTGATGAGGTTTGTGTACCAGTATTGCAGAAGTGGCAGTGTATGGGTTTGAATGCAGCATAGATGTACTCTGGGAAGACATCGATTCAATTGTAGCACAAGATATCACCATTTCCTTAGGGACCGTGCTCGCACAAGGCGTACACTGTAAACAATAAGATCAATAGATCTTTCCTGACGAGGTTTGTGTGCGATTATTTGTGGAGTGCATGGGCGATTGAGTGTTGAGTAATGCCTCAGGGAGGTATCCATTTCCTTCGGGGACCGTGCTCGTGAAAACGCTATAACAACAGATCTATACGTGATTTGTGCGTGTTGCGGAGACGGCAGTGTATGGTTTCAATTTGGTATGATTCATGAGAGTGATTGCGTGAAGCGTACATGTGTGAGAGACAGCTGAGATTTGGAGTCGAAGTTTGCAGAGGCTTGTGTGGTTTTCAGTGATTGACGGTCAGTGGAGCAGCGAACACGCATAAGACACAAGCTTTGCACTCACCACAGAAACACAAAACACTAGGATAGACTGAGGAAAGCTGAGGGTTAATATACGTGTCAGTTTTACTGGTAGAGTTAGAAAGATTACAGATTTATTGGAAATTTTGTTCCTTAGGGACCGTAACAAATTTAGGAGCGAAGACGAGTGAATATTTTAGATAAGAAACACAGCTGCAGCTCTAGGGAGTGTGAGAGATAGTAACTAGGGACAGTTGAAGTCTCGTTCAAGGTCAGAGGGCTGAAGAAAATTTGGCAGAAGCTTTGGCTCCCTCTGGTGGCACTACAGAAACTGCAGAAGAAAATTTGGGGGACGCTTTGGCTCCCTCTGGTGGCACTACAGGAACTGCAGAAGCAAATTTGGGAGACGCTTTGGCTGCCTCTGTGGGTACTTCAGGAACTGCAAGAACATTCGACAGGAGCTTTGGCTCCATCTGGTGGACATTCGGGAGTACTGCATCCAAACATTTTATATTGAAAAATTGAAATTTGAAAAAAAAAAAAAAGAATTTTAAGAAAAAAAAGAAAAAAAAGATTGGAATTTATTTAAAAAAACAAATTTAAAAAACCTTGAATTGAAAAAAAAACTTGATTTGAAAAAAAAAAAAAAAAGAACACAAAAAGACATGGCTGGAGCTGTGGCTCCATCTGGTGGCTACTCAGAAGTACTGCGTGCAAAACTGAAAAAAGCAGTAACAGAGACTGGAGGCAAGACTGCATGGAAAAGAGACAAGACACATTGGGAAAACTGCATGAAACGATGGCAAGAGGAGGGATGGTGGAAGGCGGCCAGTCCACTACCTCCATCAGTCAACAACCTTCGGCTCTTCACCAACGATTTGACAAAACGAGTGGCTCAAGCACAGGCTGCAGAGAGAAATCACGGTTCCAACAGGTCATCCGGTTCCAGATCCTCATCTCTCTCTCAGCAATTTGAGCCCTGCACACACCCACTTCACAGTAGTTGATCTGGCCAACGCTTTCTTCAGTGTCCCACTGCACAAAGACTCTCAGCCCATCTTCGCCTTCACCTTTAATAATCAGCAGTATACGTATGCCTCCCTACCCCAGGGCTACAGGTGCTCCCCAGGTCTATTCAACCACCACTTACGCCTTCATCTTGCTGACCTCGCCCTCCCAGTAGGCGTAGTTCTGATTCAATATGTCGATGATCTGCTTTTGGCAGCAACGTCAGCTGCTCTCTGTTTTGATTCCTCTGTCCGACTCCTCACTCTATTGGCCGAAAAGGGCTACAAGGTCAAACGTTCAAAGGTACAGTTCACCAGACGCCAAGTGTTGTTTTTGGGTCGCAATGTTTCATCAGACGGGCAAGGCCTGTCACACACGCACAGGGCCACCATCCTGCAACATCCCCAACCGCTCACTGTTGCCGCTCTCCTCTCATTTCTGGGTTTAACAGGCTACTCACGAGCCCATATCCCAGACTACACCAACAACACCACCATTCTCAGAGAGATGTTGAAGGAAGTGGGCACAAGAAATCTTACTGCCACCCTCACATGGACAAAAGAGGCTGAAGCAGCCTTCTCCCACTTGAAGCAAGCACTTGCACATGCCGCCGCACTCATGTCCCCAGACTACTCCCTACCATTCCACCTTGATGTTTCTGAAAGAGACAGCCTACTCAATGCTGTACTCTTCCAGAAAAAGGGGGGTGAAAGACAGGTACTGATGTATCATTCATCAAAACTGGACGCTGTGGAAAATGGTCAATCCACGTGCGCACGATATGTTGCAGCAGTGGCAAAAGCAATTGAAAAAACTTCTCATATTGTCATGGGCCATCCACTGGAAGTACACACGCACCATGGCGTGGCAGCATTTCTGATGAGTAAAGAATTCACGTTCAGTGCCGCAAGAAAAACAAAGATTCAACACACTTGCACCATGCCACACATCACCTTTGTGCCAGCCACAAGAAATATGTCGGCTAACTTTACGGATGGACAACCACATGTGTGCGAGGAAGTTGCAGTACAAGAAAACAAATTGAGATCGGATCTCCAGAACACTCCCCACCTCACAGCTGAGGCCTGGCTCTACACGGATGGTTGCTGCTACAAAGGAGAAGAAGGGAACATTGCATCCTATGCAGTGGTCGAACAGAAGAGTGATGGCTATCACCAAACAGTGGAGTCAGGGATTCTGCCACAACCCGCTTCAGCACAACTAGCGGAAGTGGAAGCACTGATTCAGGCTCTGAAGTGGAGCACGGACAAAATTGTAAATATCTTCACAGATTCGGCTTACGCCCATGGAGCGGCCCACATCGATGGCCCTGTATGGCGAAGACGCAACTTCACCACTTCAAATGACCACCCCATAAAACATGAAGCAGCTATGAGAAGGCTGGTAGAAGCAATCCAACTACCAAAGGGGGTGGCCATCATGAAATGCAAAGGACATGACACAATCAGATCACGAATCAGCGCCGGTAATGACGCGGCAGACAGAGCAGTCAAGACTGGAGGCTACACACCTCGCCAAATGGTTATGAAGCCAACATCCGGCCCACCTGAGCTTACAATCGAGCACATCAAAGATCATCAAAAGAAAGCAGGACCTTATGAATGGTCCGAATGGACACGGAAAGGAGCCTCAAAAGACAAAGAAGGTCTGTGGAGAGCCCACGACGGCAGAGTGGTTGCCTCAGCAGAACTGTGTGCAGCACTCCTACCAGGGGCCCACGGACCTACACACGAGGGAAAGAAACGGACATTGGACAATTTAAAACAACTATGGTGGCATCCGCACATGGAAGCGATATCTTTCCTCTTCTGCGATGAATGTCAAATTTGTGGAAAATACAACCCAAGAAAACCATTCAAGACACCGATGGGATCTTATCCCGTGCCCTCTGCCTGTTTCCAAGATATCAGCATAGATTATACAGATATGGGACCAGAGAACAGAGTGCAGGGAAAGAGGTACATCTTGGTAATGGTAGACAGATTTTCAAGATGGGTGGAAGCAATTCCCACCAAGAGAGAAGACGCGCAGACAGTTGTAAAGTGGCTGCAGACAGAACTGATTCCCCATTACGGAGTGCCGAGATGCATCTGCTCTGATAACGGATCACACTTTAGCAACACCATGCTCGCACAGGTAGAGCAATTTCTGGGAATCACACACCGATTCGGGTCAGTCTATCACCCGCAATCTCAGGGCCTAGTGGAACGAGCAAATCAGACCCTTAAGGCCAAAATTGCCAAAGTTTGCGCGGGCTCCAAATTAACATGGGTTGAGGCCCTGACCCTGGCCCTAATGGCCATGAGGTCAGGAAAAGGGGGAGAAACACATCTCTCCCCACACGAGATCATGACTGGCCGGTCGATGCCAGGTCCACCCAGAGATGGAGGTCATATGCCACCTCTGGATGTACAGCAGATTGAAATGTCTGACTATATGAGTGCCCTAACTTCTCTTGCTGAAGCTCTCTCCAAGCAGATCGAGAGGACTCGAGCAGTACCTGAAGCAGCGGCAGCTGGAAAGCAGATACAAGTAGGTGATTGGGTCAGGGTCAAGGTTCACAAGCGCAAGTGGACTGACCCCAGGTGGACTGGGCCGTATGAGGTGAAGGAGGTTACTTCACACTCGGTCCAGGTCAAGGGCAAATCAGGCGCCCCTTGGCACCACCTGACACATTGTGTCCCAGCACCGGTACCAACCAGAACACTGGGAGAAATTCGCACTAATTTGGAAAATGCACCGAGAGTCTAGACGCTCTCTAGGGGCCCCTCATGTAGACCCCGCCGAGGTGAAGAAAACTATGATGGGGGTGGGGGTGGGTATGGGGATACTTGCTGCCCTCATGTTGTGGGGACTACAAACCATGTATCAGACACACCAGCACCCATCTAATTCTACCGCCCCTTTCCCGAATCAGACTTCTAATTCACCTGCCCCTTTTCCCTGTCCATCCCCGATGACTCACAGCCGAACAAGACGTAACACCCCAACATTGGTCCATACAACAGCATGTAGATCCAAACTCGTTCTGAACTACACAGCCGGTTCCACCAGTGCATACACATTTGATGTGTGCGACGTTGTAACCTGTAACGGCAATATAAGGGGTTGGCGGGGCTATAATGTTTATCTTTGTGGCACACCCCCAATAGTGAAAAGCTGCGAGACTAGCGGCACGGCCCGACCAGCTACGGGCGGGTGGTGCAGTCATTGGGGTCTTGTAACTAAGTACACCGGAAGATGGGTCCCCAATGGTTTGACAACCACCAGCCCAGCGTATAGGTGGTGGAGCAAAATTAGCCTACAGAGAGATTTTAGCGCCACAACTAACCCTCTTACCTTCTCGATAAACAACATCACAGCAAGTCTTTACGGTAACACCAGGGCATGGTTCATCTTAGGCGTCGACATCGCACACAAAGATCCCTTGGTCGGTATCCAGATCAACATATTCCCCCAGGTAGAGAACGAACACACCCAGCCCACGTCTGCCCTAGCATTGGCATCTCCATCTGCCACCACTCCCGTAGTGTTTTCTCAAGATTATACTGGAATGACTCCCCTGCAGGTCTTGCGAAGGTCCACAGGTTATGGCAATGATAATGTTTGGTTAAATTGGATCACTGATAATGCTGACAGACAAAATATGACAGGGTGCGTGGCCTGCGCCTCCGCCCGACCTGCCATGTTCACCGAACCAGCCCCTCTCTACCCGCAAACTGATCCTCAGGGCTATGCCTGTATGATAGGTCTCACACGACAAGTTACGCCCACAAATTGTACCACACTTGCCGCGATATTTCCACCTATCGTAAATGAAACAAAATTGGGCCAATTTTCCGCCATGAGAGGTCAGGCTAACAGGTACATGTGTTTTAATTTCACAGCAGTCAGACCACAGCTGAATGTGGGCAAAATTTCCCCTGATTGGTGTAATGAGACCCGCGATGGCTCAGACATTGGGCCCTGGGCCAGAGCAGGTTTATTCTACTACTGCGGAGACCTGCGCTTGGTACCTAGAATAGAAGCTAGCAAAACCGTCGGAACTTGTGCAATGGTCAGACTCGGAATGCCCCTTACCCTAATAGGTCATAGATTAGCACGAGCGGACGGTTTAGCCGTTTCTCTCACCAAACGCAGAAGGCGACACATCATCAAGCGAGAAGTTGCCTCAGGCTCCTTCGAGCTTACTGGAGGCCCCACCTATATAGACTCAATAGGCATCCCACGAGGCGTTCCTGACGAATACAAACTAGCTGACCAAGTCGCCGCAGGTTTTGAAAACATTCCCATAATCGCAGCCTTCTTTCCGATCACTCCCAACAAAAACGTGGACCGCATAAACTATGTCCATTACAATGTCTTGCGTCTTGTTAACCTCACTAGAGACGCCGTTGAAGGCTTAGCCGCACAACTCGCGCCGACCTCTCTTATGGCTATGCAGAATCGAATGGCTTTGGACATGTTGTTAGCTGAAAAAGGGGGTGTCTGCTCAATGTTTGGAGAAATGTGTTGTACCATCATTCCGAACAACACTGCCCCAGACGGTTCGGTCACTCAGGCCTTAAATAGTCTGCGCACCCTCTCGGAAGAAATGCATGCGGCATCAGGCATAGACAATCCCTTCTCTGATTGGATGGAATCCATGTTTGGCAAATGGAAGGCCCTCATCATGTCCATAGCGGTTTCCATCGCGGTTTTCTTAGCTATTCTCATCACCTGTGGCTGTTGTTGCATCCCCTGCCTCCGAACATTGATAGGCCGTCTTATTACCACAGCTCTCTCCAAGGAAAGGCAGCCGCCTCCACATGGTGCTTATCCACTGTTGAATGGAGACCTGCCAGCCCCTGACCCAGAGGGGTCATGGGACCAGGAAGAAGAACCAGAGTTGCGTTCATTGACTAACTCCCAGTTAGACGACGACACACCAGTCTAAGAAGTTCACACCTAGCAGGTGTGAAAAGGGGGATTTGTAAATAAAATATATTCATTCACTGTTAAATAATATGCGCTATACTTGTAAAGCTTATATTGCAGAGTTGTGAGGTCACTGTAAGTAGGTCAAAAACGCCGAAAGGGGCATTCCGTCACCCGTTCGTACGATAGAAACAGATACAGTGGCCCTGAAAGTAACACTTGCTTAAACCACCAGATTAGGGCGGAAACTGCCATCTTATGCTGCGTTCACACCGGTCGCGTTGATTTTTTGACGCACTGCAAAAAAGCGTCCAACGCACTGCACAATCGCGTCCAACGCGCCGCCGGTCGTGTTCACACCAGACGCCGCAAAATCTCGTAGCGCCGGAGAGGGGGCGTGGTTTATCGTCCTGGAAGCCTCAATCTGGCCGCCATTGTTTTCCGCCGTCAACCGGAGGAATAAGTACAATTTCTGCTCTGTACGTGTTGTGGAAGTCCCTCAAACGTCGGAATGCTAAACGCCGTCGTCTCTGGGTCCATAACAGCATCCGTAGGCGCACGCAGCTCGGTGAATTTCACAGACTTCTCCAGGAACTACGTCTGGATGACTGCCGCTTCCAGCGCTACATGAGGCTAACCATTAGCCAGTTTGATGACCTAATGGCTCGGTTCGGTCCCAGGATTTGTCGACTGGACACCTAGGCGTTCCATCTCAGCTGCGGAGCGCCTGTCCGTCTGTCTCCGGTGAGTGGCAGTTCCATAAAATGAATTAATGAAAGAATGAAATAAGTTCAGGCTTTGTCGGTCCACAACAGGGCAAGGAAGCCACTTTAACATAGTTTTTCTGAATGGAGTTTGGATCCATGATGGATCCGAAGTCCGACAATACTCAAAAATAACGTAATCTTACGAAAATCACCAGCATTTAAGATGTTTATTATTCATGACAGCAGCTGTGCAGTCATATCAATAAAAAACGACTTCTATTAGCAGCTACAGTATGTTCAATAACTCTGTTAAATTGAATGTTCTTCTGTGCTGCAGATATCTTGCTACTGGTGACTCCTTTAGGACCATCGCAAACAGCTTCCGTGTCGGGGTCTCCACTGTCTCCGGTATTGTCCCAGATGTTGCCACAGCTATTTGGGACTGCCTTGTGGAGGAGTTCATGGCTGTGCCCACCACAGAGGAGTGGAGATCAATTGCTGTGCAGTTTGAGGAGCGGTGGAATTTTCCTCTCTGCTGTGGAGCACTGGATGGAAAGCATGTTGTCCTCAAAGCCCCTGCTAATTCCAGATCTTCCCATGGCAAGACACCGTGTAATGCCCAAGCACATCCAAAACGGCTCTTTTAAGAGCCACCCACACATTACTACTGAGCAAACTTCCTGCAATGTTACTTAATATATGTTGTAGCAGTGTGTCCTTCACTATATATATATATATATAGTTGTATCCTTAAGTTTTCTTGTAAAACTACAATAAAGAACATGGACAAAGTAACATGAAATTAAGTGCATTTATTTATTGAAAATGTATAGAAAAACATATACAAAGTACAAACTAATTGTTTTTTTTAAATTCCTGGTTCGTTCCCTGGAAAGATTGTCCCCCAGATGTCTAATCCAAATGTTCCAAATATTCCAAATTCAGCACCACAGTGCTGGCTTCATAAATTAATTTGTGAAATTGCAATTTTATATATTCCTTTTGCTGGCGTGGCAATCTTTCCAGGGAAGGAACCAGGCTCCTCATGAAGAGTTCATCCTCAGATTGTGGTGGAGCTGGTGGAGCTGGTGGAGCAGGGGTGTCTCTCTCCAATGCCTGCAGAAGGCGCTTCTCTATCTCCTGCTGCTTCTCGATCCCTGTTGGCCTTTTTGGGGCCCTTCTTTTTCCTGTATGACATGGAAACAACATATTTCATGAAACTATTGCATCCCATCACTACAATAGCTTGTAAAGTAAATATTTGTAATTGTGAAAAACATACCATGAATGCATAAATTGTATTCATACAAAAAAATGCAATCCAACTTTTGTGATGTACATACCCATGGGTGGAGCAGGAGCGGGAGGAGCAGCAGGAGGAGGAGGAGGAGCAGCAGCACCTTGAGGTTCTTCCTCACCGTCCTCTGATGACCAATCTGTTTCATCTTTGAACATGAACAATAAAACAATTTTATGACTCAAAAGTGCTGCTTTAATTAAATAGTAATTTGCCTTCAAAGCTATGACAGTATAGTGGTTTAAGATCCGGAGCCCAGGGTTCAAAGCTCCTTTATTATAACTTATTTTTGCTCATGAAACATTTTTTTTAATAAGTATGAAGACTATACAGAACCAGGCTTTGCCAAATGAAAAAAACAAACCTCTTGCACTGCTTTGGCCTGTCGTTACTACTTCAGCTGTAGTAATATTTTCTGTATGACTTAACTATGCTGTGCTTTTGTGTCTTCACTTCAACAAACCTCTCCTGTCAATCTCAGATGGCCCTGTTGCTGCCTCTGACATGTCGTCCTGGTCTGGTCCTGCATCTGTGAAGTACTCTGCGGTACTGTCTCCCTCGACCCTCCCCATGTTACCGCTACTCTCCCTGGGAGTCACGAAGGGGTTGAGGAAAGACATAACCGCAGAGTACTTCCACTTCTTTGATGGCCCTGCTCCTGAGCCACTCTTTCTCTCTGTCTCCTCTCTCCTCTTTCTCAAATAGGTGTCCCTGAGAGTCTTCCACTTCCGTCGGCAAATCTCATCTTACAAGGAACGCATAACGTATTTAGTGTGAAAGCCGGTGGTTGGGCTAGCTTTCATGCTAACATGGTTCATATAGCTAGTTAGTAAATTACAACCGATAGCTAGAATCAAGTAACAAAGACATAATAATAACTTACCAGGTTGTCCGACGTCCTCACCTACTTTCCTCCATGCCATATCATTTTTAGTTCGGTCGCGGTAGAGATACGACAACTTATCGTAGAGCTCGGGGAAGCCACAAACCGCAACTATTAATTTGTCCTCCATTGTTGTTTGCGATTCAGCACCGGCAGGAGCTACGGCACTGATGACGGGGGCAGCAACTCAACGCTGATAGGCTATCGCGCCACAGCGTCACGCGATTATGTTGCTGAAGTTGAAAAATTTCAACTCGCGCGTTGGCGATTTTGCGGCGTCCAACGCGTCCACCGCGTCCACCGCACTGCAATAACGCGTCCAACGCGCGGCGCCATCGCAAAATCGCGGCGCGCCAGTCTCATCGCGTCTGTGCATAGACTTTGTATGTAATCTCGACGCGCGTCAAAAAATCAACGCGACCGGTGTGAACACGGCATTAGAGTAGGAGAAGAGCTCTTTTTATCTATTCACACAGAGACTTCGAAATAGTTTAGAACTGCACCCTTTTTCTGCACCTTAAGTGTTAACAATATGCTGTACATCAACATTTCACACACACTGACGCTCCAGAGAAGGCGGGTTCCGGACGTGAGCCATTGTGGGTGACGTTGCCCAGTGCTCCATCAGGCCATTTGAATGCTAGAAACAAATCCGCCTCTGCTTTGATTTTGACCAATGGCTCCACAAGGAGAACCAGATGACACGCCTGCGCACTCTGTATAAGCGCTCTTAGGTTTCACTTTTGCACCTTTTTACCTTTTGCTAGGGGTCCGTGCACGTTTAACTGCTGGACATAATACTTCTGTCACAAATAAATGTTATTGCTTGAATTGAGCTAAACGCCTCGATCTCAGTCTGTTCACTCGATCTTCATTCATAACACAGTGTGAAAACACTGCCAACTCTTGAATAAAAAGTCACCCTAAATTCAAGCTACTCCTTTGAAAAGTGCAGAATTAATCCAAAACTTGGCTGTGTTCATTGAAAATCCCATTGCATAAAAAAGCAGGAACAAGCACAAACTATTTAGTTGTCACAGCCTATTTCTGCAGGATGAACAAAATTACAGCAACCCACAGACAAGTCCAGGGAATATAATGCTGTCCAGAACAGCCTCTTTTGGAGAGGTAGGACAATGAGCACCATCACCATGGTTATTATTAGCTTATTAGTGTGACTGTGCCACCTGTCAGCTGTAATATTATAACAAAATACAACCAGGCATTTAGAGTTGTGATGCTGCATATCCCTGCCAATAGCTAAGTCTTTATGAGGATGATGTAAAGGACTAGCTTTTGTCCCAGTGCCATCTGGTCCCAATGAATTGAGCTGCTGATTTTCTGGCTAATTGCTTGCCCCAAAATAAAGAAGAAAAAACCCCAATCAATATTAAGTCAGTAACAAGTATGTAGCTAGTAATTCACTGTTGTCACATTGACAAACAAGATCAGAACAAACTCAGGGGAACTCAGCTCTACATTTCCTGGGTAGCCTGAGCCAGGAGCAGCAGCACTGACCATAAGTGATGAATGGCCTAGAAAAGCAAGAACTTTTTTATTCTGTTATCTTTGCCTCTGAGAATAAAGTTGGTAATTGTACCAATAATATGTTGTTGATGCTGTTGTGGTCCGCTCAGCTCTTCGCGAAGAACAAACCCTACTCTTGTCTTGTGCAGGGGACACCAGGGGATGGAACCTGTCCCTACTCACATTGGGTTAGTGGTCGATTACAGGACTAACATACAAAGTTTACTATTTAATTAGCGAGCATTCAGGCCAGAATCAACCCTGCATTAAACAGCACCAGGGTTGCGTTAATAGGGGCCATGTCGCTTCAGGTACCGGTCAGATGTGAAATATGATCCAGGAAATCCAATCTGTCAAAACAATACAATGTTTAGAATTCTATAAATAAGTTGCCACAACAGCAATTATTTTGTCTTTCATCACGACAATGGGAGCTTCACGTTACAAAGTAATCCACCAGGAATATGTGCATGTATGTGATTTGCCAACTCAGCCCCTTGCCAGATTACATCACGTTGCTGGAAAACCCTCCGTGTTGCTAAACCCACCCCACTGTACTCCTGATGGGGACTGCTAAAGTCGGTCTGAACACTGTTTATGACCCTAATCTAATTACACCTGCTTACACCGGCCACAACAGACTGTAGAACATCTCCAACATCTTACTGCACACATTGAAGGATCGAAGTTTCCTCAAGAAGAAGAGTCGACTCCTCCCCTTCTTGTACACAGCGTTGATGTTGTTCTTCCAGTTCAGTCTGCTGTCGATGGAGACACCCAGGTACTTGTACTCCTCCACCATGTCCACATCCTCTCCCAGAACTCTCAGCGGTTGTGGAGTCGTCGTCTTCCTCCTGGAGTCGACCACCATCTCTCTGGTCTTGGCCACGCTCAGACGCAGGTGATTTCTACCGGCTCCACAAATTGTGGTGATTTCTACCACTCCACAAAGTCATCCACTACTGCCCCGTCCATCCCTTATACACCCGACCGCTGCAGAGTCAGAGAACAAGGACTCCAGTAGAGCAGGTAAGCTCTCAGTTTGACCAAATGTCCGCCGTATTCCTATTGTATTCCAAAACGGGAGGTAGGCTAGGCTCTCAAATTAATCCTGACCGTATTCCAACTCAGGGAGCAATCAAAATACGTAAAAAACAAAAACGGGGTTTGTTACGTTCCCCTTTTTGGCATCTAAGGGATGCGGGGAGTAACGGTGTTTTCCCGGGGAAAGAGAGAGAGTACTGCGGAGGTTTAACCAAAGGAATGTTTATTAGCAAACTAGCTCGCACGGCCGCAAATGAAAACTACCCTCTGCTAGTCAGAGGGCGACACAGCCTGGTAAACACAATGGTGACAACAGCCCACACGGATGATCCACAGCACACTCCTCTCGTCACAGCACACGTGTCTCAGCTACAGGTTCGGCCCAAGGGTGTCAGCTCCACACCGACTCGTACACACAGCCTCACTACTGTGGTCTGTGCAAGAGAGCTTGTCCTTCAGGAGCTCCTCTCCTGTTATCCACCAGCTAATTGCGATTGAACGCAGCCGCGTCCAATCAGTCGCTGCAGCTTGCATCCAGGACAGAGGGTGGCACCCGAGACTACACTGAGGGTAAACCGAGGGAGAGCACACACAACACGGCACGCAACACTCCCTCCCATAAAACCAAACATCTGTTTGGCCACAACCAACCCCCACCAGACATTCATTCACATTATAAGAACACCCAACATACAGAAGGAGACATATAACTGTTTCCTTTCTCACTTGTGCAACCCACTTCCGCATCACCATACCACTCTCTAGCAGAAAAGACTGCGTCGTTCTGCACCCACTGGTGCCCTCACCCGCTGTGGCGAAACACCTAGCCAAGGCTGGATCACTTCCTTGGGTGCGGATGACCGTCTCACCAGTCACTGGCAAGTCCGCCTTTGGACCAGCAGTGGACATTTCTCCACCGTTAGGGTCTTGTTGAGACCTAACCTCAGATAAAGGAGAAGCACACGGTGAATCAGATATGGGGATATTCACAACTTCAGGGTCTGGGAACACTTTACCTCTTGCTATGTCGTTTCCTATGATGAGATCCACACCATCAACGGGAAAACATGAGCGGATGGCCACAGGGAAGAAACCATTTGCTAATTTGGTCTTCACATAGACCCGGTGGAGAGGTGCTGGAATGAAACTCATTTTGATCCCCCTCACCACTTCACTCGCATCACAGGCTTCAGGAGATCCTCTCTTTTTAGCCACCAGCCACAGGTAATCGCGATTGAACGCAGCCGCGGCACAGGCTGGAGGTGACGCAGAGTTTTATAGTTTCAGGGACAGCAGGGCTGCAGCACAGGAAGCCCTGGGGTGTCTGTGGCTCTCGTCCAATGAGACTTCAGTGTTGAGTTTGGATGAAAAGTCACACTTCGGTGCGACGTGTGATCTTTAAACTCAAATCAGGCTTTTGACTACTCTGCAGGACAATTAGGCCCAAGTCTTTGTTTTAAGCACATGGTGAGGCCCCAACAATGTTGTCATATATAACAGATCGTGTTTGAATTTGAGGACAATACATAATCAATAATTTATATACTGTATATATTACTTATTTTCTTCAACTCCTCTCTCCACCTGCTGTCTCTAATCAAATTCAAACTAATTAATTTGAACATTATCATTCAATTTTCAATTCAATTTATTTTTGTATAGCCCAAAATCACAAATTACAAATTTGCCTGAGAGGGCTTTACAATATGTACACATTTGACATCCTCTTGTCCCGGGACCCTCACATCGGAACAGGAAAAACTCCCCAAAAACCCCTTTAACGGGGAGGAAAAATGAAGAAACCTTAGGGAGAGCAACAGAGGAGGGATCCCTCTCCCAGGATGGACAGAAGTGCAATAGATGTCATGTGTAGAACAGTGAATTACAACACATTCAATGTATGACAGAACCACGGCAGGAGGCAAGACCTGGTCCAGGTATAACCCGGATACACAGGAACCTGTGAGGCGAGAAAGCACAGAGACTCTGGTGAAGAAGCAGGTCAATAATGTGCATTAATGATATCGCTAATATGAAATAGTAATGTGAGTAATAATAACAGTGATATCATGAACTGGCTCACCATTCAGAGACAATACATTTTGTTAAAAATTTAAAATAAACCTCCAAACCTCCTTTTAATCAAAATTCCTTCTAAGAAAATCTATTAGAGTCAAAATACATACGAGGGGAAAATGATAAACCAAGCAGTGTGCTTACACAACAGCTGTACTGAGAACATCAATACAGTTGAAAACTATTTTCAACTGATTGAATAGTAATGGTAACTGTTTGGCTGTTTTGTAAACCCAAGACCAGTTTATTATGAATCCTTTACAAATTCATTTGAGAAGAAAATGGTTGCGATTTAGTTTTTTTTCTACTGCACGGGACCTCACCACCACATCAAACAAATCCAGCCCGTTATACTGCATTCAGACAAACTCAAAGGAGCCTCTTGAATGAATATCTTTCCATTTCCCCATTTGAACCTTAACAGTAACCAGCAACCGGTAAACAGCAGGTCTGCTGTGTAAAACCAGCTGAACCTGTCAACAACCTTTGAAAGGAAGCTTCCCAGGGTGCTGCACAACAGCAAAACAATGCTGTGCTTCAACAAAAGTGATCAGAGTGTGCCCGAAGTCTTAACTCTGCATTTCCCCTCCTGTGTCTTGCTGAGTTGTCTGCTGTGATTGATGAAGTCACTTTGACCCTCCATTGGTTTCTCAAAGCACCACTTCCCCTCTAGCTGTGGGCAACTTCCCTTCTGCCTTTCTCTGTCTCTCAGTGACTTCCTTTGAGTCCCCACTCTCTTCTTTTGACTGTAGGGTAACATTTTTCTCTGTCACTTCAATTTCCCCTCCCACTCTGTCTGGGGGCAATGCTTCTCCCTTATTCCCTCTCATTTTGGTCGAGGGTGACATCTCCCTCTTTTCTGCCCTTCTCTCCCTCTCTCGTGCGACGGCACTGGATGTCTTTTTTAAATTTAATATCTTGACGAAAATACTGCAGCATGCTCTGTCAACGTTGAGTCACCACTGATCGTAACCCTCAGGATGACAGAGAGGACAATATTGTCACCAGACTCAAGTAGTATTCATTCTGTCAAGTCAAACGGGTTTTCTTTTATATAAATAACATAATTAACTGAAAAGAATTTAAACTAATGGTAAACAAAATAATAAATGAAGCAGTTAGTAAAGGGATTGATACTGACTGTGTGTGTTCGGAGGGAAAGCAGGGCGGAACCAATCTGCCTGGAGGTGTATATAACCAGTGACACAGTAACACACAGGGTCGCAGAAAATACCATCCGGGGGAGAAAGGGAATGCTTTCTGAGGTAGACGGAGGAGTCCCGTAGCCTTCAGTTGAGAATGGAAAAAGCATTTAGCTCCCGTTAATGGTTGCACCTCGTCCACGTGACGTGAACAAGTAACTCAGTGTGAGGACCAAAACTACTGAGCAGAGGACTGGAAATCAAAGTAAAGCCGGATTACCAATTCCTAATTCTACGCCTGAAAATACGGTCCGGAAATTGGACAAGTACCATCGGAGATCGTATCGAGTGGAGATCTGCGGCCGACACTGCATGACTTACGAGTTGGAAAGGTCTGGACAGGCAGCCGGTTTTTTACCTGACTGAATGAACTGAGTGAACTGAAGTGAACAGTGCTAACAGTGCTAAGCTAAAAGGCTAGAAGTGCTAAGCGGCTAACTGAACTGTACTGAAGTGAACTGAACCTACCAAAAGGAGGAAAAAGGAAAAGTTGTTTGGTTTCTGAGTGGAATCCAGTTGGGACCCTTCAGGTGGACTCGATCCTTTTCAAGTGGGGAAAATGCAGAAGTTCTCTTCGAGAAATTGATTCCAAACATGAGTTGGAGCTTGTCCTCTTCGACAATGTACCCCAGGCCGAGCGCCTTATTGTCATCATTGCTCATCTGGTTTGGCAGGACCATGGTCTTTGTCTTGGTCCTCTCCAGCTTGTCCTTCTAACCAATCCTCCCACTTTGCCCAGAAAAGACCCCAGGCTTGATCTCGAAACCTCCAGCTTCCTGCATCTGCTTTACATTTGCTGGGATGTCTTTTAGTTGGTCAAGATCTTTGTGGGATGTGAGAATATAATACACCTGCAGGTGCCTCTTTCGGCTAGCACCGTCACTAGGCGTATTGAGGAAATAGCAGAGGACATTGAGAAACAATTGTTGGAGAGGATTGAGAAGTCACGTGGTACGCAATCCAGGTTGACGAGTCTACTGATATTGAAAACAAGGCAATACTACTTGTTTATGTGCGATATCTGTATCAGGAGGATGTGCATGAGGATATGTTGTGTGCACTATTGTTGCCAACCAACACCACAGCTGCAGAACTATTCAAGTCTCTGAATGACTACATTTTGTGTCGGCGTATGCACGGACGGAGCTGCTGCCATGACTGGACGGCTTTGTGGTTTAACTGCTCGGATTAAGGAGGTTGCACCTGAATGTGAGTCTACGCACTGTGTCATTCACAGGGAAATGCTGGCAAGCTGAAAAATATCACCTGAACTGAACAGCGTATTGAATGATGTGGTTAGTTATTAACCACATCAAAGCACATGCCCTCAACTCCCGTCTGTTCGAGCAGCTGTGTGAGGAGATGGACGCGCCTTCTCTTGCACACAGAAATAAGATGGCTATCCAGAGGAAGATCGCTGGCCAGAGTGTTTGAGTTATGAGAGCCCCTGCAGAGATTTCTTTCAGAAAAAACGTCACCACTGGCAGCACATTTCAGTGACGAGGAATGGGTCGCAAAACTCGCTTACTTGTGCGACATATTCAATGAACTCAATCTGTCACTTCAGGGGAAAATGACAACCGTCTTCAAATTGGCAGATAAAGTAGCTGCATTCAAAGCCAAACTGGAATTGTGGCGACGGCGAGTGGACAGAGGGATATTTGACATGTTTCAAACATTAGCAGGGATTTTGGAAGAGACTGAGCCTGGACCTTCATTCTCCCAGCTGGTGCAAGATCACTTGTCTTTGCTCTTAAAAGAGTTTGAGCGTTACTTCCCAACCACAAAAGACCCACGAACTGCGAAGGAATGGATCTGCGACCCATTTGTATACAAACCAGGTGAATCGAGCTCATCCGTGCAGGAGGAAGATCAGCTGCTGGAGATTGAAAATGACAGTGGCCTTAAAAGTATGTTTGGGACCACAACTCTGCTGGTGTTTTGGATGAAAATCAAGGCTGAGTACCCTGAGGTCGCCACGAAAGCACTCAAAACATTGCTTCCATTTCCAACCTCCTATCTCTGTGAAGCTGGATTTTCTGCAGTAACCATAATCAAGAAAAAATTAAGAAGTAGACTGGACATAAGGAACAGACTTCGGGTGTCATTGTCTCCCATTACCCCCAGATGGGACCGTCTCGTGGCAGGGAAACAAGCTCAGGGCTCCCACTGATTCAGCGTCATGGTGAGTTGTATTTTTTATGCATTTTATATTTGTTTTCACGCCGGTCGTATTATTTTATTTCGTCGTGTTTATCCGCCACACTTTGAAGGCATGTCCGTGAAAATATTTTCGAACATGAAACCGGTCCATGACGCAAAAAAGGTTGGGGACCCCTGTTTTAAGACTGTAAATAAAATATATTCATTCACTGTTAAATAATATGCGCTATACTTGTAAAGCTTATATTGCGGAGTTGTGAGGTCACTGTAAGTAGGTCAAAAACGCCGAATGGGGCATTCCGTCACCCGTTCGTACGATAGGAACAGATACAGTGGCCCTGAAAGTAACGCTTGCTTAAACCACCAGATTAGGGCAGAAACTGCCATCTTAGAGTAAGAGAAGAGCTCTTTTTATCTATTCACACAGAGACTTCGAAATAGTTTAGAACTGCACTCCTTTCATTTTCTTCACCTTAAGTGTTAACAATATGCTGTAGATCAACATCTCACACACACTGACGTTCCAGAGAAGGCAGGTTCCGGACGTGAGCCAGTGTGGGCGAAGTTGCCCAGTGCTCCATCAGGCTATTTGAATGCTAGAAACAAATCCGCCTCTGCTTTGATTTTGACCAATGGCTCCACAAGGAGAACCAGATGGACACGCCTGCTTACTCTGTATAAGCACTTTTAGGTTTCACTTTTGGACTCTTTGCTTTTGCTAGGGTCCGTGCACGTTTAACTGCTGGACATAATACTTCTGTCACAAATAAATGTTATTGCTTGAATTGAGCTAAACGCCTCGATCTCAGTCTGTTAACTCGATCTTCATTCTTAACAAGACACACTCAATCGACAGCCCAATGTCCACAGGGATTACATCAAACTCATTGTTCATGCGGACGACTCACTGGTTTCTGGACAAAGACATTGTTGAGAACCAGTTCGGTGATGAATTAAATAATAAAATCAGAAACTGGTCTTAAAATAAATTGTCTTTGCTCCTTGGGAAAACTTAATTTATATTATTTAGTTCAGGAATAAGGTTGAGAAGGTCCTCGGAGCTCAGTATCAGTGAGAAACACTGCTGCCGAAGCACATGTTGAATACTTGGGCTATGGGTTGGACAGATCTCTGAGTGGAGAGATTTTGGGAAAATTTGTTTTGATTTATTTCAGGGAAGTGTATGCGACTTTCACCCTCGGGTCTGGAGCAACTATACCATGATTAATCACACCTGTGAGTGCGACATCACCCTCGGCACTCTATATGTATGTCAAGCACCCAGACCGTCTCCTTTCTTCTATCCTCCTGGTCGGTAAGAGCTTTTACCAGCTGCTCTTGTGGTTTTGGTTGCCAATCATTGGGATGTCTTGCACTTGGCAACACCAAGGTTTGATGATGGTGACGATTGTGCTCATGCATACTAGGCGTAAATGAGCGGAAAGGAAGAAGAGACAATTAAGCACACTGACTTGGTAAGTGGGAGCACTCTGCCGCAGTGTTGCAAACTCCTCAGTAAGGAAAGTAGCTATTGGCTGTCCTCGAAGTCGCTAAATGATGTCATAGCCTAATTTGCATAATTGTAATGAGCACTGTAGAGGAGAGAGGAATAACGTCGTGGGAGAGACAAAAAGTGAGTCAAAAACACCCTAAATATGCTTAGAACTACAAACAAACTTTCCTCTGTTGTGGTTTTAGGGAACCTTGAAACTGTGCAATAGTAAAACAGCATAAGAGTGATCATGGTGCACAAACGGAACACAGGTCATCCACAGGTCAGAGCCTAGGGTGCCTTGTCACAGTCACAACAAGATCTGCACCTGCAAACACAAGCTGCAATATTATCAAATAATCTACAAAGTAACACATTTCAATCAATTTGGGTTTGGAGGATGGTGGTGGGGTCAGAGCAGGAGGATAATAAGATAATAAGCATTTTATAATGTAATGTTTTGTGTTCGAAATGTTGAATTAATATTGATAATTATGATTTCTTATGATGTTGCAATGATTAAATACGGTTATATTATAAATTCCAACAGATCCAGAATGTTCATGCCATTTTCAAATTCAATAAAATATATTTAAAATTTGGTATAGACACTTACTATGAGGGAATTCTTGGTCTGGGTCAAAATTGACCCGGACCATACTGTGACGGCATTAAATATGAACAGTATGTAAGGGTTAAATGTTAGAATATCAAATTTAATCAAAAGACTGTTATATGGGGTAGAATTGCTAGCTCTACGTCCAACCCTCTTTTATCCGGGCTTGGGACTGGCAAAGTGACCCAAAAGAAACACTCTGGCAGAGTTACTTAGGTGTTTTCTTAAGTTTGGTTTAGTTTCTAACCTTATGCTCCACTTAGGAGCCTACAAGTCAAACATGACTTGCCATAACTATATAAAAAAATGTATATAGATCCTGTAGTGTCACGGGTTGTCCCTAGGGTGGGGCAGTGCAAACGAGAGCGTAAAACAGGCTAAACAAAAATAAAGGTTTATTGGTCTGTCCCACTGGCAGTTCCTTTAACTCCAAAATCACAAATCAAACAAAAAAGTCCATGAATAAACATAAAGCATCCCGGAGGAGAAAGTGGTTTCTTCATCAAAAAAAGTAATCCAACCCTGCAAAGTCCTTGGTATCTGTTCCTCCATGTAGGCGTCCTCTCTCCTACTCCGGGCCCAACTCCTCTGCCGTGGTGCTCTCCCCTTTATTCAGTTTCCCAGCCCTGCCTCAATTAGGGGCCTGAAGCACCTGCAGCTGGGTGCGTGATGAGGCAGTCTGGGAGCTGTAGTCTCTAGCCCGGCGGCCATTTTGGGTTGTGGGCACTGATCCTGGGTGAGGATGTAGCGCCCCTCCACAACCTGTCCCCTTGTGATGCCACAATGCCTTTAACTTGACAACATTAACAATCTAAATGGACCAAAAAGAGACAATAGAAATGCGAGAAAATTATGGAAACTAGTCTGGCCCTAATTCAGGTTCATTTTCATTTGTTTTTTTCAGACCCCATCCACACACATGCTGTGCTGGCTCACAGAAAGAACAGGTCATCTTCATTTTGGTCAAGGCTTTCTATGGCAGGTTCAGCAACTAGACAGCTTCAGACCATATCGGACATACAGGATGGAGTTAAGGGTCTGCAAGGACATCCGCTTTTTACCATACTCATCTGGCTAAATAATCTCTCGACTTCAGCATTTGAGTGTGGCAAGGAAAACACGGACACAGCAGCCATGGCAAGTTCCTGAAACGGGTTGATATCGGCTGCATCCCTGAACTTCGAAATCTCACCTCCACAAGCCCACTGTGTTTTTTGTTTCATTCCACTCTCTAAGATGGACGGCACGCCATTGCTGGACAATCTTGTCTATCTCTGCAGGAGAGTAGCCAAGGAGCTTGGCTATTTTTTATATTTCTCCCAGGTTCTGACTGTGCTTTAGAGTTTGCTCTACATTGAAAACTGACATGTACTGCAATGTTTCAATGTTGTCCGGCAGCCTCACCCTCAACTAGTTAGTGAAGGAGATGGTGAAGGCTACACACCGCTTTCGGACACATTTGTTCTCCTCAGGCGCAAAGTGGAGCTCAACTGCCTTTGACTCAAAAAGGTAACCAAGGTACGGTTTGGGACTGATGTATCCATCAATTGGCTCTTTGAGTACATCGATATTTGCCAGTGGATTCAGCACCCTGCTACTCACAGACTTTATCAGGCTACCCAAGCTGTCCAGAAGTTTAAGAGGATCTACCTGCTCTCCCTCAAAAGCCTTGATGGCCAACTGTACCTCACCCAGCACTGAATTCAAAAAAGTCAGATACAGAATGTTTTGAGGATCACTGTATATGGAGTATAAAACCTCAGCCATGTAGCAGTGTTCACTGGACTTCGTGACCGCGAAATGCAATTTAAGTGCCTCCCACTGGTCCAAAATGTGTGAAACCACTGGTTCAATGGAGAGCCAACGTGTGGCACACACCTTGGTTATTTGTAAGGGTTTCTCTCCACAGTTGGTCTCATATGGCCTTGTAAGGCAAGGCAAGGCAAATTTATTTGTATAGCACATTTCAACAACAAGGTAATTCAAAGTGCTTCACATGAAACCATTAAAAGCATAAAGGCAAAAGTAAAGGAGATTTAAAACATACATTGAAACAATAATCGATGTCTCCCTGAGACTCCCATTGTAGGCCTCCCTGCACTTTGGAGACACTGAAAACCAGTTACAAGTCTCCCGTACCAAGTACTCCACACTGCGTGGGATGGTGTCATTGGAAGCATGACTTACAGCAAGCTGCAGAGAGTGACACACACAGCGAATAAGAACCAGATCTTTGGGGCCATGCTCCTCCTTCAGCACTTTATGGACCCCATTGCTAATCCCCGTCATAACGGAGGCATTGTCAGTCCCTATCCCCAGGAGTTTCTCTTTTTTAAGACAACACTTCTCCAGGAAAGCCACTACAGCTCGGGCTATGGATCTGGCATCTCCTCCCTTCAACTCAACAAGCCCCAGAAATGTTGAGACAATTATAGTTAGTTATTTATTTTGCACAATTCAAACAACTAAATTTAAAATAATCAAACATAACAGAGATGAATGAATATCACAGTGCAGGAAGCCAACTGGGCTCCCCTAATAGACGGCTTCAACCAACCTTTGAATTCAGGGTTTGATTCCCACTCCTTTCTGTATTTTTGAGCATACAGTTTCGACTGAGACACGATGCTAGCTAGCTAGATGTTTAGCTTATGTCACAGAGAGGCACACAGACAGTGGACGAGCTGAGTAAGTGACTGAGGCTGTGTGAGTCAAATGCAGTGATTTATTTTAGTGTGACAGTGAAGAAACATTTACATTTACCTCCCACTCTGTAAGCCAGGGTGGGAACAGCGGCGGCTTTGTGCATGCGCGATTAATTTAAATCCCTCTAATTCTGGACGCGGAGAGTGTGGGTGGGTGGTCTCCTCTGCGCGAGTGCTTTGGGACAACGGGGGGGCTCACGGCAGCACCTGCTGGCCGCTGCTCGTTGACAGTAACTGCAAAACGATTCGTGCTTTCCCGTCAGTCTCAAACACCAGAAAAAGTCGCTAGATTTGTCGCAAGTAGCTTTTGACAAAAAAAAAGTTGCCATGGGGAGTTGGAAAGTCACCAGATTTAGCGAGTTGGGTTGTAGACTGACACTCGTACTTTGCGGTGGTAGATGTGCTGTCAGCATCTTGGAATGCTGGATCACCATCTATGCTTCTGGAATACATTTTAATTTTTGCCTTGTTTTGTTCTGAAGGAGCAGTTTTGTCCACTGTCAGGATCCCTGTCTGACCCATTGTGTGTTTACCTCTGTTTCCCCCCACAATCTCCTCTCCTCATGTGTCTGTCATTCCCCTGTTTGTTTTTGTTATGCCATGTGCTTGGTGTTTTCTCGGACCTGCCTCCAGACTCCTCCCACTGCTACCGCCCTGATGGATGCCAGCTGCGGACAATCTGGCTCGTTACCCGGCAGCATATCAGCCCTGGTCTTGCAGGCCTGGGTTGTCAGTCTGTATTGTCTTCTGCCTGGGTAGCGTCTGCCGTTTCGTGAGTTGAACCCCATGGTATCTTCCTGTGCTAATCTCTCTCCTCTCTGCTACGGGTGTAGAGTACTGGGCGATCTACGAACTCTCCGGTGTCGAGCCACGGGACATCACACCGTCGATCTGTCAACCCTCCGGTGTCGAGCCACGGGACATCACACCGTCGAGCTACCAGCCCTCCGGTGTCGAGCCACGGGACTCACACCAGCAACCCACCTGCCCTCCGGTGTCGGACCACGGGCTCCACACCTGCACGCACCGTCTAAAATAAACCTGTTGCATCGGACTCTGTCTCCTGTGGTCTGCATTTGGGTCCTACCCGTGAACTCCCGTGACAGAACAGACTGACCAGAAGATGGATTCAGCGACCACAGGAGCAGCTACACTGGCCGGACATAGCACGCGGCTGGAGGCACACCAGCAGATGCTCACAGAGATGCGTCAAGCACAGCAATCCATGGCAGCTGAGGTCTCTGAGATTGGCGGCATCATGCAGGAACTGGCTCGGACAGTCCAGCCTCAGCCGGCTCCAGCACCGGACCCAGCACCTGCACTCCCCTCTCCAGTCCTCGCCCCGCCGGTTCGGGAGTCCCCTGTGCCATCTCCGGATCCCTATAACGGAACGCTGGGGAGATGCCGGGGCTTCCTGTTTCAATGCAGGCAGGTGTTTGACCGACAGCCCCAGACTTTCGCCTCAGACAGGTCCAAGGTTTCTTACGTGGTCGGCTTACTGCGGGGAAGGGCTTTGGACTGGGCCACGAACACACTGAGCATCGACCAGCCTAATCTTGTGGATTATGTCGACTATGTGGAGGATCTGAGGAGGGTTTTCGACCACCCAGTGGACTCCGAGGATGCAGCTCAACGCCTCCTCCGCTTGCGACAGGGTCAAGCGAGTGTAGCAGAACACTCAGTGGACTTCCGCTTTCCTGCCGCCGAGTCCGGGTGGGGAGAGACGGCGCTCAGGGGAGTTTTCCTTCATGGACTATCCGAAGCCGTGAAAGATGAACTGGCAACATGTAATAAGGCCGGCTCGTTGGAGGAGCTGATTAAACTCTCGATCGGGCTGGATAATCGGATGCGGCAGAGGCGACGTGAGAGGAACTACAGGTCCCAAGGGGCATCCCCCGTGACGTCATCCTCTTCCAGCGTCCGCCCTCGTGCTCCGGCGTCAGCCTATCCGGATGAGCGGAGAGGTCCTCAGGCTTCGGATTCGTTCCCCTCTTCCACCTCGGAGGTGGAGCCTATGCAGCTCGGGCGTGCCCACCTTTCGCCACAGGAGAGAGATAGGCAGATCAGAGCAGGCGAGTGCCTGTACTGTGGCTGCCTGGGACATTCCATTTCCTCCTGTCCAGTTCGGTCAAACGGGGGAGCTCGCCAGTAATGGTTGAGATACTGGTGAGCGGACCCGAGCCTTCTCTCAACTCCCTACCAAGACTGTTGTTTCCTGCATCTCTCTCTCTGCACTCTCGCTCCCTCTCTCTCTCGGCTCTGGTGGACTCTGGAGCAGAACAAAATTTCATGGACACTGAGTTTATAGCCAGAGCCCAGATTCCCTTGGAGATGCTAGAGTGTCCGCTAGTGGTCAATGCCCTAGACGGCAGCTTCCTCGCCAGAGTCACTCACCGGACCCAGCCGCTGCAGCTCATCCTGTCTGGTAATCACAGAGAGAGACTTCAGTTTTACATTTTTCCTTCTCCGCAGAACCCCCTAGTTCTGGGCCACCCTTGGCTCACCACCCATAACCCTCGGATTGACTGGGTGGCGGGGAGGATTGCCGCATGGAGCCCCTACTGTCATGCTAACTGCCTAAGATCGGCACTACCCCCTGGATGACCTCCCCAGGGCTACCACGAGCCTTTGCCAGATCTCGCCTCCGTGCCCACCGCCTACCATGACATCGGGGAAGTGTTTAGCAAGAGTCAGGCCCTCTCCTTACCACCTCACCGTCCCTATGACTGCGCTATTGACCTCCACCCGGGCGCTTCGCTCCCTTCCAGTCGGTTATATAACCTGTCTAGACCTGAGAAGGCATCCATGGAGGAGTACATCTCACAATCTTTGAAGGCTGGAATCATCCGCCCGTCCTCATCACCACTCGGAGCTGGATTCTTCTTTGTCTCTAAGAAGGATAAGAGCCTCCGGCCCTGCATCGACTATCGGGGTCTGAACAGCATCACCACCCGGAACAAATACCCTCTGCCACTGATTAATTCTGCGTTTGAACCCTTGTCTGGAGCCACAATCTTCACCAAGCTCGACCTTCGCAATGCATACCACCTGGTGCGGATCCGAGCAGGGGATGAGTGGAAGACGGGGTTCAACACCCCCCTCGGTCACTTCGAGTACTTGGTCATGCCGCTTGGACTATCCAATGCCCCAGCAGTTTTCCAGGCGTTGGTAAACGACGTACTCCGGGACTTCCTGAACCGTTTTGTGTTTGTGTACATCGATGATATCCTCATCTATTCTGCGGACCTTCTGGAGCATCAGCGCCACGTTCGGTTGGTCCTCCAGCACCTACTGGAGAACAAGCTGTTTGTGAAGGCAGAGAAATGTGAGTTCCATGTGACCTCAGTTCAGTTCCTGGGATTCATCATTGAGAAGGGTCAAGTAAGGACGGATCCAGAAAAGGTCAAGGCTGTAACTGAATGGCCGACTCCCTCCTCCCGGAAACAGCTCCAACAGTTTCTGGGGTTTGCCAACTTCTACCGCCGATTCATCAGGAACTACAGTAAGCTCGCAGCCCCACTCACTGGGCTCACCTCTTCCAAGACCATATTTGTATGGACACTGGAGGCCGGTCGGGCATTCAAACTCCTCAAGGAACGGTTCTCCTCCGCCCCATCCTGATTCAGCCCGACGACACCCGACAGTTCTTTGTTGAAGTGGACGCCTCTGACACAGGCGTGGGGGCCATCCTGTCTCAACATTCGGACTCTGACTCGAAGTTTCGCCCTTGCGCCTACTATTCCCGCCGGTTGAACCCAGCAGAGAGAAACTACGACGTTGGAAACCGGGAACTGCTGGCAATTAAGCTGGCTCTCGAGGAGTGGAGACACTGGTTAGAGGGGGCTGTTCATCCGTTCGTGGTCTGGACGGACCATAGGAACCTAGAGTACATTCGGACGGCCAAGCGGTTAAACTCTCGCCAGGCTCGGTGGTCATTATTCTTCGGACGGTTTGACTTCACCATCTCCTACCGCCCAGGCCACAAGAATACCAAGCCTGATGCTCTCTCTCGCCAGTTCTCTCCCGAGGGTTGCTCCTCCAGTCCTGGTACCATCCTCCCTGCAACCTGTGTGGCAGCCGCTCTCACCTGGGAGATCGAATCAGTGGTGCAGGACGCTCTCTGAACCCAGCCAGATACCGGAGGCGGGCCTCCCGGCCGCCTCTTTGTTCCCCTGTCCGCACGCTCCCAAGTGCTCCAGTGGGCGCACACCTCCCGGTTCTCCTGTCACCCTGGCGTCAGACGCACCATTGATCTGCTTCGGAGAACCTTTTGGTGGACATCGCTGGAGGCCGACACTAGAGCATTTGTCCTCGCCTGCTCAACCTGTGCCCGCAATAAAGCGTCACACCGACCTCCCGCCGGCTTGCTGCAACCCCTCCCAGCCCCACATCGTCCCTGGTCCCATATCGCCCTGGACTTCGTCACAGGCCTGCCACCCTCTCAAGGAAACACGGTCATCGTTACGGTGGTTGACCGCTTCTCCAAGGCGGCTCACTTCCTCGCTCTGCCCAAACTTCCCTCAGCTCAGGAGGCGGCTGATATCATGGTCAGCCAGGTGTTCCGTCTGCATGGGATCCCTGTGGACATTGTGTCGGACCGAGGCCCGCAGTTCATATCCCAGGTCTGGAGAGCCTTCGGCCGGGCCCTCGGCGCAACCATCAGTCTGTCCTCTGGGTTCAACCCCCAGTCCAACGGGCAGACAGAGAGACTTAATCAGGAGCTCGAGGCCTCCCTCCGCTGCGTGGCAGCATCAAATCCCTCCAGCTGGAGTACTCACCTGCCTTGGGTGGAATATGCCCACAACTCCCATACATCATCGGCTACTGGTCACACTCCATTCGAGGCCTCCCTGAGTTACCAGCCACCTCTGTTCCCCGCCCAGGAGGTGGAGATAGCTGTTCCCTCAGTTCAGCGGCACCTTCGTCGCTGTAGAAAGGTGTGGAGGGAGACCCGGGCCGCCCTTCTCCGCACGGCGGAACAAAACAAGCGTTTGGCGGATCGCCGCCGCATCCCTGCTCCACATTACCAAGTCGGTCAAATGGTGTGGCTCTCCGCCAAGGACATCCCATTACGGACCGAATCCCGGAAGATGTCTCCCCGGTTCATCGGGCCGTTTGAGGTCCAGGCCATTATCAACCCTTACGCAGTTCGTCTGAAGCTCCCCTCATCCATGAGGATCCACCCGACGTTCCACGTGTCACTGATCAAACCGGTGTCCACCTGTGCCCTCCAGCCAGACCCCCACCACCCACCCGACTCATCGACGGAGGCCCGGCGCATACGGTCAACAGACTGTTGGATGTTCGCCGTCGGGGTTTCCAATACCTCGTGGACTGGGAGGGTTACGGTCCTGAGGAACGCTCATGGGTGCCCCGGTCTAGGATCCTCGACCCCACTCTAATTCGGGATTTTCATCGACGGCACCCGGACAAGACTGGCAGACCGCCTGGAGGCTCCCGTTGAGGGGGGGGGTACTGTCAGGATCCCTGTCTGACCCATTGTGTGTTTACCTCTGTTTCCCCCCGCAATCTCCTCTCCTCATGTGTCTGTCATTCCCCTGTTTGTTTTTGGTATGCCATGTGCTTGGTGTTTTCTCAGACCTGCCTCCAGACTCCTCCCACTGCTACCGCCCTGATGGATGCCAGCTGCGGACAATCTGGCTCGTTACCCGGCAGCATATCAGCCCTGGTCTTGCAGGCCTGGGTTGTCAGTCTGTATTGTCTTCTGCCTCGGTAGCGTCCGCCGTTTCGTGAGTTGAACCCCATGGTATCTTCCTGTGCTAATCTCTCTCCTCTCTGCTACGGGTGTAGAGTACTGGGCGATCTACGAACTCTCCGGTGTCGAGCCACAGGACATCACACCGTCGATCTGTCAACCCTCCGGTGTCGAGCCACGGGATATCACACCGTCGAGCTACCAGCCCTCCGGTGTCGAGCCACGGGACTCACACCAGCAACCCACCTGCCCTCCGGTGTCGGACCACGGGCTCCACACCTGCACGCACCGTCTAAAATAAACCTGTTGCATCGGACTCTGTCTCCTGTGGTCTGCATTTGGGTCCTACCCGTGAACTCCCGTGACATCCACTCTTTCATTATAATTTGCATGTTTTTGTTTTTCAATCGTCTCACCCTCCAGTTAAGAAGAAAAAAATTCAGTGAGGGCCACAGTCGTAGACCAAGCAGTCAAGGCACAAGGAAACTTTTTTCCCAAAAACTATTCTATAACAATGAGCTACAAAGAAATTAATTAAGAGTCATAGGGCCCTTGTAAAATGAGTCAACAAAACATAACTATATTAAAGAATGAGGTTAACAAAACAAAAAACCCTTCAAAGAGGTAATCTGCTGTGCAGTTGTCCTTTCCTGGAATGTGATGGATAATGAAGCGGTGTCCTTCATTTTCTCAAGCCACTGGTCTATCTTCAGGGTGAACTCTCGTCCCAGGAGGTAGTATTTGAAAGAGTCCAGGGCCCACTTGATTGCTAGTGCCTCCTTCTCCACCATTGAGTACCGGACCTTCCTCGGGAACTGCTTGCGGCTGATAAAGGCCACTGGGTGTTGTCCTCTGCAGGTCCCTGTAGGAGAACATCCCCAAGACCCCTCTCTAAAGCAACAGTTTGAAGGATGAACTGTTTTTGAAAGTCAGGACTGTACAAGACTGGGCTCTTACCCAGTGACTGTTGGATGACCCGAAAGGCTGCCTCCGTCTCCTGTGTCCATTGGACCTGGTTTGGACATCTGGATCCAGTCAAATCCGTGAGGGGAGCTGCTCTGGCAGAGAAATTGGGGACAAACCGATGGTAAAATCCTGCCATGCCCAGAAAAGGACCCGAGTTGCTTCCTTGTCTCTGGCAGTGTTATTCACCTGCGGTTGTATCACACCATTCCCTATAACAAAACCCAGGTACTCTGTTTCGGCCTTGGCAAAGACACATTTTGATGAATTAATGGTCAGCCTCGCAGACTGGAGACACTCCAACACCCTCCTCAGCAATAGCCTTTGCAAAAATCTATGGTGGTTAGATACCTTGCCTTTCCCAGGCACTCAATCAGGTCATCAATCCGGGGAGTAGGATATGAATCAAATTGTGAGATGGAATTTAGATACATGAAGTCTATACAAAACCGTATGCTGCCGTCCTTTTTTGGAACCAAGACCACTGGGTTGCACCACTCACTCTTTGATGACTCAATGATCCCCAGAGATGGCATCAGATGGACTTCCTCCTTCAGCACGGCCAGCAGACGTTCATGTATTTTGTAACTCAAGCGTCTCACAGAAACTCCCTCTTTCAACACAATGTCATGCTTAACAAGATTTTTCCTTCCACGATTCTCCTGAAATGATTCAGGGTTACATAAAGTTACATTTCTTCAGGGAGGTGGCTGAGATCCAGGTCCACGGAAGAAGCTATGGGCAAGTACTGCTCCTCCACTTCTTCATCCTCTGGAACCCTCCTAATCAGAAACACCTCTGCTTTCTTCTCAGGTCTCTCCACCCACTCCTTAAGTAGGTTCACATGTAGCATTCTACTGGAGTGTGGCTTACCTGGAGTGGACACCTGATACGTTGTTAGTCCAATTTTGTTCTGGATCTCAAAGGGTTCCTCCCATTTTGCCAGCAGCTTACTATTATTACTTACTCCTGTATGAGCACCTTTTGGCTAGGGTTGAAGGACCTCTACCGGGCTGACCGATCATACCAGGTCTTTTGACGCTGCTGGGCCTCTGCCATGGGATTGGGCAAGCTCACTCATCCTTTCCAGTCGGTCCCGCATCTGAACCACATGACAAATTATGTTAACCGCCCCCCTGACCGCCTGGTTCCCCTCCCAAATCTCTCAGTAGAGAGAGAGGGCCCCTTACTTCATGACCATATAAGAATCCAAAGGGGGAGAAACCAGTGGAGTCCTGGGATACTTCTCTACATGCGAAGAGGAGGTAGGGCAGCCACTGATCCCAGTCCATACCAGTGTCATTCACAAATTTTCGTAGCATGTGCTTCAGAGTCCGGTTCAAGGGTTCGGTGAGGCCATCTGTTTGAGGATGGTAGGAGGTTGTCATCAAGCTCTTAATGCCAAGAAGCTGCTAAACCTGTTTCTACAAAGTGGATATGAAGGTAGTTCCACGGTCTATGAGCATCTCACGGGGGAAGCCGACCCTTGAAAAAAACTACACAAGGCAAAGGGCCACCGTTTTTGCCTTTATTGACTTCAAAGGAAAAACGTCTGGATATTTTGTGGCAAATTTGTTATTACAAGCATGGAACAGTTGCCTGCTTTGCGCCTTTCAACAGGGCCAACAATGTCCATTCCCAACTGCTCAAAGGGCGTACTGACTATCGGTAGGGGCTGGTGCGAAGCTCTGGAGGGGATTTTGAGGGAGGTTTTCTGGCACTTAGGGCAACATTTACAGAACAGAGCTACATCTGCACGCACGCCAGCCCAGCAGGGGTGGGGGGAAAAAATCGATACAGCATAGTATCAATACACGGACGCAAAGTATCAATCTTTTATTCTATAAACTATACTTTGATTTGATTTTTCTAAAAAAACAAAAAATAAATACTTTTTCAGTCCACTAGATGGTGCTGAGTTATTTTCTGGTGAGGTCAGCAAAGGTCCTGGGTCAGCATGATTGGTAGGAAGTTGGTCAAGACAGAGACATCTGGCCTCACAACGGGGTTAAATCTGCCAACAGTAGCCAGGCTCATGGGGACAGTGCATAACTGTCTCTCTGCCCTTGACGTCCACGCAACCTAAGTTATACTGAGTTATATAACTCTTATATCCTACTTATATAAGTTACAGTTCATATACTGAGTCCACACGTTTGCATTCAGTTAAGTTAGCCTATGTAGTAATACAAACAGTTCAGTTTGTCAGGTTCATGCAACATTTATGACATTGTTGGTCAGTCTGCCTGCTTGACAATCCTATTTTGCTGCAATAAAAATGATTGAAGTAAGATGAACAGACTGTCCTTTTTTACTGACAAAATTCAGAAAATTAGACAAGCAGTCAGTGCCTCCACACCAACCACAGGATATGTGTTGTCCCGATCTCTGAATAACATCCATTCAAATATCATGACACAATTTCATTCAATCGACCGGAGAAGCCTAGAAGACATCATACAACATCTGAAGTCATCCTCCTGCTGCTTGGATATTCTACCAACACACTTTTCAAAAATATTTCAAACTGCATGACCACTGATCTTTTACAAATTGTAAACACATCCCTTCTCTCAGGTGTCTTCCCACAAGCCCTAAAAACTGCAGTTATTAAACCACTCCTAAAGAAGGCTAGTTTAGACTCCGCAACGATGAAAAATTATAGGCCAATATCAAACCTCCCATTTTTAAGTAAAATAATTGAAAAAGCGGTTTTCCAACAGCTGACCGACTTCTTGGCCGTAAATAACTGCTTTGATGTTTTCCAGTCAGGCTTTCGACAGCACCACAGCACTGAAACTGCTCTTGTTAAGTTTTTCAACGACATCCACTTAAACATAGACAATGGCAGAAGTTCAGTCTTAGTGTTACTAGATCTCAGTGCTGCATTCGACACGGTCGACCATGCCATACTCCTAGAAAGACTAAAAATCTGGGTGGGACTCTCTGGCACAGCACTTAACTGGTTTGAATCCTACTTGAAGGGCCGAGAATACTTTGTGTCTGTAGCTGATTACACATCAGAGCTGACTAAAATGACATGTGGTGGTCCCCAAGGTTCAATACTGGGGCCTCCTCTGTTCAACATCTACATGCTTCCACTAGCTCAGATTATGGAAAACAACAAAGTGTGTCATCATAATTATGCAGACGACACACAAATCTACATAACTATGTCACCAGGGGACTATAATCCCATACAAGGGCTGGGTAACTGCATTGAACAAATCAACAACTGGATGTGCCAGAATTTTCTTCAATTAAACAAAGATAAAACAGAAGTAATTGTTTTTGGTACCAAGGACGAACAATTGAAAATCACCGCTCAGCTTCAGTCACTGATGTTAAAACCCACAAACCAAGCCAGAAATCGAGGTGTAGTTATGGATTCAGACCTCAATCTGAACAGCCATATCAAGACAATTACAAAATCAGCCTATCACCTGAAGAATATATCAAGGATTAGAGGACTTATGTCTCAACAGGATTTGGAAAAACTTGTCCACGCATTTATCTTCAGCAGACTGGACTACTGTAACGGTGCGTTTACAGGTCTCTGTAAAAAATCCGTCAGAAAGCTGCAGCTGATTCAGAACGCTGCAGTTCGAGTCCTCACTAAGACCAGGAGGGTGGATCACATCACTCCAGTTCTGATGTCTTTGCACTGGCTTCCTGTCCAACAAAGAATTGACTTTAAAATCCTGCTGTTGGTATACAAAGCACTGAATGGTTTGGGACCAAAATACATCTCCGATCTGCTATCGTTGTTATGAACCATCCCGACCCCTCAGGTCGTCTGGGACCGGTCTACTTTCTGTTCCCAGAGTCAGAACTAAACATGGAGAAGCAGCGTTCAGTGTTTCTGCTCCACATATCTGGAACAAAGTCCCAGAAAGCTGCAGGTCTGCTGAGATCGTCAGCTCATTTAAATCAAGATTGAAGACCTTTCTGTTTGCTGCTGCCTTTAATTGAACCACGTTCAATTAATATATTGATCAATTTCCTGCATTTCTGCATTTTACTACTGCATTTTATTTCTTACACTGTTTTTTAATTGTTTTTGAAATCTTCTTTTCTTTTGCCTTGTGTTTTGATGCTTTTAATGGTTTTATGTGAAGCACTTTGAATTACCTTGTTGTTGAAATGTGCTATACAAATTGCCTTGCCTTGCCTTGAAAACTGTATATTATTAGATAAAACATGTTGACACAGTTTTCCTTTGGGGACATAATTTAAGTTGAAAAAAGTAATAAATCGCAATACTCAGAATATCACAGTATCGTGATAATATCGTATCGCGGGATCTCTGGTGATTCCCACCCCTACAGGCCAGTGGAAATGTTTTTTAATGCGAGCAAAGGTTCTGTGTTTTCCAAGATGGCCAGCCCACGAAGCAGAGTGCCCCAAAGTCAGCACAGTTTCCCTAGCTCAGGGGTTCTTAACCTTTTTGACCTCGGGGCCCAACTGTTCAAGGACAAAGTGTCCCGGGGCCCACTCTGACTATATGCATCAAAAGTGTCAGACAACCTGTAGGTCATACAGAAACAGAGCAGTGGGCCTTTGGAGTCAGTAAAAATTTAAGATTTTTGTCCGCATAAAATAAAAAAGTATCTTTCAGTATAAATAACTGCCGTTGGCTGTATCTGTACAGGTAAAGGACAGTATAGGGCTGTAACTACACTATCAGTGAACAACTGCCTCAAATTTGAAGAAGATTGGACAAAGTATGACCATTCTACAGTGTTTCTTCCATGAAGAGATCCAGGCGGAGCTCTAAAAGGACATTTGGAGACCCAAATGGACACATGGTAACCACATGATATTCTGACACACTAAAGGTGTTTCTCCCTTTATATTTTGATATTATATTATTTTCCTTTTATTTTTAGCCTTTGCAAATTGCAAAAACTATGTATATATGGTCAAAGACATGGTGTGTGAGTAGCGGACTTGCTGTGCTTAATGGCTGCGACCGAGCGCACGAACGAGAATGAGAATAGCTCAGTTACGCAAACGTTGGTTGACGGCTTATGGAAGAGTAGAATAAGGTTTGTACTATAAGTACTAGCATTTTCTGAAGGCAGTAGCTCCATGGTAACATCCGCTAGCACGCTGTCGGGTCTGTAATGTGTCTTTTTCCGTCGAAATGCTGCAAGCTACGACTTGCAGCGGTTATGGCGACTTTGGACAGTGTGTGTGTGGGCTCCTTTTGTGGCAAAACCATAAGAAATGAAAGAAAATCGATGATTTCTTTGCAAAGAAGAGGATTTTGGGCATGTTGGGATACCAAACACGGACATGTTTTGTGACGTATTTGCGCAAACAAGCCGTAGGAATGGAAGGGGAGGGGATCGAGGATGCCGGTGTTGAACAGGCAAAACCCTTGTTAAATAAATGAGATGATACAATGTGATGATCACAAAGACATTTATTATCATGTGTATGTAAACCTGCATACACAACAAGAAGCCCAACAGGCTTTCCCACGAGCGTTGGATGTTTTGTCGCTTGGTGTCGCTTTATTTTTGAAGGCTTCAGTGCTTCGTTTGATAGCATTAGCCCACATTCCACACACTGAGCCCTCGGCTCTGCCTCGTTGCCTCCGTTCACAAAGCCGTACTTAAGAAAGTCAGGGTTGTACTTGCACACACATTTAGACTTTTGGGGGGTATGGCACCACTGTCGTCTTCATTTTTTCTTTTTAATAACTTATCCATAACTTTCGCTACAGGCTAGCGGCTAGCTGAGTGTCTTCTTCTGCTTATTGCAGCTTGTTAAACAACTGACTGACGCATTACCGCCACCAGGTGGTGGGAAGCTATATTGTAACTGAGCGTCTCATGGATAACAGTAATATCTCTGGTGTCTTCAATTGATAACCTATGCGGTCCCGCGGCCCTCGCGGCCCACAGGTGCAAAACTGAAAGTTTTTCGTGGCGCTCGCGGCCCTATCATGGGCCGCGGCCCTATCATGGGCCGCGGCCCTATCATGGGCCGCGGCCCTATCATGGGCCGCGGCCCTATCATGGGCCGCGGCCCTATGGTTAAGAATCACTGCCCTAGCTGGTCTGAGCACCACCAATTGTATGTCTGATCCCTGCTGACGATAAAGGATACCACCTTTCAGGAAGAAATCCTCTGCAGGAGTCTTGGTCCGTTCCTTGTCCCTTCTCCCGAGATCTCTGCAAGAGACGTGCTAACGTGGGGTCATTCTGTTGCATTTCAAAGACATTGTAAGGGATTCCGAAATCCAAGGGCAGTTCGGGCTCAGGGCTAGAAGATGGTGTTACAACAGTATGGTGAAACTTCTCTTTCCTTCTCTGACTTACGAGACTTCCCGGCTGCGGTCTCCAGATCTGCATCATAGAAAGGCAGGTCACTATCTGAAAGGGCTCCTCCAACTTCTTAGCTTGAGTTCTGGTCACTGCCATATTACATCTGTGGATGGAATTCAATAAATCAAACAGGCAGGTCTCAACCAGCACTGCAGGAAATGGTAGATTATCAGCAACACCAATGTTTAGGAGGTAGGTTTTCCCTTGCATCTTGATGTACATGTCTGCTGTTGTGTAAGGCGTTTCATCCCATGAACGCAGCAAACAGGGATGGTCTCATTCGTGCTAATGATATTTGATGGTACAAAATGTCTGTGTACAAGGGTCTGGTCACTACCTGAATCCAGGAGTGCATTTAGGGTTTTATCATTGATGTCAATTGAAGTCATTTTTTCACGCAGGTCTATTTTAACTTCAGTTCCAACACTCCTTGGCACAGAACACATTTGGGTTATCTTGAAGGAGTTCTGGGAGCACATTGGCTTTGTATGGCCTTCCTTTCCACAAAGATAACAAATTAGCATTTTGGCATGAGGCTTGATGACATATTAGCGGGCTGGTTTTCCCTCATAGGGGGCTTACCCCCACTTGCGGTTGGCCTTTGGTGGTACTGAGGGACTGGCTTGCGTTTATTTTTACTTTCCCACATGGTGTAGCACAGGGGTGGGCAAACTTTTGGGCTCAAGGGCCACAATGAGTTCTAAAATTTGACAGACGGGCCGGGCTAGTAGCAGATGGATGGAGTGTTTGTGTGAACTAATATAAATTACAAGTAAAAGCAATTACCTAAAAAGTAAAGAAAACTTACATTTAATTTCAGTGGGAACAGTGTTGTTGGTCACCCTTTTTTGCCAGTGCATCAAAGTTTGGTTGTGGCAATTCTCAGGACAGATCTGAGGTGTTCGTCAGTTAACTGGGATCTGTGGCGTGATTTGTTGATGTTCATCACGCTGAATGTCTGCTCACACATGTAGGTAGAGCCAAACAACACCAGCATTCTCTGTGCCATCCTCCTGTTGTTTGGAAACTCTGCTTCGCTTAGTGAAGCATAAAACTCATCCAGTTCAATTTATTTATTTTGTTGTTTTATTTGAACGGGACAGTGCACATTAATAAAAACATTTCTGCAAATGTGCCAGAGTTAGCCAAAAGGCTATTTTTCATCTGTAGTCCCAAGAGGCAGATGTTACACAATAAACCTAAAAAACCTAAAAACAATGTAAGATTAAAGTTGAAAGGTCAAACAATCGAAAAAAAGTGAGAATAACTTTGTTAAAACATGGACGAAAAACAGTATTATGCTGTAGTTGTTTTGACGCTAAAAAACATCCACGTCAGAGGCACAAAACATAAAAGCATACAGAGTATGTGAAATACATAAATCACTCAGACACAGCTAAACAACAATAAAAGACAAGCATGCAGGTGGATGATGGTCGACCGGCATTTTAAAGAAAGACAGAAAGGTGACAGACGGATCGAGGGAAGTTCCAACACAGACAGAGAAAGAGTTACAATCTAGTGCTGACAGAGCTGAGTACTAACTAACCATTTCTGTAAGTGAGATTTAAATGACCTGTATGTGTCTAGTTCTCTAATGGTCACTGGGCTGGAGTTCCATTGTAGTGCAGCTAGTATAGAAAATGCAGAATGACTAAAAGCACTTTTCCTGAGTGGGATAATGTGATCCCCTCTTGCTGCTCCTCTTGTGAGCCGATAACCAGTTGTTCTTATGATAACAAATAGTTTCAGCGGAGGAGAGGTGAAGCCATGTAGTCTTCTACATGAGACAGACATTCACATATTTAATCATGTTCTCCCAACTAAACAAGTTATATTTTGTTAGTATAGGGCAATGATGAGAACGAACAGATTTTTTATCAAGGATTTTGAGTGTGCATTTATACAATGACTGTCGTGGTTTCAGAGTCGTGGTGCTAGCCTGTGACCAGGTTGTGAAACAGTAAGTGATGTGGGAAACGACCATAGCAAGCATGTATGTCTTAGCTGCCTCTGTTGACATGTAGTTTCGTGTGAACCTGAAATTTGATAGATTCAATTTGACCCGGTTACAGACCTTTTTCACCTGAGATTTGAATGACAATTTGGAATCAAAAAGTACTCCGAGATACTTGTAGTCAGGTACAACCCGTAGCCTCTCCCCAGATACAAAAACATCCGGCTCTACACTACCACAGTTTGTTTTGATAAGAAACATACACACTGTTTTGGATATGTTTAGTTGTAAACAGCTTTGCTTTAACCATGCAGTTACATGAACCATGGAGTTAGTGAGTTAATTTGCCACTTGTCCCATTTTGCTACCATGCAAGTAAATCACAGTGTCATCTGTGTACATTTTGGATGTTGGTGTCAGGGCATGCTGATGGCAGATCATTGATATATAAGGCAAGGCAAGTTTATTTGTATAGCACATTTCAACAACAAGGTAATTCAAAGTGCGTCACATAAAACCATTAAAAGCATCAAAACATAAGGCAAAAGAAAGGAGATTTAAAAACAATTAAAGAAAACATAAAAGAGAACAGCAGTGGGCCCAGGACAGATCCTTGTGGGACACCTGTGGACAAGTGTAGGGCGGTAGATTGATAGTTCTGTATTTCGACATACTGTGATCTATTTAGCAAATACGATTCAATCCATTTCAGTGTACCTGAGGAGAAATTGTAGTCGTGCAACATAGACAAAAGAATGCTATGGTTAACAGTGTCAAATGCCTTCTTGAGATCAAGAAACACAACTCCAACAACTCCCCCTTTGTCCATTATAAATGAGATTTTTTTCTGTGAGACAGGTCGCTGTCTCAGTAGAATAATTGTCTCTAAAGCTGAATTGCATTGGGTGTAGGGCAAAATAACTGGTATTCAAATGGCAGATTATTTTCTCCGCTACCAACTTCTCTGCAACTTTTGATATTGTTGGCAGGCTACTGATGGGTCTGTAATTACAGGTAGAAAGGGGATCTCCATCTTTGAATACTGGAACAACAGCAGCCGATTTCCAAACACTGGGAAACGCTCTGAGAGATTGAGAGGTTGATGATTTTGCTGATGGGATCCGTTAGTGTTGTGTTAAGTTCTTTGAGCATAACTGTATCCATACCAAATACATCCTTTGCTTTGGAAGGTTTAAGAGACCTGATTATTCTTGTGACCTCTGAGTGACATTTCTTATGCTGAAGGTCGGCTCCAATGAATTTACTGTACAGACGTGTGTTTTCTCAGGTGAGAAACATTTAGCAATCGTAGCTACAGAATCAATGAAATAGTGATTGAAAGCTGTTGCTATTTCCGCTGGGTTATTGGACAGCTTTCCATTTATGTTAAGTTGCTGCAGCTTCCTTACTTTGTTGAAATGTCCCGTTAGCTTGTGTAACTGATCCCAGATCTTTTTACTATTACCTCTTGCCTTTTCTATTATAGTCAGGAAGAAATCTGCCTTAGCTTTTCTTCATTTCTTTACCACTTTGTTCCTCAGCATAGCAAAATGTTGTCTGTCATGGCTCAATTTATTTTTAATTGTAGTTTTTAAGACAATCCCGTTCTTTCATTCATTTTAAGATATTATCATTCATCCAAGGAACAGTGTGTTTGATATTTTTGTGCCTAAATTTGCGATTAAAATCCTTGATAGTGTTCTCTAATTTCTTTGACAATTTTTGACTGTCTTCCTCAATGTCTATTCCCAACAGTAGTTCATCCCAGTCAATTAGTTGAACAGTGTTTTTAAAATTTTCTTGAATGTTTTTGGGGATTCTAAAAGATTCATCATCCCTGACAGAAGGCCTAAAACGCTTGCTGGTTAGTTTCCTGGCTACCAGAGTCAGATTGTGGTCGGAGAGACCAGTTACCATATTGAGAGATTTTAGAACTCTCTCAGGCATATTACTAAATATTAAATCAATTTGGGTCCTGGAGGAATTTGTTATTCTTGTGGGCCCACTGATCAACTGCACAAGGCCAACGTCATCAGTAATCAGTTTAAGATTCTTTCTTGATGATTTGTCCTCCCAATTGATGTTAAAATCACCCATAATAATTACCTCTTTACTGAAATTGCATTCTTTTAATAGTTTCTCAAATTCCTCATAGAAATGATTGTTGGAAGAGGGAAGGTGATAAATTACAACTAGAAAATGCATTTCCTGCTGAAAATGCATTGGAATGCTGAAAGCTGAAATGAATCTCAAAAACATTGCTGAAAATAGATATCCAATTTTTAAAAAATTGCAAAAAGCTTACTAATTCAAAAAGTTGAAAGATTACAAATATGAAGTTATATCACCCCTTGCCTGAAAGAGCTGAACATTTTGATATTCGAACGGTTTCTGTAGCTTAAAAGAATTCCAGCGGTAGTGATATGTATTGTAGTAGTAGTAGAAGTTGTAGTGGAAGTATTATTAGCAGTATAAATATTAGTAGCATTTGAATAAGTACTAGCTGTAGCAGTAGTGATATTTGTAGTAATAGTCGTAGTAGAAGTTGTCGTCGAAGTATTAGTAATTAGAAGAAGTCGTAGAAGTAGTACTATCAGTAGTCGTAGTAATAGCTGTAGTAGTGGTCGTAGTATTTTATATAACAGTAGTAGTAATATAATAAGTAGTAGTAGTAATAGTAAAGTCAGTTTTTTCAACAAAAAAGCCTAATTTTGAGTTTAATGTTTAAATACAGTTAATCCATGAGGCTTTTATTTTGAAAGGGTGGGGGAGGGAGGGGGAGAGGAGACATAATCATAATGTTTGACACACATGAACAGAGGCTATTAAATGACAGGCTTCATCACAAGCAGTTCAGTTAGAATTCACTATCTGGGGCTTTTATTTTCAAATGGCGTGTGTGTGTGTATGTGTGTGTGGGGGGGGGGGGGGGTGGAGGAGGGGGGAAAGACCTCTAAAGATCCCTAAGACCTGAATGACTGTATGAGAGAGAGACAGAGAGATAGAGGGAGAGGAGTGTATGTGCGCGTGTGTCTGTGAGTCTGTGTTTATCAACATCACTAATTGGCTCAATCGCGAACACCTGTGTGCCTGAAGCCATTTCATGGAGATAAAACAGGGAAACACCTCTCAAACAAATCATCAAAACTCCCATAACCGTAGCTCCTATTGCTCCGATATTAATAAGTGCGAGGAAGGATGAGTTGAAGAACAGATCCATACCAAATTGAAACCATACACTGCCGTCACTGAAATACGCAAAAATCACATATAGATCTGTCCTTATAGCGTTTTCACGAGCACGGCCCAGAAGGAAATGGATACCTAATAGGCATTACTCAACACTCAATCGACCATACACAGCCGTGATTCCACAAATAATCGCACACAGACCTCGTCAGGAAAGGTCTATTGACCTTATTGTTTACAGTGTACGCCTTGTGCGAACACGGTCCCTAAGGAAATGGCGAATTCTTGTGCTACAATTGAATCGATGTCTCCCTGAGATCATCTATGCTGCATGCAAACCCATACACTGCCACTTCTGCAATACTGGTACACAAACCTCATCAATTACCTCAATTTGACCTCATCAATTTATTTTTCTCAATTAAAATTCTCTGGATGGATCTTCGTTTTACAGTGTACAACATGCATGAACGTGGTCCCTTTAGGAAATGGCGTTTTGCAGTCTCCAGACACACTACTTTCACATCAGCGTATTTCAACAACAATTTCTATATACTCGATCCAAACCTCAGTTTGCAACTTCGCATATATCAACAGTGTGGCCCGGAATTCAGTCTTTCAGACCGTCATTGGTCAGCGAACCGAAGCTTTCGCCACGGCTGTGTAACCTCCGAACAGTTATCAAAACTTACACGGTGAACACGATGCCAGTTTATAGAACTTACAATCCTTAATTTCTGTTAGATCCACTCACACATATGTATATTCTATGCTAAAAAAAACCCCACTGCTGTCATAACAATCCTGTCACAATGCTCGGCAATTTATCTTTAAAAATTTAGTCAATGGAATTCTTTACTCACACCCGGTACTCCTGATCAATTCAATTTGTTTTTTTGTCCTACATACAATTCTGCAGATTTCATTTAAATAGGCTCTGCTTACCTTTTGATTCAGCGCTGTTTGATCAGTTCCCCGAGGTGATAAGAATCGTTCCGGCAGGCCTCCGGCCTTCCCAGCCTCTCGGGAAAACACCTGTTGTTTTGTCTGTGGACAGAAGAAAAAGTCTGTCACGAGATGTATCTCCTACTGATCGTTAAAGCCAAACTCTGCTACCATGTTGAGAATAAATCTCATGTTGAGGAGAAAACTCAGGTGAACAGACTTAGGTCGAGGCGTTTAGCTCAATTCAAGCAATAAGGTTTATTTGTGACAGAAGTATTATGTCCAGCAGTTAAACGTGCACGGACCTAAAAAGTTCACTCTGTAGGAGTGAATGAAAAGCTAAAAGGCGCTTAGACAGAGTGCGCATGCGTTCATATATTAGGTCCTCCTTTTGGAGCCTATTGGTCAAAGCAAAGTAGGAGGTGGATCTGTTTTTAGCATTAAGATGACCTGTTGGAGCTCTGAGCATCTCCGCCCACACTGGCTCACGTCCGGGATCCGCCTTCTCTGGAACGTCAGTGTGTGTGAGATGTTGATTCAGCAGCATATTGTTATGTTCGGCCAACTAGATAAGCTAGGCGCTAGATATGCAAGGGCGCCTCTTTCTATCTCTAAGATGGAGCAGGCAGTTGAGACTGGTTCTCTGTAAGACTATGTGACATTTAACTGGGGCAAAAGCTATCCTTCAGAGTTCTAGTATTTTCCACTTTGTTCAGGCGAGTGCGAGAGTGCCCCACCTGGCGTTTTTGACCTTCGTGTACTAGAACTCACATATCCGCGTATAAGCTGTGTTTAACATTGAATGAATGTATATTTTTATTTACATGTGTGTGTGCAGCTGCCTGAGTGTCGTATGTTTTATTGGGACAGCCATCTCATTAAATGCTTGTCCAAGTGTAAGTCAGTATTGTTTGTGTGTGTGTCAAGCACTTTGTTTTTTAAGAATATTTGCACAACCTGCATGTGATATGTATGTCGGTTTAACTTATCAATCATAGCTAATATAAGAACTATGAAGGCAAAAACAGTCATAACTTCCACATAATGTTACACAAGAAGCACCCAGTCTTCAATAAATATATATATGATACCTTTTTTGCAGGGTCTTGATAAGGGAATGCCTCTGGAAACATTTGGGGCCACAAATTAGTTAGGTTCAAAACATAGTTCTAGCAACAGTAGGATTGTTTCTCTCATTAAAACCCCAAATAGTGTCTGTAATGGTACATTACAGTTTCTCTCTGTTCATTGTCCTCCTTTTTTGCCTGCTACAGATGATAACTGAGAGTGAGCTGATTGAGACTGCTGAGAGTGAAGCGACTGACAAGATTGAGACCTCTGAGGATGGCCTGACTCAAACATGTCCACAACTTGATCCCCTCCACAGGGTTGAAAAGGTAAACTTAAGTTTAATTACATTATTTATGAAAAACATGAAATCATGTTTCATTGGTGTGTGTATGTGCAGTTGCCTCATATGGTGTATATGGAACAATTACAGTTCCTAAAAGAAAAATCTGATTCAGAAGGTCAATTGGAAAATGTAGTCAACTTAGTAGATGTCAATGTAAAACTGTCAGAAATAAATTATACTTCATTTTAACAGTGTCAAAATCATCGCCTGGTGTGCGCAACAATATCTTGTGTGTTCATTGTGTGGGACCTGTATCCTCCTACAAGTGGATTGGCTATGAATGCAGAGGTGAGATATTTATTGAATTGGTACAGAGTTTGTCTTAGGGTATTGGGTCGGTATATTTGCTGTGTTCTAATGTACAAACCATTCAACAATGAAACACTGATGACAAATAATCCTTGGTTCACAACATAGGCTAATATATCAACTAGTTCTCAAAATTGTAGGATGTGTAAACATGTGTTATGATGAAGTTGAAGTAGTTAAGAGTGTGGGATATCATTCAGATTACTTAAAGGTGTTTTATTTTGCTTCATTGGCACTGACAAGATTTGTTATGTTTTAATGCTAGAGGTTTTTCTCCAATGCACCTGTTATTACACTTACAAGTGCAAACATGGGCATCAATTAGCTCTTTAAAAAGGGAGACTTTTTGAATAAACATGTGGTATTGAAACTTGTACTGTATATTCAAAATGTCTTACAGGTTGTTCAGGAGTCTGGCATAAATCCTGCCTCAGAAGAATTACAAATGATAACTTCCAATACTCATCACAGGTGAGTTGGACACAGAAAACAGAGCACATATGGTTTGTTGAACTCTTAACTGTCTGTAGCTGTCCATCATCACGTGAAATCCTTTGTTTTCTTACCAGTTTCTGGATCAAATATCAGATGATGATGAGTGCATGTCCGATGAGGAATACATACCAGACTCAGAAACAGAAGATGATGATTCAGATGCAAGCATCCCCATTATGCCTAGTCAGTTGAAAGCCGAACAGATTCAAGTAAAACCAGTACTACCTGATGTTGGAACATCTTATGGGTCAGACACGAGCGTCCCAGTTGTGTCCAGTTCAGTAAAAAGTTTCCCACCTCTTGAAGATCACATGGTTTCCAATGCTGCTGAAACATCTGATTCATTGAATCCTACCAAAGACTCAACAAAGGAAAAGTGTGAAGTTGCGCTTCACGAACAACAAGTACCACATCTGACTATGACCAAAAAGAATTACTGTTATGTTTGTGGTAAGCCACAAAGCAAAATTTCCCGCCATTTGAAAACACACAAGACACATGCTGAAATTGTAAAAGCATTTTCCCTCCCTGTTCACTCAAAAGAGCGCAAGATATTAGTAGAAAATATGAGGAATAAGGGAAATTTTAGACACAACACTGAAGTTTTACAAGATGGAACAGGACCACTGAAAGTGAAAAGAAAACCAAAGGCTAAAGCACTGGCTGGAAAGTTTATTCACTGTATGTACTGTCAAGGCATGTACAATCGTAAGGAACTTTGGAGACATGCCCGCAGATGTCCCTTTAAGCCAGAAAACAAAGATGAAGAACCTGGGAGAACCAAAGTACTGGCTTTGGCTGAAGCTCAAGAATCTGCACTCTGTCAACAGATCTCAAGTGGAGTGTGGAGGATCCTTAGTGTCATGAAACAGGATGCGGTTGCCTCAGTTGTGCGAAATGACCTCACCATTATTAATTTAGCTCAGTCACTCTATAACAAACATGGACAAGATCCTACCAAGTATGAGTACATACGACAAAAGCTCCGTGAAGTGGGGCGTTTGTTGCTATGTCTGCGTGAAGACTTCTCTGTACATAACCTAGAGGAGGCTGTTAAACCTGCTAACTTCCAGACGGTTGTGCAAGCTGTAAAGAAAGTTTCAGGTTTTGATGAAGAAAAACACTCATACGCAAGACCAAGCCTCGCGCTGAAATTGGGACATGCACTTCAGAAAATCTGTGACATTGTTCATTGTAGGGGCCTCATGGCAGAAGATGAAGAACTGATCAAGTCCACTGACATGTTCAAGAAGCTGTACACCACCAAGTGGTCTGAGATGGTGTCTCACAGTGCCCTGAACACACTGAGTGACGCAAAATATAACAAGCCATCAACATTACCCTTCACTGAAGATGTTCAGAGCCTTCATCGGCACCTCGAGAAGTCTGCAGAAACTGCCTTTTGCAACTTGAAGGAGAAGGCCAGTACTCAGAACTATGCTCAACTTGGAAAGAGTACACTTACACAAATCATTGTGTTCAATCGAAGACGTGCTGGGGAGGTTTCAAAAATGCGCCTCAAAAGTTTCCATGAAAGAGACGATACAAAGCTTCATGAAGATGTTGCCATGGGGTTGTCGAAGACTGAACAGAGACTGTGCAACTATTTCAGCCGAATCGAAATCATGGGAAAAAGGGGCAGAAAGGTTGCAGTTCTGCTCAAACCAAGCATGATGGATGCTCTGTCACTCCTTACCAGTAAAAGAACAGATTGTGGTGTTTGTGCCACAAATGTCTTCCTGTTTGCGATACCCAACTCGATGAGCCACTACAGGGGACAGGACTGTTTGCGTGTTTATGCAAGCGAGTGTGGAGCAAAGCACCCCGAGTACCTCAGGTCGACACAGCTCAGGAAACATGTCGCCACACTCTCACAAGTCCTTAATTTGAAAAACAATGAACTTGATCAGGTTGCAGATTTCATGGGTCACGACATCCGTGTTCACCGGGATTTCTACAGATTATCAGTTCCCACAACACAACTGGCCAAGATTTCCAAACTGCTTTTATCGATGGAGAAAGGGAATCTTTCCAGCATGCAGGGAAAATCACTGGATGAGCTTTAAGTGGGCGGTTTGTAAAGAAATTAACACTTACAACACACCTGATACGGTTTTAAATTTTATATATGCTACCATATAATAAGCAAAACTATTTCCAACTTTGATTTGTTTTTACTTTCTATGTACAGCTATTCATGCGAGAACTACTAATACTATTTTACAGATGAAATTGCATTCAGCGGCACTGAAGACTAGGACAGTCGGAGCGAATCCGATAACTGTGGCACAGCAGGCAGAGCATCAGAGTTTGGAACTAGCGAGCCTGTAGATGCTACATCTGACTCTACAATCACAGAGCAGGTCCATGACTTTGAAGATTCAGGTAGGTTCCCTCACTTTATACTTGTCGCTGTTCACCAAATGTTCTTTAAATTCAATTTGAAAATAAAGTATTGTGAAATTGTGTGTTTAGCAGGAACAGTGTCGTCCACAGTAACTGAGACCGCCCCTCTCTCTGAAGGTAAGCCAAGTTTGATGGTAGAGCACCTTTTAAAGTAGTTACATTAGACACAAAAAGGCATTGATGCAAGGTATAGAACAAAGAAAAGGAAAAATAAGAAGACATACTATTTAAAAAGAGTGAGGAGCGCCCAAGTAGTTCACGCTAAAGTTCACTTTCAACAAAAATAAATAATAATAATAATAATAATAATAATAATAATAATAATGCAAAATAAATATTTTATAAAGTGATCTCGCTCTCTCTCTCTCTTAATTCATTGAAGATGGGATTGAAGATTGTGGTAAATATAACTAATACCAGATCTGTTAAAAAATGTATCATTATTTATAAACTAAAACATAACCGTAGTGAATTTCATTATACCCCTTTCAGCCACACAGACGAATGAGTGTACTACACTCATTGGACCCATTTAAATGTTTCACCCTGATTTTCACTGTGACCAGAGACTCCTGGTCTGGTAAGAAAATTGCAGGCTTGACTAATCCTATTTAAAATATGTTGTAGTCCATACATATTTATACAGTAACCGACTGACTCACTTTTTATTGTTTTGTCTCGACTCTTGGAAATAGCTTTAAGCGGGTTTTAGTAATAGTTTTAAGGTTTATCAGAAGCCATAACATTCACAATGGCTAATAATACTTTATGGAAGGATTTTGAGAAGGAAGTTATCGCGGCAACAACCCCATTATCATTCATGTACAAAACACATTAATCTCATGCAAGGAGACCGATGCATTTTACCAAATTCCACTGCTTTCGATCTGCAGTCTCAGGACAGACACAAACCGTTAGGTACAAAACGTTGTAGTAAATAGCTATTAGTACCAGAAATGCTGGCACTTATTTTGCTGGATGAAGTGGCATTGCTTTTCCCCTCTGTGCTAGCACACTAAATCAACACAGCTGTTCAAATGAATGATAATGTTCCCATTTTAAAGTGTTTGAGCATGAAGAGATGAGGGACCGAAGACTATACAGTATAATTAAAGAGTATAGTGTACAAAACATAGAATATGGTGACTTTTATTGACCTGACCTGGCTTTTTAAAGTCCTTAAAAAAGTCCAACTTAAATTCCGCTTGCCTTTTTCCAGAGCAGACCATAGTCTGAAGATTATGACTATTATTTTCAAGGTCAATATTGAACTTTCAGGCCCAATTCCCACTGTTAATCCAATGTAGATGTTAATTCAATAATCTTTTTAACTGTGAACTGGATCTTAGTTAAAGTTCCAGTGTTGATTGTTCATTTATTTCTTGTTCTATGCCAAATATATGTAAAACAATATCAATATCCAGGTAACTTTCATCAAAATCCCCATAAAGTCCCTTTCTTTTCTCAGCAAAACAGTTTCAAATGTTTGAAGTCTTCAAAATGTATACGATCAAACAAAACTTTGAGCCGCGAAGTAGCCACGCCAGTGATATCACCTTTTTGTTGATCTTGGTAACAATGTGGAGACAGACAACAAGAGATGTGCCTTTGAATATCAGTGGGAAGAAAATGTAATTCCGCCGGTCTGCGTTGTCAGTGGCTCAGCAGAGAGCTCTAGGTACCGGTCATCTGCATGTACTGGCTACGGTGCAGTGATACTGTGCTGTTTCAAAATCTGCAAGGTTTCCCTTCCATCTCTCTGCCGGTGAGGTGTGTAAAGCCAACAGTCCTCTGTAGCTCCATATCATGCTAAACTCTAAGCCTGCCCACTCGTTAGCTGTCCAATCAAATGTGAAGAATTTGATCCCTCTTGTTACTGTACACAGCTCAAATATTCTGTTTCATTGGAGATTGCGTCACAGTATAGAAGGTAAATACGCTTCACTGAGACTTTTAACTCAACATTGTTTTTTTTCTTTAATTTCCAATCTAGTGTGTTAGAGTACAGAACCAAAACAACAGAAATGGTTTCCCTCATGCACTGTAATGAGTTATTCTATTGAAATATAAAAAGGTTCAGCCACTTTAAAATGTTAAAGATGTTATCACAGTAATTTGTTGTAAGTTTTACTGCTTAACATATTCCTAAGTGTCCGTACTTGATTGCTTCAATTTGCCAATACATTTTATTTTCTGTTTGTGTGATCGTCTTGTCTACTTTGTATATCTTCCAGGAAAAGATGCTGGGTCCAGAAGAGGGACAAAGAAAGCATGGTCCAAGGCTGAAGTTGCAGCAGTAATGCGGCACTTCAAAAATCACATTCGTAAAGGTCACCTGGCCTCCAAGAATGAATGCAGTCACTGCAAGTTGGTGGAAGGACCAGTCTTGGAACAAAGAACTGTGCAAAATGTCAGACTTCATTCGGAATCTTGCTCTCTCTGTCTGGCTCTCTCTCTCTGTCTCTGTCTGTCTGTCTGTCTGTCTCTCTCTTGTTCTCTTCAGTTTGTCGAGTTGTTTGTCAAACAAGAGTTGTTTACAAAAAAATGAAGTCTGTGGCCTGAGTTTGAACTTAATAAACTTGACTGAATGATAAAGCGCCCCACCTCTTGTTTTTTTTCATGTTAAATGAAAGCCAGATATTGAAGCCAGGTTCAGGCACTCGCTGATTCTCTCTAGATAGATAGATACATCTATCTATACACATACTGTCTCACTCTGGAGGTGGCCAACTTGCATGCCTCCAATTTGGTCATCCATTAAGATTAGTTTTGATATTAAAATGAACGGTTCCAGTAATGCTGTGTCCTGTCAGGTTAGTGTGGATTTATGTTAATGAGGAGAGCGGGCTTATTGTCCATTTAAAAAGACCCAACAGTGTTTTTTGGTCCTCATAAGTCACACTTTTGTCAAAAATAGAAATGTCTGATGTAGTAAGAGTTAAAGTTTAAAGATATGTAAGAGGTTTTTACATGACATATTAACTTTTGGCATGTTTGGGGGTGACAATCCAAATATCAGCCCTCAAACTTATAAAAACCTGTTGAATGGGGTTATATGTTCTTCTAAAAGCTTTGTTGTCATATAAATGTGACTGGTTCTTGTGAGTTTGTTCTCGTCATTGTGTTAATTACATTGATTTTGACGATACAGTGTTTTCCCCTACCATTGTCATTTCTGTCTCTACATGGTCGCGTGTACAATTCTCTTCTGCTCTCTGTATCGCGCACGGCGGAGTTCAGAGTTCACACAGGTGAGCACACTCCCACCAGCGGACAGAGAGTGCGTGTCGGAAAATATGTTGCATCAACCAGCTGAAAAGCAGACAACAATATCTGCGTTTTTTAAACACTCCCATGTGGTGAAGATGTAACACTCGCTCTCCTGCGAGTAGCAGCCGGAGTAGCTCTCCTGCTCCGCGTCCAAGTACAGACAAGTGCTGCACGCCCTAAACAGCATAAACAGGCCATTAATAGAGTCTCCCTGCCAGCCATCACATGATCCATGATTCCTTTAAGTGTTTGTGTCGGTGTCTCTCCCCGCCCCCCAAAGCTGTAAACCTAGGAGAAACACTGCTCTATGCATTGCCTGTTAATGACGAAGCATCCCGTCATGCTGCGTAATAGTGATAGACCTGCATCCTTTATAGTTTTGCATGTATTCATGTATCTGCACTCTGTAATCACATACTTCCACTGAAGACCTTGATTTATTAATGCATTTTCAAGATAAATAATGTAAATTTGCATTCCATATGGGGTAAGATAAAACCCTCATTGCAGTCCGGTTACGTTCCCCTTTTTGGATCTAGGGGATGCGGGGAGTAACGCTGTTATTTTCCTAGGGAAAGAGAGACTGAGCAATTGATGACGGTTTCACGAAAGAGTGTTTATTATCATACAGCTAGCTGCTTGCACGGCAGCAAAAGAAAACTACCTTCTGGTAACAGAAAGCGACATTATACAATCACAACAGCCCACACGGCTGGAACAAAGGTGCAGCTTCGGCTCAAGGGTGTCTGCTCCACACTGACTCGTACGCACAGCCTCACTGCTGTGGTCTGCCCAAGAGATCGTCCTTCAGGAGCTCGGCTCCTCTTATCCACCGCTAATCGCGATTGTCCGCAGCCGTGTCCAATCAGTTGCTGCAGCTGCATCCAGGACAGAGGGCGGCACTCGAGAAGACACTGAGGGAAAACAGAGGGAGAGCACAAACACGGCACGTAACAATTACCTAAATGGAATATTCCAGCCTCATTCGGAAATGAGATACAACAGTCTGCATGAAAAATCTCCAGACACCCCCATACGAAGCTAAATTGAATCTCTATCTTCTGTATTTACTTTCTTATGAATCATATGTAAAGAATCATTACCTTTAACAGTAAACATGCAAAATCATGAAAAGTGCTTTTTGTTTTTATGTTCATAAAATCAAGATATTTCCATCAAATAAAAATGATTGAGCTCGTATTGATTTCCTGGCCAAGCCAGGAACAAATAATATATTTTATGGATTTGTGTTTTGTAACACATTCAAGCATCATACTGGCATCAACTTTTGGCTTGCTGTCAGAGCTTGTAGTACTCAAAGAATCGACTTGCTACGAACTGTTTTTGTTTGCCAAAATTATCAATATGAATAATTAAATCATTTCAAGCTTGTCTTCCTTGATGATTCTCTTTCTCTGGCTTTCTGTGTATAATTAGCCAGGTAGTGTGTTTTTGTGATGTTCTTTCAGTTAGCAGAGAAATACATTTAGTGCCGTGCAGTGTATTGCAGGAGCAACAGGGAGACAATCTTGATAGTTAAATTTATTTCACATGCTAATGGTCAGAGATACTGTGCAGTGGACAGCAGACGGACCAATGTCTGTTCAGAAAACACATTTAGAAATCAAAGCTGCAAGCATTGATCGGGCCCTCGCATATTCACGCACGTCGGGGGTACTGGCAGGACTATGGTTGACGAGGCCATGAGTTAAACGGTATTTCCAGTGTCGACCAATGGCATAGCCAGGTCATTTTGCCAGGTCTTAAGCCTGGAATGGTTTGAGTGTACCTCCGAATACAAACAACTGTAATTCTGTAAAAATTGGCAAAAAACTGACTGTGTGTGAATGCGCTTCAGTGTTTGTAAATAACTGACTGTCAAAGTAAATGCAGGTCTCAAAACCGACTGTTTTTGCAGATAGCTCAGACAATCACTGCTGAGAGACTCAAAGCTGGAAGAATCGAGGAGAATGTATAGTTCCATGTGGAAAAAAAACATATTTTTGCAAAGAAACAAGTTTAAGCCAAAAGGTGAGCCAATGTAGAATAATCTATCATATAAATTAGGCTGGGTACAGTTTGATTTTATCAAACTGCACGTTGCATGAAATTACTTTACATTACAGCCTGGCTCCAAAATGAACAAAAACAATTAAATTGACTGTTGATGAAAACTGCGTACAAGCGCAATTTCGAAATCTTTTTTATCCAATTTCTGCTCTCCAAACATCTTAGTTTGCAAATATTTGGATCAAGTCTTTTTCTGGTGGTTTGCCCAAGAACCCTTTCAATAAGTTCAGTGTTTGGGCCGCTGTAATTATAGAATCCTGCTTACGTCTGTGGTTGCCAGTAGGTGGCGCTATGACAATTAATTAATATTGCCATGCAGATGTCTTGACGTCATGACAGTTATCAAGCATGTCAAGTTTGGGACAGATTTGACAAAGTACAGTTGAGTTACAACAGCTTGATGGATGATGGCGAACCATGTAAAATGGCCGCCACACCAAGTCCATGTTGTTTAATGAAACCTAAAGCTTTCAGTAACTTTTAATCGCTACGGTCTTTATATTGTTCTCAACAAATTCTAAACTGATTGGATTAATTCCCTAGGAGGAGTTCGTAGTACAGCACCTGGAAATGGAAAAGAAACACGAGAAATTCATACAAAATTCAAAATGTCTGACTTCCAGTTGGATTTAGAGCATGGACCCCTCAGACTTTTTTTTAAGTCTACATGTGATACATCTGCTTACCAAATTGTATACATCTGGGTGAATACTGCGAGGGCTGCATCGTCAAAATATTGTAGGGGCGCTATCGAGCCGACTTGCCACTCTGAAGCATTAAAATCACATCAGATAAATACATTCAGGATTTTAAATGTGTTTGACAAGTTTGATTATGTTTTGAGTATTTTTAGCCCCTCAAAACATTTCTTTTTCATGGCGAAGAATGGGTCGCCACGGCAATGGCCTTACACGAAACAACAAGCTTTGAGTAACTTTTAATCACTGAGGTCTTTAAATTGTTCTGACCAAATTCTAAGTTGGTCTGATTAGGAGTTTGTTAACGTACAGCACCTGGAAATGGCAAAAAAAACACAAGAAATTCATACAAAATTCAAAATGGCTGACGTCCGGTTGGGTTTAGAGCATGGACCCAAGAGACTTTTTATTACGTCTATATGCGACACATCTGCTTAACACATTTTATACATTTCTTTAACGAATTCTTACAATCTTCACAATGAAGCATTATCAAGGTCTTAAGGCTTTTCTGACAAAATGTGAGAGGGTTCTGTGAGGAGCAGGATTTCAAAGTACGCAACCTGTAACTTCCTGTTGCCACTAGGTGGCGCTATGATTCTCAATTGTCCTATAGATGTGTTCCGGGTTAGGATGTTTTGACATATGAGAAAGTTGGAACATATTAGACAATGTATGGGCGAGTCACAACAACTTCCTGTTTCATGGCGAATGTGTTTCACGCCACAGATACATAGTTCCATAACTTTTTGATCTTTGAGTAACTTTTCACTGCCACAGTCTCAAGAGCATACTGACTAAATCTTAAGTTCATCGTTTCAAATCTCTAGGAGGAGTTCGTTAAAGTACGACGCTTTGAAATGGTCAAAAAACATTATAAAACGTTATAAAATCGTACCAGTATCCCAAGCACCTCCTTTTTGCGATGAAACAGGTATGATAATAATAATAAACATTAGGTCCTCCGCTCCGACTACATCGGTGCTCGGGCCCTAATGAGAAAGGGAGTCATGTTCCTACACACAAATTAAGCATATATCCATGATTTTGAAAAAATGTTCTGGCTGTCATCATCATCGCTCTGATCCTCATCACTGTCTTTGAACTTGCTTTTGCTAAACTTCAACTACATTGTCATTTCTCTTTACAGTCGCTGTCACTTTCATCTAATCTCTGTCGTCTTCCTTTCCTCCCTACCTCCTGAGGTCAATTATATATTCACAGACTGAACTACAACAAGAGTGTTGTGCCCTCCGTCTTCACTATCCTCAACAAACTGTAGCAATAACAATGGACTCATGTTCGTTTCACTGTATTGTGTCTCTTGTGGCTTTGTTTTTGTAATTAATATTTTTTTTTAATTGTTCTTATGTGTATACAGACTGTGAAAACAAATTTATTTTAATTGAGGAGAATAAATCATCGGTTTCCCACTCTCTGGCCTTGCCAGTGACTAATATGATAAAAAACGCTTTGTGGGAAAAGTTGAGGCCTGTAGCTTTAGAGACAGAGAACACTTAGACAAAAGACAAAAGGTTGTTATGGCTGAAGTGTGTAGTCTGGGTTACCTTGCAGGTGGCTGCATTGGAAGGAAGAGACCAGGTCCAGCAGCGACTGAAGGAGCCTCCAATCTGAACTGCTGCAAGTGAGTGGTTAGGGCATGGACAGAATCAGAGAGAGACAACAGGTCTTGATTCACCTGTCGGTGGGCTCCCAGCATATTCACTGGTTACACCCCTGGTTATCTCATTCCTTTCATGTTCTCTTACAAACAGAATGTACGCTAGTCTTTTTAATATTAGATTCAATGTTAAAAGTAGGAAAAGGATGAGTGAGTCACGTGACACTACCTAAGAAGATGGCTGCTTAAGACTTTTGCTGTTGCTCTCTGCCCCTATCTTTTTCCCAAATGAACCTCTTACTTCCAATTTTTCCACACAACCTTTGCCTTAAATATACAAGTATCAGATCTGGACTGGAATGGCTGATGGTCTGAGGAGTAAGATGTCTCAAGAACTATCTAAAGACGCTAACACCGACTTAACCTCCATGATTGACTCGGCACTACGACAACGTGCTTGTATTGAGGAACAGTTTTCAAAGTTTGAAAACCGCTTGGAGAAGATCCACAAAGAAGTCTTTACTAACTCCGAAGCTATAGTGTCACTTAAAAAACCACAATGACCTCTCAAAACAGGTGAGTCGAGCAGAATACGGGAAAAGTGCAGTCGCATGGAAGCTACCCTGTCTCAACACGAGGACCAATCACGCTGTGATAAAAATACGGCTAATAAACCTGCAGGACAAAATCGAGAAAAGCGATCCCATTGGATTTTACATTACATTACAGTCATTTAGCAGACACTTTTATCCAAAGCGACTTACAATAAGTGTGTTCAACATCGGTTTTCGAGAGAACTCGTCACCAGAAGTCATAAGTGCATCTCCTTTCTTCAAACAAGCATCTAAGAGCATAAACCAGAGCCAACGTACAGTGCAGAAACAAACGAATGCAATAAGTGCCACAAACTAATATAAATACAATAAGTGCAATAAGCTAGTATGAATACAATAGATGCCAAGTAAGTGCTAAGTGGAAGGCTCAGGGTAGGCCTTCTTGAAGAGGTGAGTTTTCAGCCTGTGCCGAAAGATGGGCAGCGTTCATTCCACCACTGAGGGGCCAGGACAGAAAACAGCCGTGACCGGGTCGATCGGCCGTCGGGACAACCAATCGCCCCGAGGCAGCAGAGCGAAGAGGTCGGGTGGGGGTGTAGGGCTTGACCATTGCCTGGAGATAGGAAGGAGCTGTTCCTTTCACTGCCCTGTAGGCTAGCACCAGAGTCTTAAACTGGATGCGAGCTCTTACAGGTAGCCAGTGTAGAGAACGGAGAAGGGAAGTTGTGTGGGAGAACTTGGGGCGATTGAACACCAGGCGATGACAAGAGCCTGGATTCGCACCTGCGCCGTCTCATCAGTGAGGAAGTGAATCCTCCTGATGCTGTAGAGCAGGAATCTGCAGGAGCGTGTAACCGATGCAATGTTTGCTGAGAACGACAGTTGGTCATCCAGGGTCACACCCAGGTTCCTCGCAGTCAATTGGAGTCACCACGGTTTCATCAATGGTGATGGACAGGTCTCTGTGAGGGCAACCCTTCCCCGGGATGAACAGTAGCTCGGTTTTGTCCAAGTTGAGCTTGAGGTGGTGTGTCGTCATCCACTTTGAGATGTCAGCCAAGCATGCAGTGATGCGTGCCTCCACTTGAGTGTCACCGGAGGAAATGACAAGACCAGCTGGGTGTCATCAGCATAACAATAGTAAGGGAAGTCATGTGAGCAAATAACAGAACCCAGAGAGAACCCAGGATTTATCTCATCATCACTACCAAAGTGGTTTCCAACTCTTGTTGATGTGAAACTTGAGGTAATGAGAGCACATCGGATCGGTCCAGAACGTAACTCAGGACCGCCCTATACTTCGATTTGCAAGATGCTCCGTTTCACGGACAGAGGGAAACTTCTCAAGGCATCAAGGAGCTCCCCTGTCACTGTCGCGGGCAAGGAAATATGCTTTGCTGCGGATTACAGCAATTTTACTGCCAAAACGACGACGGGAATATGCCCACAAAACTCAAACCGACCCGCAGCGTAGAGGCTCACCTGTTCCAGACACACACGGAGGCTGAGGAGTTCATCAACGGGAATTGAGCCCAGGAACTCGAGAGAAGGTCCTGAAGGTTTATCAATAGATCACAGTCCTTGTCCTTACCTTTTTGGACCTAAATTAGACCAGCCTACCTGGAACATTCCTTATTTATGTATTTTATTTTGATAGTCAGTGTTTTTGTGCTGACTGACAGGAGATAATAAGTTGTTTCTAAATAACCTAACAAGCTGGTATTTATAGTCAATAGCCAATGCCTGTTATGGAAAATGTTTATATAACGTCAGATCCAGCCGAATATGGATGGTAAATTATATTACGTTAGTAATTATACATGGAAGCGAGATATTGCTCTGGACGAGCCTGCCGTCTTAGCGTAACGTGATCAAATTGTGCTGGGTGAATGACGATACAACTTTTGTTAGTATTGTCAGGGAATTAGGGATATTATAGATATGCTTTTTTGTTATTAGGGCCCGAGCAACCGACATCGGGCCAGCGAAGGCCCGATTGAAATTGTTCTCGTTTAGGTAAACGAATGCATTTTTGGAGGACTTGCCTTGCATGAAAACTCACCAAATTTTGGGGACTTGTCAGGCCTGGTGAAAATAGCCATCTGAAAGAGAATGCATCTTTCTGTGTAAAGAAATGGCTCTGTAGCGCCACCTACAGTAAATACCAAATGTAGACTTTAACTTTAAATGTCTACATGGACTGTACTTGCTAGTCTTTCCGACCACTGAAAACACTTGCCTATCAGATTCTATCACATTCAGACATATCATGTTCATTTTCAGGTTTAAACTTGTATTTTTGGTATATACCAGAACATCTGTCAATGCTTTAATGTTTGAAAAACACATTATTTTTCTCATACTGTGCACTGAAATGCCAAACAGCGTTTTGTTTTTTTTAGCTCCTGCGTCTATTTCAATTGTTCCCAATAGGTAGAGAGCATGCACCTTCTCATGTGACCAAGGCAAGGCAAGTTTATTTGTATAGCACATTTCAACAACAAGGTAATTCAAAGTGCTTCACATGAAACCATTAAAAGCATAAAGGCAAAAGTGAAGGAGATTTGAAACATACATTGAAACAATCTATGTCTCCCTGAGACATTACACTGCCGCAATTCTGCAATTACTCGCTCACAAACCACGTCTGGAAAAGATCTCTGCCGATCTGCGTTTTATAGTGTACGCCTTGCACGAACTCGGTCCCGGAGGAAATGGCGACATATTGTGCACTTTCTAAATTTGAATCGATGTCTCCCTGAGACATTACGCTGCACGCAATCAACCATACATTGCCGCAATTCTGCAATTACTCGCACACAAACCACGTCTGGAAAAGATCTCTGCCGATCTGCGTTTTATAGTGTACGCCTTGCACGAACTCGGTCCCGGAGGAAATGGCGATATATTGTGCAGTCCTTTTTAAAACCATTAAAAGCAGCACATTATAACAACAAGGTAATTCAAAGTGCTTCACATGAAACCATTAAAAGCATAAAGGCAAAAGTAAAGGAGATTTAAAACATACATTGAAACAATAATTGATGTCTCCCTGAGACATTACGCTGCATGCAATCAACCATACACTGCCGCAATTCTACAATTACTCGCACACAAACAACGTCTGGAAAAGATCTCTGCCGATCTGCATTTTATAGTGTACGCCTTGCACGAACTCGGCCCCGGAGGAAATGGCGATATATTGTGCAGTCCTTTTAAAACCATTAAAAGCATCAAAACATAAGGCAAAAGAAAAGGAGATTTAACAGCAATTAAGAACAGTGTAAGAAATAAAATACAGTCGTAAAATGCAGGAAATTGATTAATATATTCATTGAATGTGGTTCAATTAAAGGCAGCAGCAAACAGAAAAGTCTTCAATCTTGATTTAAAGGAGCTGAGGGTCTCAGCAGACCTGCAGCTTTCTGGGACTTTGTTCCAGATATGTGGAGCAGAAAAACTGAACGCTGCTTCTCCATGTTTAGTTCTGACTCTGGGAACAGAAAGTAGACCGGTCCCAGACGACCTGAGGGGTTGGGATGGTTCATAAGGTAGCAGCAGATCAGAGATGTATTTTGGCCCTAAACCATTCAGTGCTTTGTAAACCAACAGCAGGATTTTAAAGTCAATTCTTTGTTGGACAGGAAGCCAGTGCAAAGACATTAGAACTGGGGTGATGTGATCCACCCTCCTGGTCTTAGTGAGGACTCGAGCTGCAGCGTTCTGAATCAACTGCAGCTTTCTGACGGACTTTTTACAGAGACCTGTAAACACACCGTTACAGTAGTCCAGTCTGCTGAAGATAAATGCATGAACAAGTTTTTCCAAATCCTGTTGAGACATAAGTCCTCTAATCCTTGATATATTCTTCAGGTGATAGTAGGCTGATTTTGTAATTGTCTTGATATGGCTATTCAGGTTGAGGTCTGAATCCATAACTACACTTAGATTTCTGGCTTGGATTGTGGGTTTTAACATCAGTGATTGAAGCTGACCGGTGATTTTCAATTGTTCGTCATTGGTACCAAAAACAATTACCTCTGTTTTATCTTTGTGTAATTGAAGAAAATTCTGGCACATCCAGTTGTTGGTTTGTTCAATGCAGTTACCCAGCCCTTGTATGGGATTATAGTCCCCTGTTGACATAGTTATGTAGATTTGAGTGTTGTCTGCATAATTATGATAACACACTTTGTTGCTTTCCATAATCTGAGTTTGTGGAAGCATGTAGATGTTGAACAGAAGAGGCCCCAGTATTGAACCTTGGGGAACACCACGTCATTTGAGTCAGCTCTGATGTGTAATCAGCTGTGTAATACAGACAAAGTATTCTCGGTCCTTCAAGTAGGATTCAAATCAGTTAAGTGCTGTGCCAGAGAGTCCCACCCAGATGTTTAGTCTTTCTAGGAGTATGGCATGGTCGACCGTGTCGAATGCAGCACTGAGATCCAGTAACACGCAGACTGAACTTCTGCCATTGTCTATGTTTAAGTGGATGTCGTTGAAAACCTTAACAAGAGCAGTTTCAGTGCTGTGGTGCTGTCGAAAGCCTGACTGGAAAACATCAAAGCAGTTATTTACGGCCAAGAAGTTGGTCAGCTGTTGGAAAACCGTTTTTTTCAATTATTTTACTTAAAAATGGGAGGTTTGATATTGGCCTATAATTTTTCATCGTTGCGTAGTCTAAACTAGCCTTCTTTAGGAGTGGTTTAATAACTGCAGTTTTTAGGGCTTGTGGGAAGACACCTGAGAGAAGGGATGTGTTTACAATTTGTAAGAGATCAGTGGTCATGCAGTTTGAAATATTTTTGAAAAAGTGTGTTGGTAGAATATCCAAGCAGCAGGAGGATGACTTCAGATGTTGTATAATGTCTTCTAGGCTTCTACGGTCGAGTGAATGAAATTGTGTCATGATATTTGAATGGATGTTATTCAGAGATCGGGACAACACATATCCTGTGGTTGGTGTGGAGGCACTGACTACTTGTCTAATTTTCTGAATTTTGTCAGTAAAAAAGGAGGCAAATTGATTGCATGCCCAGGTGGATTGGAGCTCAGCAGCTACCGACACTGGAGGGTTTGTTAGCCTGTCGACGGTAGCAAATAAGGCGCATGTGTTGTTCTTGTTTTTGGTTATGATGTCAGAGAAGAATGACTACAGAGACCTAGTAGGCTCCTCTTAAACACAAAGTGAGCCTGTTTTTGTTGAGGTGGTGCCAGATGAGGATAAGTTATGTTTGGCAGTAGATCAGCTAATCAAGGCTCAGCAAGCTGATGGTACCTTGACTGCCTGCTTGTCGGCTGCTCAGGGGCAGAACAGTGACGCAAAAGCTGCGGCGTATTTGTATGATGAAGGTGTCTTGCTGCGTAAATGGATTCTTGTGTCTGGGGTGGAATGTGATGTGATTACCCAGGTCGTTGTACAGAAAGAGTTCCGTCCCCATGTATTAAGTTTAGCACATGATCACAACCTGTCGGGTCATTTGGGTATTAAAAAAACATACTATCGGGTGCTCCATTGTTTTTTTTTTGGCCAGGGGTAAAATCCGATGTTGCCAAATTTTGCCGATCCTGTAGTGTTTGCCAAATAACGGGGAACCAAACCAGGTTATTCCCCCAGCCCCTTTACATCCGATCCCGGTAATTGGTGAACCCTTTGAGCATATCATAATACTGTGTACCATATGTAGAAGAAAATCAGCATTATAACTGTGAACTGAACTTGAATTGAACTGAACGCATCTGGGCTCACACGTAAACAGTTACATAACGTGTTATTCTGATTCGCAGCAGCGTTTTTGGGAAATGATTCTCAGGGCCAGATAAAGAATGATTAATCTCTCAAGAGCACCAAAACAACTCCGTTCATGGAGTTGTGTTCTGTGTGCCCAGAACAAAATAGGAACCTGCCCAAATTAGGAGTCCAGATGTGTCCTGTTTTGATTGAACAGACAGGTTTGAGTGATGCAACACAGCAGAAGAGGCGTGCATTTAGACTATAAAAGTGGTCCTCGGACAGTAGGATTTTGAATCTGTTTCCATATGCCAAGTTCGTGTGTTGTTAACGAATGTGCATTAAACGATTCCCGCTGGTTTGCAACTCCAGTTCGTCGCCTGTCTTCTCCTCATTTTCGCTACGACATAATTGGCGCCCACGTGTGTTCGAGTCGAGGCCGAGGCACCTCCACTTCTTCAGCCAATCGACAACCACAGCTACAGGCGCCGTATAAGGTAGGAGATTTTCATATCTCACCATAGTTTATTTCTGTATGGCGTGGTTCTCGCTTGTGTGATAGAGAGGGAGTGTCTGGGGTCCCCTCAACGGAATCCACGCTCTTTAGCGGAGGAGGACAGAGGCAGACTGGTGTGTGCTGGATAAAATACTAAAAGTTGGTGTGTTGAAATGATTCAATTTGATCTCCAGCTGTAAAAAGAGAGCTCTCTCGCGTGGAACAGACGTACGCAACATTCTGTTGGCGTGACGCCTGGTTGTGGCCAAGATAAGCTCAAACGCGGAGCGCTCCGTGATTCTCTCAAGCTCAAGAGACTTTTGTACGCTAATGACAAAGCGACTGTGTGCTATTGATGAAGCAATTTCTGCAAATAAGTGTAAGGAACTCCAGTGTGAGTTAGATACGTAGGTCTTGATACGACTCTTTACTCGAGAGGGAAGAAACGAAAAGACTGGCTTAGATTTAAATAATAAAACTATAATGTGGGTCTGTTAGGAGTGGTCTCTGTTTAAGGCAGGACACTACGCTGACGAGACTCAGAAATTTTGTGCAGAAATCTAAATGAGCAGGAAAAGTAATATCTAACTAGACAATAAAATGAATAGTACAGTTTGAAAAGGTGTGCACACGACTGTAACTTATTGACATTACTGATAAAGTAATACTATAAAGGAGAGATCCATAGACGAATAAAGGGAAGAGACAATACTCCCTGTTAAACCCCCAAGAAAATATGAGCATATGAGCCTCTGGTGAAATAAAGAGGACATTTGTAAACTGTGAAACAGCCCAACAATAAGAATCTCTCCTTAACAAAGCCTTGAGTACAAGCAATACTGTTAAAAACTCCCACATAGTCAAAGTCTGACATTAGAAAGAGAAATAAAAAATACCTGGACAAAAAACGGACTGACAGACTGGGACCGCTGACTTTTGATGTGATAAACACCTGGGTGGCTTTGCATGTATATGAAATATTGGCTTTGTATGTTTCTGGCATGCTCTCCCAGTGATAACGCTTTTGCAAATGTTCAATCGAGCCTCTGTGAAACATCATTGTACAAGTGCGTATAGCAAATAAGTGAGTTGTGATTTTGGCAGTTTCTTTGTGTGTTTATTCATTTGTTCTAGTACAAAGAGAATCTTTGGCAGTACACAAGCGTCCAAACATTGTAGTTAAAATTGTCACTTAAAGCGTATAAAGTTTATAGTATTAGTGTCATAGTGTTGTGTAGTTGTATAGATTAAGGCTATTCTTCCTTTTTCTCTCTGTGTCTAAGTGAGTGTCTAATGCTGCGTTCACACCGGTCGCGTTGATTTTTTGACGCACTGCAAAAAAGCGTCCAACGCACTGCACAATCGCGTCCAACGCGCCGCCGGTCGTGTTCACACCAGACGCCGCAAAATCTCGTAGCGCCAGAGAGGGTGCGTGGTTTATCGTCCTGGAAGCCTCCATCTGGCCGCCATTTATTTCCGCTGTCAACCGTGAAAGGAATAAGGACAATTGCTGCTTTGTACGTGTTGTGGAAGTCCCTCAAACATCGGAATGCCAAACGCCGTCATGTCTGGTTCATAATATTGTTCAGAGGAGCTCCGTGGATTGTATCGAGCTGTATTCACTGTGTCTAGCAAGCCACCGGTCGCTGTTTACTACAGCTGTAGGAACACAAAATAAACTGATTTGGCTGTGATTCAACGGCAATAAACCGACAAAAAGGGACTCCGAAATAACTACGTAATGATGCAGATTTGTACTGGTCTTCTCCGACAAAAAGGGACTCCGAAATAACGACGTAATGATGCCGATTTGTAGGTTACTGGTCTTCTCAATGTAGCTCTGATGGATCGGTGCTAGGCTATGCTAACATCGTAGCAGCTCCACCAGCACTCAATAACGTCACGTAGACGTAAATACAGCAGCGTCTATTCATTGTTTGTACCGTATGGTTTACACACACACACATGTATACACATAGTTTGGTCCGGTCTCTGTTGATATGAGGTATCGTAGCGCTCTGGGTGAACACAGACGGCTACAGGATTTATTTCCTGATTCAACAACGGCAGAAAGCCAGTGATGACAGGGGGAGCAACTCAACGCGTAGGTATAAGAGACAATCCACGCTGGACCAAAGTATCCAGTTAGACGCTATAGGACAGCCTAAAGGGATTCCAAAGGAATTTAAAGCACAAAATGAGATTAAGGCAGGGCTTGAATCTATATTACCCTGGATTACTATCAACAAAAACGTTAACTGGATCAATTATATCTACTACAATCAGCAGAAGTACCTGAATTACACTGCTGAGGCCTTTAAGGGTTTGGGTGAGCAGCTACACCAGACCAGTACAATGGCATGGCAAAACAGACAAGCATTAGATTGGATTCTAGCTGAAAAAGGTGGGGTATGTCAAATGTTTGGGAAACAGTGTTGTACATTCATTCCCAATAACACTGCACCTGATGGGACATTTGCTGTAGCAATGGAGAAAATTCGGGGTTTGAGGCAGGAAGTTAAGGACAACGCTGGCAAAGGGGGGTGGTCATGGGATTGGTTAGACCAAATTTTGGGACAATGGGGGTCTGTGTTGGTAAAAGCAGGAATTGGCGCACTAATAGTTTTAATTGTGGCTTTTCTATTGGCATGTTGCATCGTACCCATCCTGAGGAGACAGTGCCAGAGGAGCATGGACAAACAGATGGGTGTCATGGCAAATCTCCAACTGGCTCAGATGATGAACATGATGACGATGGAGCAAGGGACAAAGGCCCAGTTCGCTCAAATGGTGGTTGGACGACCGGACCTGTTTCCGGACCTGTTTCCCATTCCGGACTATCTGGAGAACTCAGAGGACATGGAGGGAACAGGACTTGGAGGCAACTCACCATAGGAACGAGAGCCTGAACTTTGTTGAAAGTACACACGTCCAAAAAACACCACGTCACATGTTTTATCATCTGTCCAAACTGTTTCACTATAAATTTGAATGTATTGTAATCAGATATTTCTACATTCACAAATATTCATAGTCATGATCTATAATAATCAGTGCACAAGTATTATAGCATATAGGTTTATCACAGACGTTGCATCTAATGAATACTGAAACATTGTTCAATATTTTGCAGAAATTAAATGTGTGATGTATCAGTTAATACATGTTTGTAAGCAAGAACAGATTCACTTCATACCAAAAAGGTGGTCGCTTGGCGGGAAAGGACCATAAGGGAGTTTTTCCTGTACTGCAACCTGCAGGTTTTTTCGCCCTTATATGAAAGTGAATCTGAGCAGTGAGTGATGTTATTTGAATTATCTTTCGAACTCAAATGTTCTGTATTGTATTGTTACTGTATTGGTATATAATCAATCACATATAATTTACATAAATCACTTGTGTTGTTGCAATGCAGTCAGGGATCAAAACTTTAGATTCCAGTTTCGCCAATTGACAAAAGTTATAAAAAGTTAGGATGAGGGTTAAGAAACCCTCAGAGGAGGGATGTGTAGAAGAAAATCAGCATTATAACTGTGAACTGAACTTGAATTGAACTGAACGCATCTGGGCTCACACGTAAACAGTTACATAACGTGTTATTCTGATTCGCAGCAGCGTTTTTGGGAAATGATTCTCAGGGCCAGATAAAGAATGATTAATCTCTCAAGAGCACCAAAACAACTCCGTACATGGAGTTGTGTTCTGTGTGCCCAGAACAAAATAGGAACCTGCCCAAATTAGGAGTCCAGATGTGTCCTGTTTTGATTGAACAGACAGGTTTGAGTGATGCAACACAGCAGAAGAGGCGTGCATTTAGACTATAAAAGTGGTCCTCGGACAGTAGGATTTTGAATCTGTTTCCATATGCCAAGTTCGTGTGTTGTTAACGAATGTGCATTAAATGATTCCCGCTGGTTTGCAACTCCAGTTCATCGCCTGTCTTCTCCTCATTTTCGCTACGACACATACCCTTACCAAAAACCAATGCTGGTCATCAGTACCTGCTTACTATGATGTGCACTGCTACACGTTTTCCCGAGGCAGTGCCGTTGTGCACCTTAACGGCGAAACAGTGGTGACCGCATTGGTTAAGTTCTTTTCCACCCTTGGATTGCCAAATCACATTCAAACTGATCAAGGGTCTAACTTCATTTCCAAGGTCTTTGCCCAGGTTATGTCAGAGTTGTCTGTTAGGCATCAGGTCTCCAGTGCGTATCATCCAGAGAGTCAGGGCACACTGGAGACGTTAAAATCTATGCTTCGGAAGTATTGTGTTGAGTCCAACAAGGAATGGGATGAGGGCCTGCCATTGCTACTGTTCGCCATTCGTGAAACTATACAGGAGTCTCTTGGGTTTAGTACAGCCGAGTTGGTTTTTGGGCACACTGAGCGTGGCCCGCTGCGACTGCTGCAAGAGAGGTGGCTTGCGGATCTCACCTGCAGCCCATTCCCTCATTCGTCCCTCACTATTTTGGTCCGCTCACTTGCACCTGATCCCTGCCAGAAAACTGCAGACTCTGAACTGGTCCCTGGACAATATAACCCAGATGAAAAGCCAAGTAAGAATCAACACATTGAGACTTGTCATTAAATTGTCAGCATATATCCGGCCCTCGGTACAACGGTCCGCCAGACAATATCATGTTTATCATAACTGCTGTCACGGCTCCGCTGTGACCTCAGCTTGTCTCCCCTCTGTTGTCTGTCTGTCTGTGTGTGTGGCTGCAATCATCTGGCACCTGGGCTCATCTCCTCACCTGACAACAATTACACCATCATCACCTTCAGCTTAAATACCCCGGCTTCCTGCAGTCTCATCGCTAGATTGTTCCTTCAGCTCAGTGGTAGCTACACATCGGCCCCTTTTCAGTGTGAATCTATTCTTAGAACAAGTTAGCCTTTTTCCACTTGGTGAGGTTTAAAACAAAGGATGAGAGCCTGCAGGCCGCAGGTAGTTTTCTGCTGCGAGCTTCTTACTGCGCACCAGAAAAATGAGCTGGATCCGGTTCAAAATGAAAAAAATATTTAATGTACTACACAAAGTTCACTTCCAAGCTGAATTAACAATCAATAGTAATGTTCTAGAGAGCAGAGACCACATACACGCATCTCACTCACAGGTCTGGCCAATCCAGGTGAATCCTGAAAAACGAGAGCAGATGTGATCTGAGGAATGCTCTCTAGAACGTTGTCTTTTACGCCCTGACAGTCGGAAAGTGTCCAAACTGTCCTAAAACGTGTGAATGATCCTCAGTTGATCATTGATTGGCTCCATTTGAATCCTGTCCCCTCCCTCTATCGATCCTTTCTGGCAAACATCCTGAACTCCTCCTCTCTGTGACCTGCTGGTCTGTCCCTTTGCTGCGTCTCTGTGAAGCCTCACTCACAATGATCTCTTTCTGACCCTCAACTATTCATACAGTGTTTTAATACCTTTTAGTGACTATACCTCTATGGTTTAATACATTCAATGAGTAAAATACTGTAACATATAATATCCTATATAAGTAAGAATATTATAAACATAATACATTCCACAAGTAAACTTATTGTGACTTTTTAACATATTTTGACATTCTTATTATTGTGACACTTCTACTCACCACTAGGGGTGTTATTTAATCCTAATATTTCTAATACTGAAATTCTCCACAGACTTTACAACGAACTTGTGTTTTCCCTCTGCCTCAGCGATTCCCGTGCCACGTCGCCGCCCAGCCGGTGCTGGACACACAGCCTCGCTGCTCCACCTGCATGTTTCACCGGCTCCACAGACAAGCAAAATAAAAACCCTTTTTCTCACCAACTCTGCTGTCCCGGTATCTGCGTTTGGGTCCAGAATCAACTGGCCCGCCACACCACAGAGCTCCGGGACGAAAAGTGGCGATGTGAGCTGGCATTTTGTGCAACATAACGAAGCATCTCGCTGCGCTAAACCTCCAGCTGCGTGATGCAGTGGCGGCTGGTGGAAAATGTTCTAGGTAGGACTGTGCCACATCCAATCAATTTCAGCAAACATTCCAGTATGATTTAATGCAAAAAGTTCAGGTATCAAACATGCATTACTACTTTGCAGTTGAATATTTAACCTTTATTCCAACATGAAAAAAAGCACTAAATAACACTTTGACGAACACGTAAGGACATCTTATTTTTGTCCCCCTCACCGGCAATTCAGTACCTGCCTGCCTGCCTGCCTGCCTGCCTACATGCATACATGCATACATACATACATACCTACCCATTTGTCAGCAGGTGCTTCATGTCTCTCACTCCCGTAACTGTCCGTGCTGGATCCGTCCCCGTTGTTTTAAAAAGCTAAATAAGTTATTAGCATGATGTCATCCAGCTAGCTAACCAAACCTGTCTTGTGTACAGCTAGTAGTGAAGCTTCGCATGTACTGCTTCCCTTTCCCGCGAGTCTGCTGTCTGATTGTGAGGTCAGGCTGATCTGATATCAGCTCTTTATACAAGACTGACAGCGAGTGGGCTGTACATAGTCTAAATGAGGACGTGAGTAAAACAAAGTAATATACTAATAAGAACATGGTCAAAACATTGTTTGTAGAAATATATATATATATATATACAGAGAATATAAAGTATATACTGTGTAATATCCAGGTCAGCATCGTGCCGTTGAAAACACGTTTAAAAGACGTCTATGGTCTCCGGTGATAAGACGTTCAAAACTGGTTTAAAAGTCAATATGTTTTTCGAATACTTTTTATCTCCACATTGAAAATATGGCAGATCTCCTGAAACCGGCTCTTGTGTGGCTTTGAAAACGACATTTAAAGAAGGAAAAGGAGATTATGATTGCATTTAAAGAACATTATTTATATTGTGCTTAATAAATACAAATGAACTGTTTCCTGTGTCACTTGGTCTTTTGTCCTGTAAGTGGAAACTGTTGTTACTATGACAAAGTATTTAGTTGCTACATATTGATCTGAGAGCATTTCGACGTTGAAAACACGGTTAAAAGTGGTTCAAAAGTGAAACTTTTTTTCACCGACTATTTGGAGACGTTGATTAAACGTTCACGTTTAGACCAGATTTCAACGGGATTTCCAATACTGGCTTTCAACTGGTGGATGTGGTTTCTTAGTAAGCCTCTAAAATGATGATATACTATTATTAGCACAATGTAGAGGACGGACAATTGTAGTATTGCAAATCACGTTGAAATATGGTCTAAGCATGAACGTTTAATCAACGTCTATAAATAGTCGACTAAAAACTTTCACTTTTGAACCAATTCTGAACGGTGGGCGTAGACGTCTTTTTAAACGTCTTTTCAACAGAAAAATGCACACTGTGTCCATCACTGGTGTGATGACACTCAAGGCAAAGTACGACTCTGAGGGCGCTGCACAGTTTCCAAGCTTCACCCCCGAAGCGATGCCTCAAATCTGCCTACATGCTGCTCAAATGCTCTGCATGTTTGGAAGCACATACCTGTGTGAGCAGCTTTTCCTCTGTGATGAAGATGAACAAAAATGCTCACAGGAGTCGTCTCACTGATGCACACCTTCACTCCATCTTGAGGGTTTCCACAGCACAGAACCTAACCCGAGATATTAATGAACTGGCAGCCAAGAAAAGATGCCAAACATCTGGCTCTGGTACATATGCATAAAATAATGTAGCCTATTTATTTTTGCACTTTGTCCAATATCTATTATATCCTGTTTGTTAAATGTTGACCCTATTTGGCCTTCAACGTAGTCCCAATTTTTTATTTTGTCCCTCCCTGGGATTTAGTTTGACACCTCTGGCATATCTGCTGTATTATGCTAAAATATGTCATTTTGTAACGTTTTTGGTTGTTGGTGTGCCGCGGGATCTTTTTAATGTAAAAAATGTGCCGCAGCTCAGAAAAGGTTGAAAAACACTGGTCTAATCTATCTATTGCTAGTTTGTCACACTCACACATGTACATACAGTGGTAGAGAAGTGAAGATGAAATTTTTTAATTATCATTGAACCATATCAAAATGTCCATATTGATTCTGTGTTGAAGTCCGACATCGGAGTGTCATTTGACGTGTTTTGGCCAATAACAGACTAGCATCATAAAAATAAATCCATTAAATCCAAAGAAAGGTCCCGTCTTCAGGGAGGACAGCAGGAGCCTGTCATCCTCTGTCCCCCACCAACACTGTCTTCTCTTTCTTGCCTGTCCTGCAGGTGTCGCCGTTGAAGAATTTTAATCCGTGTATCTTTTTTTTTTCCAGAGAGAAAAACCTATTTGGAATAGGATACTGACATTTGGTATTGGTTTATTTCAACCGATAACTCATTTTTGAGATTGTGATCTCCTACTTGCCTCCCAAAAATAAAGGAGCAGCAACATCCTCTGTTTTTATGGACCAGCCTCCTCTGATACAAACACACATACAGAGGATTGTAGCCTGCAGTGAATAGGATGGCTTTAAGATGCAATAGCAGTATGAGTCTGGGGTGAGAGCCCTTGAGAGTCCCTCTCAAGCTAAATAAATAATCCAAAAAACACATCAATAATAAACACTATACAATGTTACATAATGTTTGAAAGTTTAACTTTCTCAAAGTTATCCTCCCCTGAAGAAAATATTGCTTTGGTTATCATGAATAGGACAAAAACACAGGAGTACCTAAAAACATTGCAATGCGGTACAGTCTCCCTGCAAGTCCAAACCGTTATTTTGTTGTTAGTGTGCCAGAATATACTGAATTAATGGCTTTTTTTAAGTCATAGTGCACAGTATTGTTGCACTTCTTTTGAGCCAAACCTACCGTATGTCTTTTCTCCTGTAAAGGGTTGCCGAAAGACCAGGAACACCCACCCAATCCATTGTTATGTTTTTCTTCGTATTGCTTTAATGGAGCAATATATGGAACATCTGGCAGACTTTGTCTCGGAGGACAAAGTTTGTAAGAGCATATGGTTCCATGAATATGGTTCCATGATTCCCTCCGCCTTGCTGTGCCAGGCGATGTGTGTGCGTTAACCAGGAGAGAAAGGTCTGTTTTGTTCCTCTGACCCACAGACTTGTGTGTGCGTGGTTGGGCACAGGCTTGTGAGGGTCTTGAGGAGTGTTTCATTCGCAGTAACAGGGGGTCATCCTGTACACTCCAACACACTATAAAACATACTGGCTGCATCCACAGTGTCACAACTGTCAAACAAAGGCAGACAAACAGACAATGTCCGACAGCCCTGACATGTCATCATCCTCTAAAATTGTTGTTGTAACTTGCAAACTATATATATACATGCAGATTTGTCGGCTGCACATCCATGATCTCCCGTTCCACCACATCCCAAAGCTGCTCTGTTGGATTGAGATGTGGTGACTGTGGAGGCCATTGGAGTACATTGAACTCATCGTCATGTTCAAGAAACCAGTTTGAGATGATTTGAGCTTTGTGACATGCTGCACTATCCTGCTGGAGGTAGCATCAGAAGATGGTCCACTGTGGTCATAAACGGATGGACACAGCGTCGGAAATACACGAGGGCAAAGGGCAAAACTGCCCCTAAGAAATATCATTTTGCCCCTGATATCACTCGGAGAGGGGCAAAAAATGCCCCCGAAAAAAATGGAGCAGTTCTTCATCAGACCTGAGACTGCGGTCAACTGAGCAGACACTCACATGTTAGTGCACCTCTATGCTGACATTCACGGTAAACTCATTCAAACGGCGCAGATCGGGAGCGAGCGAAGGACTTTGAAAGTGAACGGAAAGATTAACGTGAGACAACATCCGGTTTCTTCAGACGAACATCCGGTTTTCAGAATAAGATGCCAACAAAGTATACATATTGCATAATGGAAATTAGATTAAATGAATTATATTCACATCAAGTATAAAACATGCTACCTGCGTCTCGTGAGTTAAAGGGAAAATACACCTAAATTGTGCGTAAAGTGTCTTTATTCTTTGATTTGAGGGTTGCTGGAAATGAATAATACCTGACAGTCAATTAAGATATTTTACTAAGTAAAAAAACTCTGAACTGAATTTGGACCTTCAAATGGCACATTTAAAAAAAATTTAAGGTGCTATATAAATGTTTTTCTCAAAAATGCCACACAATGACAAATGCATAAGTTCAGCACAAAAATGGGTAATATCACAATATTTGAGGTGCTACAAAAATATTTTTTTCTCAATAATTCCATACAATAACTGATGTATATGTAATCAAGGCATCGTTTACTTAATAATTGTTAATAGTTGTTTAAAACATTTAATAATCACAATAAATAACCACAAAGAAATAATAATACAATTTAATGTGATTGTCTGATTTGTTTGTTTTTTGTTAAATAAATCTAAGAAAACACTTTGAATCTGTAGACTACTGCCTAATACTCTTATTATTGCCATTTGATGATAATTGCTCATATACTGTAAGCCTAAATAAGTATATGTATTATTTTGAATAAAGGTTCAATGTTATTTCCTACCCTGGATGGACATGGTCAGCAACAATACTCAGGTAGGCCGTGGCATTTAAACCATGCTCAGTTGGTACTCAGGGGCCCAAAGTGTGCCAAGAAAATATCCCCCCCACCATCACACCACCAGCAGCAGCCTGAACCGTTGATACAAGGCAGGATGGATCCATGCTTTCATGTTGTTTACTCCAAACTGACCCCACCTTCTGAATGTTGCAGCTGAAATCGAGACTCATCAGACCAGACAACGTTTTTCTAATCTTCTATTGTCACATGTTGGTGAGCCTGTGAGCCTGTAGCCTCAGTTTCCTGTTCTTAGCTGACACTGCTGCTGGAGCCCGTCTGCTTCAAGGTTCCACCTGTTGTGCGTTCAGAGATGTGTTCTGCAGACCTTGGTAGTAACGAGTGGTTATTTGAGTTACTGTGGCCTTTCTATTATCTCCAACCACTCTTTAACTGCAATAAAGGTTATTCATGTCATTGTTTGTTAGGCTTGTTTAGATGTTGTTGTTTTGTATGGTTTGTTTGTTTTTGTATAAAAGGGGGGAACTATTGTTGCATGCTTTGTTGTACTGGGACGTGTTTGACAGTGACAGCAGGATGCCACATGAAGCCACATAAGTCAAAGTGGTAAAGTAAGGCAAGGCAAGTTTATTTGTATAGCACATTTCAACAACAAGGTAATTCAAAGTGCTTCACATAAAACCATTAAAAGCATCAAAACATAAAGCAAAAGAAAAGGAGATTTAAAAACAATTAAGAACATTCATTAAAACATTAAAAAAACAGTGCAAGAAATAAAATGCAGTAGTAAAATGCAGAAATGCAGGAAATTGATTAATATATGAATTGAATGTGGTTCAATTAAAGGCAGCAGCAAACAGAAAAGTCTTCAATCTTGATTTAAATGAGCTGAGGGTCTCAGCAGACCTGCAGCTTTCTGGGACTTTGTTCCAGATATGTGGAGCAGAAAAACTGAACGCTGCTTCTCCATGTTTAGTTCTGACTCTGGGAACAGAAAGTAGACCGGTCCCAGATGACCTGAGGGGTCGGGATGGTTCATAAGGTAGCAGCAGATCAGAGATGTATTTTGGCCCTAAACCATTCAGTGCTTTGTAAACCAACAGCAGGATTTTAAAGTCAATTCTTTGTTGGACAGGAAGCCAGTGCAAAGACCTCAGAACTGGAGTGATGTGGTCCACCCTCCTGGTCTTAGTGAGGACTCGAGCTGCAGCGTTCTGAATCAGCTGCAGCTTTCTGACAGACTTTTTACAGAGACCTGTAAACACACCGTTACAGTAGTCCAGTCTGCTGAAGATAAATGCGTGGACAAGTTTTTCCAAATCCTGTTGAGACATAAATCCTCTAATCCTTGATATATTCTTCAGGTGATAGTAGGCTGATTTTGTAATTGTCTTGATATGGCTGTTCAGGTTGAGGTCTGAATCCATAACTACACCTAGATTTCTGGCTTGGTTTGTGGGTTTTAACATCAGTGATTGAAGCTGACCGGTGATTTTCAATTGTTCGTCATTGGTACCAAAAACAATTACCTCTGTTTTATCTTTGTGTAATTGAAGAAAATTCTGGCACATCCAGTTGTTGGTTTGTTCAATGCAGTTACCCAGCCCTTGTATGGGATTATAGTCCCCTGGTGACATAGTTATGTAGATTTGTGTGTCATCTGCATAATTATGATAACACACTTTGTTGTTTTCCATAATCTGAGCTAGTGGAAGCATGTAGATGTTGAACAGAAGAGGCCCCAGTATTGAACCTTGGGGAACACCACATGTCATTTTAGTCAGCTCCGATGTGTAATGAGCCACAGACACAAAGTATTCTCGGCCCTTCAAGTAGGATTCAAACCAGTTAAGTGCTGTGCCAGAGAGTCCCACCCAGATTTTTAGTCTTTCTAGGAGTATGGCATGGTTGACCGTGTCGAATGCAGCACTGAGATCCAGTAATACTAAGACTGAACTTCTGCCATTGTCTATGTTTAAGTGGATGTCGTTGAAAACCTTAACAAGAGCAGTTTCAGTGCTGTGGTGCTGTCGAAAGCCTGACTGGAAAACATCAAAGCAGTTATTTACGGTCAAGAAGTTGGTCAGCTGTTGGAAAACCGCTTTTTCAATTATTTTACTCAAAAATGGGAGGTTTGATATTGGCCTATAATCTTTCATCGTTGCGGAGTCTAAACTAGCCTTCTTTAGGAGTGGTTTAATAACTGCAGTTTTTATGGCTTGTGGGAAGACACCTGAGAGAAGGGATGTGTTTACAATTTGTAAAAGATCAGTGGTCATGCAGTTTGAAATATTTTTGAAAAAGTGTGTTGGTAGAATATCCAAGCAGCAGGAGGATGACTTCAGATGTTGTATAATGTCTTCTAGGCTTCTACGGTCGATTGAATGAAATTGTGTCATGATATTTGAATGGATGTTATTCAGAGGTCGGGACAACACATATCCTGTGGTTGATGTGGAGGCACTGACTGCTTGTCTAATTTTCTGAATTTTGTCAACTAGTAAACTAACAACAAGTAAACTAACAGTTAAAGTGATCATCTTTGATCGTGTTTCAAGTGGACTCATTCCCTCTCGGTCGTGTGCAGCCAGTGAGCTACGTTACGCATGTTCAATCTGTCATTGTGCATATTTGCGTTTAAACTGTTTATGTAATGTTAATGTCGGATTGTTTGTATGTCTAAATGTAATTTATACAGTTCAACGGTGGATTGAGGACGGTGGTGTAAAGGGAGGAATAAATCCATCAGTAGAAAAGAACTAAAGGTGTCGTGTATTTCCTGGAGGGAGTGATCCACTCTGCCCATTCTCCTCTGACCTCTGACATCAACAAGGCATTTCTGTCCAAACTGCCGCCGCTCACTGGATATTTTCTCTTTTTCAGACCATTCTTTGTAAACCCGAGAGATGTGCGTGAAAATCCCAGTAGATCAGCAGTTTGAAACACTCAGACCAGCCCGTCTGGCACCAACAACCATGCCACGTTCAAAGTCACTTAAATCCCCTTTCTTCCCCATTCTGATGCTCGCTTTGAACTTCAGCAAGTCCTCTTTACCACGTCTAGAGGCCTAAAGGCATTGAGTTGCTGCCGTGTGATTGGCCGATTCGCTATTTGCGTTAACAAGCAATTGAACAGGTGTGCCTAATAAAGTGACTGGTAAGTGTATAACCCTAACCTTTATTATATTTGAAAAGCAAGAGCAATACTTGCGTCTTAGGTTTCATAGCAACATACCAGGATGTTAATAACAGTTTATAACTATTGTTGTGAAAAATAAAGCTATCTTCCACACTAGGGCGGATTTAAGAATACAACGAAAGCTCTCAGAGACGTTTAGTTATATCAAAGCAATAGATTTATTATCAACAGTTATTCAGCCCAAACAATTAAACATGCATGGGTTCTAATGGTTGCACTCTCAGAGATTCACCATGAGACACACTTGGACACGGCAGTGTGATGCTTAATATAGGGTTCCTCCCCTTGAGGCCCATTGGTCAAATTCAAAGTAGCAGGCGGAGCATGTTTGTACATGTATACAGCCTGGGTGGAGGCCTGAACGTCCGTTCACATTGGCCCCTCCCAGAAGGCGTGGTCATCTGTCAGTGTGTATGAAATGTTGTCGACTGCGGGGGGGGGACTGGTTTAATACAGCCCGAGGCTGTTGGGCCTACTCTTGGCTCTTGTGACGCAGTTAAGCCAGTGATCTGCCAGTACTCTTCCACTGCTGCTCTCTCGCCCTACTGTCTCATATGAGTATTGCCTGAGTAACTATTAAAGCTAAGACTATTTAAAGCTGCTACAAAGCTTAGTGACTATTAAAGCTGCTGCTATAAAGCTATTTTATCCATACTAACTGCGAACAGTAGAAGGTGTAAACTATTACACCTTAAAAGGAATAATTTTCTCAACAAATCCCTCTCTTGACGTCTGAAGGACGTCACTTTCTTTACCTTTCTGTCCTGTTCTACGCATGTGTCTGGCTCTGCCTCATCTGACCCTACCAGGCTGATCTGCTACTCCCATACGGGGTAGGCTCCATAGGGGTGGTGGTGGCTCCTTGGAGAGGGCAGTGGTGATAAGACGGCTAACCAAAGAACGAATACAGGGTACTATACAACATCCACATGATACCAGTATTGCAATGAACACTCCCGCTGACACTGCTATTGACAAGATCAGGTGCTTCCATTTTCCAAACATGTTTTCCATCCAATCTCCAAATGGATTGTTTACACCTGATGCTTCCTGCATTTCTTTTGACAGTGCCTTCAGACTATTCAGTGCTTTTGTGACTGAACCGTCCGGCGCAGTGTTGTTGGGGATGATAGTGCAACACAGGTCTCCAAATATTGAGCAAACACCCCCTTTTTCAGCAAGCAACATGTCCAAAGCCATTCTGTTTTGCATAGCAATCAAAGAAGTTGGGGCCAGCTGCTCAGCCAGACCCTCTATTGCATCCCTAGTATGATTAGCCAAACGAAGAACATTGTAATGCACATAATTGATACGATCAACATTTTTATTCACTGTTATCCATGGAATTATACTCACGATACTCTCAAAACCTGCTGCAATTTGGTCTACCAATTTGTATTCATTAGGCACTCCTCTGGGCACTCCGATTGCATCTATGTAGGTTGGACCTTTGTCCAGACTGAACTCAGTTCCAGCTGCTCTTTTTGCTAAGATATGTCTGCGTCTGCATTGGGTCAGGCTTTGTACTTTGTTTTGCTCCTGTAGTATTTTGTCTCCCACTAAGGTAAGTGGCATTGCTAGCCTCACCATAGCACACACTCCCATTGTAGATGCTGGTATGTTAGAGAATAAGTGCAGACCCCCACAGTAGTAGAATAGTCCTCCCCTAGCCCAAGAACCTCCCCTAGCCCAAGAACCTATCTCTGAGCCTGGTCGTGTCATGTTGCACCAGTCTTCTGGCACCCTGCCTAGGTTGGTTTGAGCTCTATCGTTGGTGAAATGGTAACAGACATATCTGGATCCTAGTCCTTTGTAAGCTTTGAAATAACCTACTGCAGTTTGGTTGTCAATTGGTGGAAATATGGATGCCAGAGTCGTGCAATTTGGTGGAGTAGCCATTTTAGTCATATTTGTCATGCACGCGTATCCTGTTGGGTCAGATTCAAGATAGTGGTGCTGGTTCGGTGAACATAGCTGGTCTAGCTGCAGCACAAGCTACACAGCCACTCATTTTGTTTTTATAGCATTATCAACAATCCAATTTAACCAAACATTGTTGTTTCCATGTCCTGTAGCTAATTGGATCACCTGTTGGGGAGTCCATTTAGAGAAATCTTCTGACAAGACAATTGGTGGGTCCGGTGGTGGTGAGACGGCTAGGTCAGCTAATTGCTTACTATGGTTTGTCTCTGGTTGTGGGGAAGGGATGATGTTTACCTGAACTCCTACTTGCAGATCCTTTCCGGTCACATCCACTAATAGGGCGAACCATATTCTGATTTTTCCTGTACTGCTCTTGGTGACGTTGTTTAAAGACAAAGATAAGGGATTGGTGGTTGCTTAAAAGTCAAATTACAAATTACAAAACAAATTACCCTGCATTTTGCGTCAGATCACCTCGGACCTCTGCTAGAGGTCTGGACGGCTCAGGTGCTGGGGCACAATGTGACAGGTGGTGCCAAGGTGCTCCTGCTTTACCTATGACTTGGACCGAGTGTGAAGTAACCTCCTTCACTTCGTACGGCCCTGTCCACCTGGGGTCAGTCCACTTTCTCTTATGAACTTTGACCCTGACCCAGTCACCCACTCGGATGAGATTTTTTACCTCTTCCTGGTCAGCTGCACTGGTTCGCTGGACCTGTTTGGAGAGAGCCTCCGTGAGAATGATTAATGCAGTCATATATGCCTTCATTTCAACTTGCTGCACATCTAGGGCAGGAATATGACTACCGTCTCTTGGAGGACCAGGCATTTGCCTCCCTGTCATTAACTCATGTGGTGAAAGATGCGTCTCATTTCCTTGTGCGCTCCTCATTGCCATTAGAGCTAGTGGTAAAGCTTCAACCCATGTCAGCTTTGATGCTGCACATGTTTTCGCTATTTTTGATTTTAGCGTCTGATTTACCCTCTCTACCAGTCCTTGTGACTGTGGATGATACACTGATCCATACCTATGTCTGATTCCTAGTCTGGCTTCTACTTCCTGCAAATGCTTATTGCTGAAATGTGAACCATTATCGGACCTTATGCATCTAGGAACCCCATAGCGAGGTATCAGTTCTGTTTGCAGCCACTTTATTACGGTCTGTGCGTCTTCTCTTTTAGTTGGGATTGCCTCCACCCACTTTGAGAATCTGTCCACCATTACCAAGATGTACCTTTTTCCTTGTACTCTGTTTTCAGGTCCCATGTCCGTGAAGTCTATGCTGATGTCCTGGAAGCAGGCTGATGGTACAGGATAAGAGCCCATAGGTGCTTTGTATGGTTTCTTCACATTGTGCTCCCCACAGGTGGTGCATTCGTCGCAGAAGAGGGACACCATACTCTCCATGTGTGGGTGCCACCACAATACTTGCATTCTTTGCAATGTTCTTTTCTTTCCTTCATGCGTTGGTCCATGTGCCTCTGATATCAGTGAGACACACAATTCTGCTGATGCTACCACTCTGCCGTCATGGGATCTCCAAAGTCCACTTTCTCCTCTTGTTGCTCCTCTTCTTTGCCATTCGGACCATTCGTATGATCCAGCCTTCTTCTGTATGTCAATCAGTGTTTTCTCAGTGAGTGCTGGCTCTTGTACGGCTGCCTTCAAAACCATCTGTTTCGGTCTGTATCCTCCCACTTTCTTAGCAGCTCCATCTGCCATGTCATTTCCCACACTTATTCTGGTCCTTGTTTTACCATCATGTCCTTTGCACTTCATGATTGCCACTCTCTTTGGTAGGCTCATAGCTTCCACTAATGCCATCATTTCCTTTTTGTGTTTGATGGGTGCGTCCATTGATGTCGTGAATCCTCTTCTTCGCCACATGGGTCCATCCACGTGAGCTGCTCCATGTGCGTAAGCAGAATCTGTGAAGATGTTTACCGATTTTCCTTCTGCTATTTTCAGGGCTTGTATGAGCGCTTCGACTTCTGCCAGTTGCGCCGATGCTGGTTGAGGTAGGATCCCTGATGCTACCACTGAGTGCTTTAGTTCTTCGTATTGTCTCACCACAGCATAGGATGCTATGTTTCCTTCTTCTCCTTTGTAGCAACATCCGTCCGTGTATAACCACATTTCTGCCCCTAGGATCGGTGTGTTTCCTAGGTCTGGCCTTAGTTTGTTTTCAATGATTGCCCTTGCTTCACAGCTGTGTGGTTGATCTCCCTGCTGTAGTGATGATGCCATATTGATTCCTCCTGTTTCATAGACAATGTGTGCTCTTGTGCATTCTTTTTGAATTTTCGATTTTCTTGCAGCTCCGAACGTGAATTCTTTGCTTAGGAGGAATGCAGCCACACCATGATGTGTGTGGATTTTCAGAGGATGGCACATGACAATGTGGGATGTTTTCTCAATCGCCTTTGCAATTGCCGCCATGTGTCTTGTACATGTGGATTGGCCAACTTCAACTGGGTCCAGCTTTGATGAGTGATACATGAGTACCTTCCTTTCTCCCCCTTTTTTCTGATACAAAACTGCATTTACCATCCCTCCTTTTTGTTCAGAAACATCTAGGTGGAAAGGGAGTGAATAGTCTGGAGCTTGAAGTGCCGATGCATGTGCCAGAGTCTGCTTGAGAGTGGTGAACGCTTCTTGTGTCCAAACTAGTGGGGCTGAGGTGTTTCTAGTTCCTGGTTCCTTAAGCAGGCTTCTGAGACAGGTGGTGAGGTCCGCGTAGTCAGGAATGTGACTACGAGAGTAGCCTGTTAGACCCAGGAATGACAGCATATGTCCCACGATGCTAGGTCTGTCATGATGAAGGATGCTTTCTCTGTGGGCTGTGGGCTGTGGGTCTGTGGGCTGTGCTTACAGCTAGGCCGCTTGATGAGAGAGTGCGACCCAGGAAAGTGACTTGTCTCCTACATGTTTGGACCTTGGTTTTCTTTTGAGGCTAATAGTTGCAGCAGTGTCTCTGTGAAGTCAAACTAAAGGAATAATTAATAAACTCATGTTGCAAACCGGAAAGGAACCTTTCGGCAGTCCGAGTTGCCGCACGGACTATAAATGAGGTGGCACACAACATCAATAAGGAAGGAAGGAAGTGAAGCGAAGCCGCAAACTGAAGCCGCAAACTGAAGCAATGCTTAGCGCAAAAACATCCAACCCCGTGCAAACAGATCTACAAACGCCAGAGAGGCAGCCGGTAAGACACCAAGCCCATCAGGAGACCCAGCGGACAATTGAAAGTAAATGTTTGTGCAGGCGATAGCCGCTAGTGTTAGCCACGGGGCCGAACCGGCAGTGCGGTCGTTAACCCTATAAATGCCAGTGTGTGTCATGTTTGATTCTCATTCATAATTTAATGATGTCATGATTGTTTAGTGAGCTTATATGTAGCAGAGAAATTAGTTAAAATGATTATGATATTATATTATTGTGGTGGCATTATTTAAATTAAGTAAATGTCAAATATTTAAAATCTGAAGTTAACTTAATGAAATCCCTAAATGCATTAATAATAACAGTTGGAGAATTTATGTCGCACTTTGTTTAATTTAAGAGGGAAAAGGAAATAATTGTTAAAAATGTATATGTTCCAGAACATTGTAAAAACAACCCTTTTCTTGTTTATTGGTTCAAAAGGTTTTTCACCTACCTGCTTGCTTGCAAACTACTTGCTTACTTGCAAAGTACCGACTTACCTGAAACCTTGAAATCACAAAATAAAAGAAGATAAGAGGAAAAGAAAAGTGTGGTTATTGAGTGAAGTCCAGCAACTCTGGGTAGATGTCCAACTCCTTCAAGTGGAGATTGCACAAAGAAGGGGAGAACTTGACAGTGAAAAACCGCCAGTACCATAAAGCTGGCCAGGAAAAAGTACAGGAGCTTAAAGCTGGAACAGCAGGAGCAAAAAACCTGGAATCCTGGAAAGGAAAAAGAGTGGAGGATAAAGCACCATAAGCAACAGTAAAGGCGCCATTGGAAACTCCACTTGTCAAATTCACAATTAAAGAACCTTAAAAATAAAAGTAAACATGGCTAATCAAGAAGCTGGAAAATCAGTTGAACAATTGAAACTTGAAAGAACTACAGCCAAAAGAGTGTTTTCCCGTCTGGTCAACAGTATAACCCGGTCACATACGGACATGTCTGAAGAAGAGCTCAGAGACAGTTTCAACAAACTCAAGGCACTAGGAGAGAACGTCATGGAGGCAAATGATGAGCTGGAAGCTGGCTTTATTGCAGATCTCGAAGCAGAGCTGGAAACGGATGAAGTCATGTTAACGGAGCAGGAAAAAGCAGACCTGGAAAAAACTACAAATGAGTGCCAAGAGAAGCTGAAGGAGGTCAAGAGGTTGCTCCAGAAGACTCTTTGGGTCAATTTTGGAAGTAGGGAAATGTCTATAGCACTACAAGCAGCAGAGGCAGCATGCGAACGCGTCGCTGCTGTGCAACCAAACATTAACCAGGAAGCGTATCAATTCATGCTGGACCAACTGAAAGGGTTGGTAGGAACAGCAAAGGACACGCATGGCCGATGGAAGCAGTGGGCCCCACCAGAGGCTCAGGGGGAGCTTCAGAGGCATGTGAGAGAGCTTGAACTTCACGTCCCCTTGATGGTCTCCAGAAAGGCTGACTTCATACAAGCAACCATAAAGGAGGATACTGATAGACAAGCCCAGGTGAGAGCTACATCTAATTATCGGATACCAACCATCAAGCTAAAGCCAACAGCCCTCCCCAAGTTTGGTGGCATCAAACGTGATTTTCACAGGTGGAAGATCTATTTTTGCAGACAGTTCCGAGCGCTGAAACTAGCAGAGAAGAGAGCTGCAGTAAAAAGGTTGGGAGCATGTAAAAGATGTTTGGAGGTTCATGGCGATGGCTCACAGTGCAAACCTGGATTCCTGTGCAGAAACCAGGACTGCAAGGATGCAGATACTCCTGAGCATCACTTCTATCTGTGCCCCAACGCTGAGGCAAAGAAAAGCAGCGATGGTCAGAAGAAAAGCAGCGATGGTCAGAAGAGAAGCAGCGATGGTCAGAAGAGGAGCAGGTTCGGTCCGGAAGGGGATAAAGGCAGGAGGAAGTACACAGAGGAGCAGGAGGACTTCTTCGGGAAACTCTCACCTGAATTGGCAAACCAATGCCGAAATGTGTTTTCCAATACTGCATCCAGGGCTTTCAATACTGTCAAAGACCAACCAAGCCTTTTAGGGGAAAGCGGACTTCAAGAGCTGCCAGTACTGATGATGCTTGTCGAGGTCACAGCAAACGCTGGGCAGAAAATTGGAACATTAATCGATTTGGCTTCTGACACCAATTACATAACCCACAAGACTGCAAGCAGGCTAAACCTCAAAAATGAAGAAGTCGCACTTGTCGTCCATGGAGTTGGGGGCATGGAGGTTCGTGTAGAGACGAAACGATACCTCCTCAAGATCAGAGTGAAGACACCAAAAGGCACTCTCAGAGCCCACCAATTGGTGTGTTATGGACTGGACAGCATTGCAGAGATACACAAACATGTGGAACCAAAGGAGCTCCAGAGATTCTTCCCAGATGCACCGCTGGATGAACTCCGGAGACCTAAAGAAATAAGTCTGCTCATTAGCCACAAAGAAGGTCAACTAGCGCCACAGAGGATCAGAGCTGTTGGAGACCTTGTGCTGTGGGACGGTCCACTGGGGAAAACAGTGGGAGGAACGCATCCTGAGCTCTTTGAAGAACTCACCGTGTCAGCTCACATGTCGAAGACACACTTTGCGAGGTCGATGAGAGCAGCGGCTGCAAGATATGAGGAACAACTCACCAGCATGGTCCCAGAGGGTCCGCTGGCGAATAATCAAGGCACCATCCAGCTCTGTGAATCAAGCACTTCAGCCATCAACCAAGACTTTTTAAAGTGGTGGAGATGGGACAGCATCGGCGCAGGATGTGAGCCAAAGTGTGGAGGCTGCCGCTGTGGGAACTGTCAGCCGGGTGGCAAGGAAATGACTCTTGCCGAGGAGCGAGAACTCCAAGTGGTGAAAGATGGTCTCACCTACGTCACAGGAGACGCCCACAGCAAAGAACCACACTGGCATACCAGATATCCATGGGTAGAGAACCCAGACTCCCTGCCGAACAATAAAAGGACTGTGGAGGCCACATTCCTCAGGACGGAAAAGCAACTGGCCAAAGAACCTGAATGGAAAGTTGCCTATACTGCTCAAGTCCATGACATGATAGATCGGAAAGCTGCAACCAAGTTATCCAGAGACACAGTGATCAACTGGCATGGGCCAGTATGGTATGTGAGTCACCTCATTGCTCCAAACCCCCACTCTGTCACAACCCCTGTGAGACTTGTTTGGAACAGTAGTCAAAAGTTCAGAGGTGTGAGCCTGAACGACCTACTGATGAAAGGCCCGGATGTCCTCAACCAGATTCGTGCAGTGCTCCTGAGATTCAGGGGTGGAGTGCATGCTGCTCTGGGGGACATAAAGAAGATGTATAACTCAGTCTGGCTGGAAGAAAAGGAGATGCACCTGCATAGATTCCTTTGGCGTGATTCAGAGGACGAAGAGCTGGGGGAATAAGCAATCACCAGGGTAAACATCGGTGACAAGCCAGCAGGATGCATCGCACAGCTTGCAATGCGTGAAACTGCCAACCTTTCACTCACCTCAAAGAGGAACGGCAGGTTATTCAAGAAGACAGCTACGTTGATGACATTCTCACGTCCCACAATGACTTAGACCAGCTGAAAACCATCACGGCGAATGTGCAACAGATTCTGAAAGCTGGCGGGTTCGAGCTCAAACCGTGGGTTTATTCTGAGCAAAGTGGGAGGAAAGAGTGCAGTGACAAGCTGGAGAAGGCTGCGGAAAAGACCATGGTCTTACCAAACCAGATGCGAGACGAGGATAATAAAGCACTCGGCCTTGGCTACATGGTAGAAGAGGACAAACTCCATGTCATGGTGGGAATAAACTTCTCAAAGAGAAAGAAAAAGATGAGACTCAGCCAAAACCTTCTGCAGGAACAGATAAGAGCCCAAACACCCAACCCCCTGACTCGGCGAGCACTGCTGAGCCAAGTGTCAGGGCTGTATGATCCAGTCGGCCTGGTAACTCCCATCAAGCAGAAGGGAGCTATCCTGGTACGTAGGGCATTCCAGGAAGCAAAGGGTGGAAGTGCACCTGTAAAGGACTCATGGGATACTGCGCTCTCAGATGCACTCAGGGAGGACGCAATAAAGCTCTTTGAGGAGTACGGCCAACTTGCCAAAGTCAAGTTCACCAGAGCACTGACTCCCCCAAGCTTTACTGATGGTCCCCTGGCGATCACATTCTCTGACGGTAGCGAGCATACTTATGGAGCAGTGATGTACCTCCGATGGAGTTCAGACCAGGGCCCGGTCATCCGGCTGGTGGAGTCCAAAGCAAAACTTACTCCTTTGGATCAAGGAGGGGATGCTGTCAAAGCAGAAATGTGTGGAGCAGTGTTTGCCTCACGGCTGAAAAAGTACTTTGAACTGCACAGCCGAATCCAGATTCAGAGGTGGTACCATTTTGTTGATAGCCAGACCATCCTTGGTGCAATACAACGGGAAAGCTATGGCTATCAAACATTCTTCGCAAATAGGATCGGGGAGATTCAAAGCAACACAAGGGTCCAGGATTGGTGGTGGATTCCTGGCCCACAAACCATTGCCGACATTATAACAAGAGGAGCCAGCCATCAAGATCTCGATGAGGACTCAGAGTGGCAAAAGGGTCCAAAGTTTCTAAGCTTGCCAGTGGAGGAGTGGCCAATCACATCAGCCAAAGAACTCGCAGCCACTGCCAGGGAGAACGTCACAAAACTTCAAAAAAAGGCATATGCTGCTGCACTGACCAGAGCTCAGGCTAAGAAGCAGCAAGTGGAACACAAACTGAAACAGGAGGCACAAACAGAGCAACGGAGGCTACCTGCAGGGTCTGCAATCCAAACGCTGGTGGATGTCAGGAGATACAGCACTCTGAGCCGTCTGGTAAAGACAGTTGCATGGATCTGGAGAGCAGCTAAACAGTTTGGCAAAGGAAGCCAAGCTGTGGAGAGTCCAAAGTGGGAGGCAATCTCCTCCACAGGAGTCATCTCTGTAAGGGAACGAGAGGATGCCCTGAGAGACATTTTTCTTGCAGCGCAAGAAAACACAACCTTCCCTGGCACTACGTTAGACAGGCTTGTGGTCCACAAAGACAAAGACACTGGGCTACTGGTCTGTGGAGGCCGAATACAAAGCTTCAAGGAAGCTCAAGTTAGCATCCCCCTCTTACCCTATGACGCCTGGGTGTCCAAGCTGATAGCTCGAGAGGCCCACAATGAAGGTCATGAGGGAGTAGCTGGAACCCTCCTAAAAATGAGGAGGAAGGCATGGGTCATTAAAGGGAGGAGGATCGCACAAAAAGTTGTTGATGGTTGCATGGTCTGCAGGAGAGGAAAAGCAAAGACGTGTCAACAAGTAATGGCTGACTTGCCGCCAGAAAGGACTGAACCTGCTGCGCCATTTGAGTTCACATCAGTTGACCTCTTTGGCCCGTACCAAGTTAAAGATGACGTCAAGAAAAGAGTGACACTTAAGGTCTGGGGAGTTGTCTTTTGCTGCATGGCAAGCAGAGCCATTCACACCGAGCTGGCAAACACCCTGTCAACTGAAAGCTTCCTAATGGCTTATCAAAGGTTCACGGCAATCAGAGGTCATCCAAAAAAGATGTGGTCGGACCCAGGCACCAATTTTATTGGAGCAAAACCAGTCCTGGAGGAGCTCTACAGGGTTTTGGACCTAGACAAAGCAAACCTTGAAGAGACCGCAGCAAGGAATGGAACTGAGTGGCAGTGGAAAATCCATCCAGCCGATTCTCCACACAGGAATGGTGCTGCAGAAGCTGCTGTGCGAATTGTAAAGAGGGCATTCCAGAATCTTGGGAATGAGGCTTCACTAAGCTACAGTGAGTTCCAGACAACTCTTTACATCGCAGCCAACCTAGCAAATGAGCGTCCAATTGACGCAAGAGTACAGAGCAAAGAGGACTGCATTCAGTATGTCACACCCAACACTCTCCTACTGGGCCGGGCCTCTCAAAGTGGGGACTTGAAAACCTTTGACTTTCACAACTACCCGTACAAAAGACTGAGAGCTATGCAGTCGGAGGTGACGAAGTTCTGGAGGAGCTGGAGCCAACTCGCTGGTCCAAACTTATTTGTCCGAAGCAAATGGCATACTGAACAAAGAAATGTTGCCATTGGAGATGTTGTGTGGCTGTGTGACCAGAATGCGCTACGAGGGCAGTTCAAGCTTGGCAGAGTCATCGGCACGACCCCAGATGATAAAGGCGTTGTAAGGGACGTCAATGTAAGAGTTTTCCCGAGCTACTGTGTCCCTGTCACGAGAGCTCTGAAAGGCAAGTCAATTCCCAAAATCAGGAGGGAAAAGATCCAAGCCACCGTCCTTCACAGGGACGTCAGGTGGCTCGTTGTCCTATTACCTGCAGAGGAACAGGCAGAAAGTCAAACGCAGCAGGGAAAGGAGAACCAAGTTTGCCTTTGAAGCTGTCGATCTTCACACCATTTCCAGGCGAAGATCGAGTGGGAGGTGTGAAGTCAAACTAAAGGAATAATTAATAAACTCATGTTGCAAACCGGAAAGGAACCTTTCGGCAGTCCGAGTTGCCGCACGGACTATAAATGAGGTGGCACACAACATCAATAAGGAAGGAAGGAAGTGAAGCGAAGCCGCAAACTGAAGCCGCAAACTGAAGCAATGCTTAGCGCAAAAACATCCAACCCCGTGCAAACAGATCTACAAACGCCAGAGAGGCAGCCGGTAAGACACCAAGCCCATCAGGAGACTCAGCGGACAATTGAAAGTAAATGTTTGTGCAGGCGATAGCCGCTAGTGTTAGCCACGGGGCCGAACCGGCAGTGCGGTCGTTAACCCTATAAATGCCAGTGTGTGTCATGTTTGATTCTCATTCATAATTTAATGATGTCATGATTGTTTAGTGAGCTTATATGTAGCAGAGAAATTAGTTAAAATGATTATGATATTATATTATTGTGGTGGCATTATTTAAATTAAGTAAATGTAAAATATTTAAAATCTGAAGTTAACTTAATGAAATCCCTAAATGCATTAATAATAACAGTTGGAGAATTTATGTCGCACTTTGTTTAATTTAAGAGGGAAAAGGAAATAATTGTTAAAAATGTATATTTTCCAGAACATTGTAAAAACAACCCTTTTCTTGTTTATTGGTTCAAAAGGTTTTTCACCTACCTGCTTGCTTGCAAACTACTTGCTTACTTGCAAAGTACCGACTTACCTGAAACCTTGAAATCACAAAATAAAAGAAGATAAGAGGAAAAGAAAAGTGTGGTTATTGAGTGAAGTCCAGCAACTCTGGGTAGATGTCCAACTCCTTCAAGTGGAGATTGCACAAAGAAGGGGAGAACTTGACAGTCTCTGTTGTTGCCAGGCAGGTGGCTGCTGATTTTGCTGTTCAGCTTGATTCTGGCTTCTTGGATCCTGATTGCCTCTCCCTCTCTGGTAATTTCCTCTTCTTCCACGTGGTGGGCCTTGTTGTTGTTGCTGGTCACGTGAGCGTGAGCGGCAGTCCCGTGCGTAGTGACCTGGCTTTCCACAGTTGTAGCAGTAGAAAGTTCCTCCTTCCTGCTTCTTTTTGTCTTTGTTGATTGGGGCGAACGGATTGTTGTCATATGGGGGAGGGGCTGAGGGTGAGGGTGCTAGGGCCGGAAACATGCCTCTGCTGTGTTTGGCGGCCTCTAGTGGTGAACTTGCTGCTTCAGCTTCCAGCTTCATCTTGTCCCATGCATTTTTGCCAGCCTGCTCCATCCATTCCTTCTGTTTTTCAATGGGAATCGGCTTCCTGTCCATCCTTTTGTTGTCATAGTCAAAGCACCTCTTGATGTAGGGCCAAACTCCTTTCTCTTCATCCACGTGAGCTGCTGCCTTTCTTTTTCCCATGTTCAAACTTTTAGGATTTCTGTCCTCCCAGTCTTTCTTCTTCTCTTCGTAGTGTCTCACTACTTCTTTGTTTATCTGTTACAGCTCCTCTTCAGTTGGGGGACTCCCACGTTCTCCATCCCAAATGTCTTTATCTTTCCATCTCTTTATCATTCTCTTGTACGCTTGTTGTTCCACCGGCCAATGCTTGCTTCTTCCATTCATCCTGCTCTGATCCTGGACATCATTCTCCAAATTGCACAGATAAGTGCTCACTTTCCCTGCCATATCAACCTTCTCTTCACTGATTTGAAATATAAAATGTTTGGATGCAGGATTCACAAATGTCCACCAGATGGAGCCAAAGCTCCTGTCAACTGTTCCTGTTGCCCCTAGTAACTCTCTGTCTGCAGCTGGTTGCTTATCTCCAACTTTGAGCCTCTGTGCCCTTGCTGTGTCTTCGCTCCTAACTTTGTTGACGGTCCCGAGGGAACCAAATTTTCATCTCTAATCTTCCTACCTCTACCAGTAAACCTAAACTAAAGTATTAACCCTCAGCTGTCCCTCACACCTACCAAATTGAAGCCATCCACTGCCGCCTCTGAAATATGCACAAATCACGTATAGATCTGTTCTTTTAATCACTCAACAGTCAATCCACTTCCTCAAACTCAGCAAACAGACTGCGTGTCGCTGGCCTCATGGCCACGCCACAAATGACAAACTGCTTTTCAGCAAACAAATACAGTCAAATAATAAGCAATTCTTTCCCTAACCTACACACAAAACAAACAGCGCTACTTTCAATGCATCAAAACAACCGCTGCGTATCGTAAAACACAAGTACAATATCTGCTTTGGCTGGGGCTCGATCACGCGTGTTGTGAAAAATAAAGTTATCTCCCACACTCAGAGCGGATTTAAGAGGATAATGAAAGCTCTCACGAGGCGTTATAGTTATATTAAAAGCAATAGGTTTATTTATCAACAGAGTTATTCAGCCCTGCAGTAATACGTGCACGGGTCACTAATAGCTTCGCTCGCAGAGCTCCACCATTTAGACACGCTTCAACATAGCAGCGTAATCATTTATATAGGGTCCCTCCTCTAGAGGCCCATTGGTTCAAGTCAAAGTTGCAGGCTGAGCATGTTTTTACATGTATTCAACCTGGTTGGGACCTGAGCATATCCGCCCACACTGGCCCGTCCCAGAAGGTGTAGTCATCTGTCAGTGCGTATGAGATGTTGTCGGCTGTGGGGGCAAGGAGAATGGGCACTGCTAGGGCGCTGTCTCTTTCCTGTCTCACTCCTCTATTATTCTACCTTATCTAAAAATGGCAGCCTATCCCTTTGTGACGCAGTTAAAGTTATCAATCTCCCACTGGCTTCTCCCTTGCCCTAGCGTGTACTGTGTGTATTGCGTGAGTGATTATTAAATCTGCATAAACTAATGATTATTAAATCTGCATAAACTAATGGCTATCAAAACTGCAAATAAGCTAATTTTCTCAACACGCGCCTACCGCGTGGATGGCCGCTGTGCTAACCACTATACCACCAACGCAGTACATCAACAACACAATTTAATACACTTAAGTAACCTAGGCCTCTGCTCTGGACCTGTACTCTTGGTTACTTTTATTTTTACACAACGTCCGTTATCAACGATTCATCTATTAACTCAAGATTTGCGCTCTCGTACAGAAACTCCGTCGAGGATACTCTAAGCAGAGATATCATGTTTTTTCACTGCACGCTACTCACAATCCTGGTGTCCTGAGACTTGATGTCTTGATAAGGTAATTTTCACAGTCAATTTTCTCTCTTTTATCACTGACTTTCGACATATATCCCCGTCATGTTATACAAATTCTTCGTAGTCCAAAACGTCTTATAAATTACGGTAAAGATTACGCTTTTTGTGGCCCGAATTCGAGTGCTTCGAGCTCCACGCGTCTGCGTTTCACCTTACTTCACATCTACGAGGCCACAGGTGCGTTATCTTTCGCCTTTTTATCTTACGTTTTCTGATGGACTCAGTCACACATGTGTACAGACCCCCCAAATGGCTGTATAACAACTCTGTTGCTGTGTGATTATTCTTTACAAGTACTTTATGACTATTCCATACTCACAGTTCGGTCAGTCTGATAAAATTTGGATCATGTCTATAAATACAATATGCAGAATTCAGTTAAATAGGCTTCTGCTCACCTTGTTTGTTGTGCCGGCACTATCAGACTGTCCCCCGAACTGCAGGCACGACCTGGTGGCAAATACCAGGGCTCCCAGCCTCAGGGGAGACTCGCATTTTATTTCTGAAATCACAGATAGAGAGGTCCGTCAGTATTCCAATCCGATAAGCCCTGAATCAAATGCTGCCCGCATCCTCCACCACTTTGTTGTGAAAAATAAAGCTATCTTCCACACTAGGGCGGATTTAAGAATACAACGAAAGCTCTCAGAGACGTTTAGTTATATCAAAGCAATAGATTTATTATCAACAGAGTTATTCAGCCCAAACAATTAAACATGCATGGGTTCTAATGGTTGCACTCTCAGAGATTCACCATGAGACACACTTGGACACGGCAGTGTGATGCTTAATATAGGGTTCCTCCCCTTGAGGCCCATTGGTCAAATTCAAAGTAGCAGGCGGAGCATGTTTGTAGATGTATACAGCCTGGGTGGAGGCCTGAACGTCCGTTCACATTGGCCCCTCCCAGAAGGCGTGGTCATCTGTCAGTGTGTATGAAATGTTGTCGACTGCGGGGGGGGGGACTGGTTTAATACAGCCCGAGGCTGTTGGGCCTACTCTTGGCTCTTGTGACGCAGTTAAGCCAGTGATCTGCCAGTACTCTTCCACTGCTGCTCTCTCGCCCTACTGTCTCATATGAGTATTGCCTGAGTAACTATTAAAGCTAAGACTATTTAAAGCTGCTACAAAGCTTAGTGACTATTAAAGCTGCTGCTATAAAGCTATTTTATCCATACTAACTGCGAACAGTAGAAGGTGTAAACTATTACACCTTAAAAGGAATAATTTTCTCAACACTATATCTATTGATACAACTTAATGTCAGCTCCTACTATTTGACTTCAACTACAGATTTGTTGAAAACTTAAAGACCTCTATGATCAAATTCATAAAGATACACCCATGAGGTCTCACTGGTTTGGCCATGTTTACTGCTGATATGGTAAATGTGGTATTTAATGTAAATGTAGATGCAGATAATTATTTTTCTTCAAAATACAATTTCCATATTTTCATACGTGTGTGTGTGTGATAAGAGTCTCTGACTCATCAAGGCGAGGAAGTGATTTCTGATTCTGAGCAATCTAATCATAATAACTTGAACAGAACCATGGCACCATGTGAGACAGCGTCATGTGGTTTACTTGAATTTCAAGGTCTTTATAAGCACTTTGTTAAAAAGAGGTATTTTCAAGGTTTTCCAGTCCTTGATTTTTTCCGCCGCAAAATTCTTTTAGACGTAAGAATGGCTGAATCATAACAACACTGCAGAATGCACATTAAAATAGCGTGTTTTTGTCCACATAATAGTCAGAGAATAAGGATGTTTACAGCTCAATGAAATGATGGAGCAGCGTTATATGAAATGCTCGAAGTCATTGAAAGTCTCGAGCTCATGTCAGCACCTTGATGCCTGATGGAACAATGCATATCTTTATGTGCTTTACTATTACTTTTTCCTGCACACTGCCATAATGTTTTGTTCATGGATCAATTGGAGATTGACAGCACAATCAACATCTAAAGGTTCTCCACGACACCAAGAGCATCAATGGAAAGATATGGTGGAGTAATGTCCAGCTGAGCAGAAGGCTCCTCCTCTTTGTGTGATGGATGACATCATGCTTCATGACTGAACTTACTCTCTGTCCTGTGTTTGCAGCGGTTGGTTGACTGGTCGGTGAATGTGAAATAAATGATTCATCAACACACAAAGCGCAGGCACAAACTGAATGAGATAGAATTTGCAGAGGCTGCTTTGTTCTTGTCATAGTTTGGCCTCCAGTTTCTGCCACACAATGCAGACTTCGAGCCCTAACAGGGGCCAACTGGTCTTTAGTTGCTCTTTGGCGCACTCTCTCCTGGCATCCTGCTTCTGACCCATCGAGTCTCACTATTCAATTAGAGACTGGCTCTCAGTCATTATGATTCAAACTGACCATCACTGTTCATTCCAGCAGGAGCTTTAAACATATGAGAGAGAAAGACTTCCTGTTTGTGATGAGCCAGCAGCCAGATCGCTGTGATGCTGATGAAAGGTCCCACATGTCACTGGAGAGGGAAGAAACAAGTCCGGCAGATAAAACACTCACAAAGAGACAATCGGACTGAAATACTAATGAGACCCAGCAGAGAAGTATTGACTGGACAAGAGGAAACATGGCGCACCATATTAAAGAGATTTGTCTCTTTTGTTTGTGGTGCAGCTCTGCAGCTGTGCTCATTGTTTTATTCATAAAGAAGAGAAGATTGAAAGGAAGAGACTGCTTGGCTATAAGACACCCAAAGCGGGTGTCTCAGGAAGGAGAGCGCGCCCCACTGAGGATCCAGAGGGTTTTTATACCGAGTGCTCTGGCACACAGGGCGGTGTTGTGAATGGCCTCAGGTGTTTCCACTCTGCTGACGACCCTCTGCCACGCCCACCTCCACACCTGCAAGGAGAGCAGCCAAACGAACAGGCAACAGGGCAGAGAGGGCGTCACACTACTTCAGCGGTTCTCAAACTTTTTCTGGCGTGCCCACTTTGGAGGAAGAAAAGTGTTCATGCCCCAACGCCCCAACAACATTGTAACAAAATGCTCCATGTTGAACTTTTATTGAAATAACATTTTGTGACTCCTCCGTCTGTGCTTTTTCAAATAATAGAATAAAGAAAATTGTAATCACTTTCAAGTAAACCAGATTGCTCTATCAGACAAAAACAAATAAAATGTGCAATCAATATGTCCGTGTACTTTGTACTTTTGTAATGTGTGAAGTTCTCAGTAAAGTTCTTGAAATAAAAAAATTCTGCATTTCCCCCTGCGCCCCACCTGCAATACCACTGCGCCCCACTAGAGGGGCGCGGCCCACAGTTTCGTCTGTTTCATCATTTTATTCATCAAGGCACAAACCTGTGTTGTCATTCAGATCCTACCGTTCCTCAATGTGCCGGTTGTAGTATAACCTTCGCCAAATGTCAGCCCCCCCCCCCCCCCCCCCCTGAATAGAATAAACGTTACAGAGAGCAGGATGGATCATCGCCAACATGCTAGCCAGGAGGGAACATGCTAGTCAGCAACAATAGTGTTTTGCCACCTGTTTGAAATTCGCAGGATATTCTTAAAAGAATGCTCGTCTCATGGAGCAGCTCATCCCGAGCTCGTGAAGAACACGTCAACACCGGGTCAACACGTGTGTGCTGAGCGTTGTAACACGTGGTACTCACATATCTCAGTTAGAACCAGCATGCAGCTCACCTCAGAGTTCACAAAGCAATCTCCCGGAAGCAATCCAATTCATTTGTTTGTGTCTTGGCAAAAGCAATCAATGCTTCAAAGGAAACTGCCTGCAATCCAAGCAATCATTCATTTAAAGCCAGTGTTGTCTGCAGGCTGTAACCCTGGTAACAGAGCGGAGTACAGGAAGCAGGAAGCAGCAGATCGGCCTGCTGAGGTGCTTTCACTGTGTTGGGAACGTAAAGGAGCGTGTTTGGGTTATCAGCATTTAAGAAACTAAATTCTTGACATCAATAGAATTATTAATGTCAGTAACAATTATTAAAGATTATTAATAATAACGGGGCACCACTCTGCGAACAGGGACCAATAACCAAACGATAAAACTAAGTCTCATAATTAGTGTTCACTCACAATGTCAGTAGTCTGAGTACTATTACACATTCAGAGTGACAGTGAAGGGTTAAGTTCGAGCACAGACCACATATACAGTTATGTTGGGATCTAAAGGAGCGTGTTTGGGTTATCAGCATTTAAGAAACTGAATTCTTGACATCAATAGAATTATTGATGTATGTAACAATTATTAATGATTATTAATAACAACGGGGCACCACCCTGTGAACAGGGACCAATAACCAAACGATAAAACTAAGTCTCATAATTAGTAGTCACTCATAATGTCAATAGTCTGCGTATGACTATACATTCAGTGACAGTGAAGGTTTTTAAGTTCGAGCACAGGCTACTACATACAGTCTTATCAAATACATATGCACAAGTAATCACAGACGACTGCTCCTTAAAGTACAACAGAGTTTATTAAATCAAAATAATAAATTATCAAATCAATTAATATTGCAACCAACAAACGTTATCATACAATTTTATATGCCTAAACTAAAGAATGAATAAAATGGATGAGGGTGTATGTCTGTGTCTGTGTGTGTGTGTGTGTGTGTGTGTGTGTGTGTGTGTGTGTGTGTGTGTGTGTGTGTGTGTGTGTGTGTGTGTGTGTGTGGGTGAAAAGGAAGGAGAGTCTTACAGCTATTGCTAAAGACTACAAATATGGCGGCGTCGAGTGATGCGGGCAAAAGGCGAGGGTCCTTAAGATACTACAGCTAAAAACTACAAAGATGGCGGAGTCGAGTGACGCGGGCCAAAATGGCAGTGAGACTGCTGTATGTAATCACGTGTGCCTGGGCAGCACGTGATGTGAGGCGATCGTTTGAACGGGGTTTCCCCAGGGGCAGAGACAAGAAAGAGAGCAAAGGTGGGGGTCATGAATCAAACTTCTGCGTGCGGTCCGCGTTGTAGTGAGAATGGGGATCGCTGGCAGTATCGTACACAACGTGCCGTTGTCAGTAGAACTGCCAGCAGTTATGTACGATAGCCGAGATTCCACACTTCACTCACAGAGCTGATTTAATGAGGAGAGAATACCACACGAAGTGTAATAAAACAAATGAAAATAAATGAAAATAAATCCCAAGCAAACAGTCATAGCAGTTCATACACAATGCAACGGAGCTTCTCTGCTCCGTAAGGAGTTGCGCAATATCTCAATATCACGCGACAGTAACTTAAACACACAAAAACACGGGAATATCAACATATAAATGAATGACCTGAATTAAACTTACGTTAATTTAAGCTAAGCTATGCCCAGATACCAAGAATCTTACTTGTCGATGCTTCGTTGCAACGTTGAAGTGTTCGTGGGGAAGTTGTCCGTTTCCTCGTCAGGAAGGGGGGCAGGGGGAGCTTGCGGGTCGGCGCGGCGTTTGAGCCGGCTTCGGGCCGTCGTGGCGTGGCTCTGGAGCGAAACGCAGACGTGATCTATCCTCACTGCAGGGAGGGTGATCTAACTTCGGCTGACGGCGTGGTCCGTGCGTCTTACCGGGAATCGTCGGTGAAGGATGGAGGCTTGGTCGTCTTTCCTTCGCCGGAATGTGTGCACCAAAAGAAAAGCAAAAAGCGGAGCACGGATCGCTGAAGCGGATTCGTTATCGCGGGCTGAGTGGGCCTTTACTCAGCGTGGAACACGGCTGTTTCGTCCAGCGAAATGGCTTGTGACCTGACAGGGTTTGAGGCGGGGTGAAGGGCCGTTGCTTCCTCGTGGCCAGTGTCGCGCTGGCGGGGAAAGCTGGATCGTCTGTGGCCTGGACGGGGGTCCGGGCGAAGAGAGCGTTGTGTGCTCCCTGTCTCAACCGAGGTCGAAGGGAAAAAGCATTGAGGTGTGTACTGCAGGCGGTTTTGTAGAACAGTGGTTGAACCACAGGGGTCCTGGGGTCTCTTGGCTCTCGGCCAATGAGATTGCAGCGGTGCATTCAGGTGACCATGGTTTTTTGGGGGGGGGAATTTACACCCTAGTGTGAAATTCCTTTGCTCTCATCAAACTACAAATCAGGATGAAACCTTTGCTGGAAAAGTGAAGGCCTGATTCTCTTTGTTCACAGCACATGTTGAAGCCATATGGTCAGACCCCAACAGTTATTATCACAATACATGCACAAAGTAATCACAGACAGGTGCTCTTTGAAATATAACAGTTTATTACGTTCTAATACAAATGATCTCGTCAACTAATATCTAAACTAACAACAACTATACATTCATGAGCACGCTATCTACAATCAACAGACTATTGAAAAGAGGGGTGTGTGTGTGTGTGTGTGTGTGTGTGTGTGTGTGTGTGTGTGTGTGTGTGTGTGTGTGTGTGTGTGTGTGTGTGTGTGTGTGTGTGTGTGTGTGTGTGTGTGTGTGTGTATGTATGGGTGTGTTTGTGTGTGTGTGTGTCTAGAGTGATCAAGACAGCCAAGAAGCAATCAAATTTCTATTCAATAAGTGTTATTGTGTCTCTCCTTCACGCTGCTGTTTATTATGCCTTGGAAAAGGATGCTTTCCTGTTGTTGGAGGGGGGGGGGGGGGGGTAGGACATCATGTATAAATTGCACTTTGGTTAGAGCTGTGTGTGTACCAGACAGCTGTCAGCTTTCTCTCTCTTTCTACCGCTGTCTTTATTTCCTTCTTTTTCTTTTTTTCTTTTTTTTTGTCTACTCCTCATCCAGGAGCCCAGAGGAACTCAACCCGGTCCTCCAAAGATATGGGGAAACAACTCCATTCTATGATTTCTATGAATAGATTCATTTATCATTCCTGTATCTCCACTGAGTCCAGATGACAGAGTTCAACGCAGCAGATCATAATCAAGTCATAATGTGAAGTTTGTTATAACTCGACGTTTATCTTCTGATGTGAATGAGGAGCGTGGCTCATTTACACGTCTACATGGTACATTCCTGTTATGGAGCACATGTTGTTGTTATGATCAGATTTCGAGGTGCATGGGGCCAAACAGGAAGTAGGAATGAGACCATCTGTCTCCACGGACACAAGCTACACATCTTAGCTGCATCCAAGCTGCTATCACACGCTAATATTACTGCTGCATTCAACGCTGCATACGCAGCCACATATTGACCTGCAGGCTATTATAATCATATTGTAATAACAGATGTGGAGCTCCAGGTGCTGAATGATGCTCTTTGTTTTGTGTAAGTGTTGTCAATACGTCAGCCTCCAACATGGCTGCTAATCTGCAGACATAACTTAGTAGGATATTGAATATTGCACAGAGGGTTCTGGGTGATGTGGTTTGATGGTTGAGCATGTAACCAGCAGATCTACTGTGTGCAGCATTAAAGCACCACAGAACACAAGTGTTGATATTTACATGTTGAAAAGAACCCAGAAAAAGCTCTGAGAACTTCTGACGCTTTTAATGTACAATATACAGCAGTGAGTGAACATACAGTATAATAGAGTTTAGCCTTATAGCAGACGCTAACATATCCTTATTGTGGTTGACAATAGATGAACTGGGCAGTCCCAGGACACACAGCAGACACACAGCAGATACACAGCAGACACAGCAGATACACAGCAGACACACAGCAGACACACAGCAGATACACAGCAGACACACAGCAGACACACAGCAGATACACAGCAGACACACAGCAGACACACAGCAGATACACAGCAGACACACAGCAGATACACAGCAGATACACAGCAGACACACAGCAGATACACAGCAGATACACAGCAGACACACAGCAGATACACAGCAGACACACAGCAGACTTCAAACATTTGAAACTGTTTTGCTGAGAAAAGAAAGGGACTTTATGGGGATTTTGATGAAAGTTACCTGGATATTGATATTGTTTTACATATATTTGGCATAGAACAAGAAATAAATGAACAATCAACACTGGAACTTTAATTAAGATCCAATTCACAGTTTAAAAAATTATTGAATTAACATCCACATTGGATTAACAGTGGGAATTGGGCCTGAAAGTTCAATATTGACCTTGAAAATAATAGTCATAATCTTCAGACTATGGTCTGCTCTGGAAAAAGGCAAGCGGAATTTAAGTTGGACTTTTTTAAGGACTTTAAAAAGCCAGGTCAGGTCAATAAAAGTCACCATATTCTATGTTTTGTACACTATACTCTTTAATTATACTGTATAGTCTTCGGTCCCTCATCTCTTCATGCTCAAACACTTTAAAATGGGAACATTATCATTCATTTGAACAGCTGTGTTGATTTAGTGTGCTAGCACAGAGGGGAAAAGCAATGCCACTTCATCCAGCAAAATAAGTGCCAGCATTTCTGGTACTAATAGCTATTTACTACAACGTTTTGTACCTAACGGTTTGTGTCTGTCCTGAGACTGCAGATCGAAAGCAGTGGAATTTGGTAAAATGCATCGGTCTCCTTGCATGAGATTAATGTGTTTTGCACATGAATGATAATGGGGTTGTTGCCGTGATAACTTCCTTCTCAAAATCCTTCCATAAAGTATTATTAGCCATTGTGAATGTTATGGCTTCTGATAAACCTTAAAACTATTCCTAAAACCCGCTTAAAGCTATTTCCAAGAGTCGAGACAAAACAATAAAAAGTGAGTCAGTCGGTTACTGTATAAATATGTATGGACTACAACATATTTTAAATAGGATTAGTCAAGCCTGCAATTTTCTTACCAGACCAGGAGTCTCTGGTCACAGTGAAAATCAGGGTGAAACATTTAAATATTCCAATGAGTGTAGTACACTCATTCGTCTGTGTGGCTGAAGGGGGTAGAATGAAATTCACTACGGTCATGTTTTGTTTTAGTTTATAAATAATGATACATTTTTTAACAGATCTGGTATTAGTTATATTTACCACAATCTTCAATCCCATCTTCAATGAATTAAGGGATATATATATATATATATATATATATATTCATACCACTTTTTTAAATATTTATTTTGCATTTTTGTTGAAAGTGAACTTTAGCGTGAACTACTTGGGCGCTCCTCACTCTTTTTAAATCGTATGTCTTCTCATTTTTCCTTTTCTTTCTTCCATACCTTGCATCAATGCCTTTTTGTGTCTAATGTAACTACTTTAAAAGGTGCTCTACCATCAAACTTGGCTTACCTTCAGAGAGAGGGGCGGTCTCAGTTACTGTGGACGACACTGTTCCTGCTAAACACACAATTTCACAATACTTTATTTTCAAATTGAATTTAAAGAACATTTGGTGAACAGCGACAAGTATAAAGTGAGGGAACCTACCTGAATCTTCAAAGTCATGGACCTGCTCTGTGATTGTAGAGTCAGATGTAGCATCTACAGGCTCGCTAGTTCCAAACTCTGATGCTCTGCCTGCTGTGCCACAGTTATCGGATTCGCTCCCACTGAATGCCGCTGAATGCAATTTCATCTGTAAAATAGTATTCGTAGTTCTCGCATGAAAAGCTGCACATAAAAACTAAAAACAAATCAAAGTTGGAAATATTTTTGCTTATTATATGGCAGCATATATAAAATTTAAAACAGTATCAGGTGTGTTGTAAGTGTTAATTTCTTTACAAACCGTCCACTTCAAGCTCATCCAGTGATTTTCCTTGCATGCTGGAAAGATTCCCTTTCTCCATCGATAAAAGCAGTTTGGAAATCTTGGCCAGTTGTGTTGTGGGAACTGATAATCTGTAGAAATCCCGGTGAACACGGATGTCGTGACCCATGAAATCTGCAACCTGATCAAGTTCATTGTTTTTCAAATTAAGGACTTGTGAGAGTGTGGCGACATGTTTCCTGAGCTGTGTCGACCTGAGGTACTCGGGGTGCTTTGCTCCACACTCGCTTGCATAAACACGCAAACAGTCCTGTCCCCTGTAGTGGCTCATCGAGTTGGGTATCGCAAACAGGAAGACATTTGTGGCACAAACACCACAATCTGTTCTTTTACTGGTAAGGAGTGACAGAGCATCCATCATGCTTGGTTTGAGCAGAACTGCAACCTTTCTGCCCCTTTTTCCCATGATTTCGATTCGGCTGAAATAGTTGCACAGTCTCTGTTCAGTCTTCGACAACCCCATGGCAACATCTTCATGAAGCTTTGTATCGTCTCGTTCATGGAAACTTTTGAGGCGCATTTTTGAAACCTCCCCAGCACGTCTTCGATTGAACACAATGATTTGTGTAAGTGTACTCTTTCCAAGTTGAGCATAGTTCTGAGTACTGGCCTTCTCCTTCAAGTTGCAAAAGGCAGTTTCTGCAGACTTCTCGAGGTGCCGATGAAGGCTCTGAACATCTTCAGTGAAGGGTAATGTTGATGGCTTGTTATATTTTGCGTCACTCAGTGTGTTCAGGGCACTGTGAGACACCATCTCAGACCACTTGGTGGTGTACAGCTTCTTGAACATGTCAGTGGACTTGATCAGTTCTTCATCTTCTGCCATGAGGCCCCTACAATGAACAATGTCACAGATTTTCTGAAGTGCATGTCCCAATTTCAGCGTGAGGCTTGGTCTTGCGTATGAGTGTTTTTCTTCATCAAAACCTGAAACTTTCTTTACAGCTTGCACAACCGTCTGGAAGTTAGCAGGTTTAACAGCCTCCTCTAGGTTATGTACAGAGAAGTCTTCACGCAGACATAGCAACAAACGCCCCACTTCACGGAGCTTTTGTCGTATGTACTCATACTTGGTAGGATCTTGTCCATGTTTGTTATAGAGTGACTGAGCTAAATTAATAATGGTGAGGTCATTTCGCACAACTGAGGCAACCGCATCCTGTTTCATGACACTAAGGATCCTCCACACTCCACTTGAGATCTGTTGACAGAGTGCAGATTCTTGAGCTTCAGCCAAAGCCAGTACTTTGGTTCTCCCAGGTTCTTCATCTTTGTTTTCTGGCTTAAAGGGACATCTGCGGGCATGTCTCCAAAGTTCCTTACGATTGTACATGCCTTGACAGTACATACAGTGAATAAACTTTCCAGCCAGTGCTTTAGCCTTTGGTTTTCTTTTCACTTTCAGTGGTCCTGTTCCATCTTGTAAAACTTCAGTGTTGTGTCTAAAATTTCCCTTATTCCTCATATTTTCTACTAATATCTTGCGCTCTTTTGAGTGCTCAGGGAGGGAAAATGCTTTTACAATTTCAGCATGTGTCTTGTGTGTTTTCAAATGGCGGGAAATTTTGCTTTGTGGCTTACCACAAACATAACAGTAATTCTTTTTGGTCATAGTCAGATGTGGTACTTGTTGTTCGTGAAGCGCAACTTCACACTTTTCCTTTGTTGAGTCTTTGGTAGGATTCAATGAATCAGATGTTTCAGCAGCATTGGAAACCATGTGATCTTCAAGAGGTGGGAAACCTTTTACTGAACTGTACACAACTGGGACGCTCGTGTCTGACCCATAAGATGTTCCAACATCAGGTAGTACTGGTTTTACTTGAATCTGTTCGGCTTTCAACTGACTAGGCATAATGGGGATGCTTGCATCTGAATCATCATCTTCTGTTTCTGAGTCTGGTATGTATTCCTCATCGGACATGCACTCATCATCATCTGATATTTGATCCAGAAACTGGTAAGAAAACAAAGGATTTCACGTGATGATGGACAGCTACAGACAGTTAAGAGTTCAACAAACCATATGTGCTCTGTTTTCTGTGTCCAACTCACCTGTGATGAGTATTGGAAGTTATCATTTTTAATTCTTCTGAGGCAGGATTTATGCCAGACTCCTGAACAACCTGTAAGACATTTTGAATATACAGTACAAAGTTTCAATACCACATGTTTATTCAAAATGTCTCCCTTTTAAAGAGATAATTGATGCCCATGTTTGCACTTGTAAGTGTAATAACAGGTGCATTGGAGAAAAACCTCTAGCATTAAAACATAACAAATCTTGTCAGTGCCAATGAAGCAAAATAAAACACCTTTAAGTAATCTGAATGATATCCCACACTCTTAACTACTTCAACTTCATCATAACACATGTTTACACATCCTACAATTTTGAGAACTAGTTGATATATTAGCCTATGTTGTGAACCAAGGATTATTTGTCATCAGTGTTTCATTGTTGAATGGTTTGTACATTAGAACACAGCAAATATACCGACCCAATACCCTAAGACAAACTCTGTACCAATTCAATAAATATCTCACCTCTGCATTCATAGCCAATCCACTTGTAGGAGGATACAGGTCCCACACAATGAACACACAAGATATTGTTGCGCACACCAGGCGATGATTTTGACACTGTTAAAATGAAGTATAATTTATTTCTGACAGTTTTACATTGACATCTACTAAGTTGCCTACATTTTCCAATTGACCTTCTGAATCAGATTTTTCTTTTAGGAACTGTAATTGTTCCATATACACCATATGAGGCAACTGCACATACACACACCAATGAAACATGATTTCATGTTTTTCATAAATAATGTAATTAATATCTCATGTCCTCATATACCACCCGTCTCTATAAACCATAAGAGGAGACTACACACACACACACACTAATGAAACATTATTTCATGTTTTTTCATAAATAATGTAATTAAACTTAAGTTTACCTTTTCAACCCTGTGGAGGGGATCAAGTTGTGGACATGTTTGAGTCAGGCCATCCTCAGAGGTCTCACTCTTGTCAGTCGCTTCACTCTCAGCAGTCTCAATCAGCTCACTCTCAGTTATCATCTGTAGCAGGCAAAAAAGGAGGACAATGAACAGAGAGAAACTGTAATGTACCATTACAGACACTATTTGGGGTTTTAATGAGAGAAACAATCCTACTGTTGCTAGAACTATGTTTTGGACACCAAACATTTCCAGAGGCATTTCCTTATCAAGACCCTGAAAAAAAGGTCTTATCATATCTATATTTATTGAAGACTGGGTGCTTCTTGTGTAACATTATGTGAAAGTTATGACTTTTTGCCTTCATAGTTCTTATATGGGAAAAGTATAGATAAACTAAAGCTAACAAGCTAACAAATGCTACAGAGAAGTGGATACAAACTGCAGGTTAGTGTTGTGGAAGATGTCGGTCTGAGGAATGTTCTCAAGGTGCGTTCGCGTTACGTTTGGTGTGAACGCAGCTTTAGGATCGCAACGAATGACGTCACGTATGAGCCTCAAGACGCACAGTCACAAGAAGAATGCACGAGTTGTGTTAAAGTAAAATTTGGACTACCTTGCATCTCCACGGCCAGTCTGAGTCACCATAATTATAGGTGATCTCCTCTCCTTGACTGATGTCTCGTGCTGCAAACAAACACAGATGGGGCTTCCCTTTGATGGTTACGTACTTCATCTTGCCATTAGGGTTTCGATTATCGTCGTTTACAAGCCTTCCAAGCGTCCCATCCTCTTTTGCTGCATCAACACTACAAAAATACAAGTGAATATTAGTTTCACAACAGTAAATATATAAAATAAAGGCAATGTGTCATTTAATTTTGATTGGACTAAGCATTGACATAATACGCACCACCATAGTTTTCCATTAAAATGGAACTCAAACATGAAAACCTTAAGGCTGTCGTTGTAGATTCTCTGTCTCCGCTCACATTCTTGCTTGCTTATCAGTTCACCTCTATATTCTAAGAGAAATTCTCCCTTTTCAAATGGAGTACAGGTGAAGATGCCGCGACCTATTTCATACACAGAAAAATATCCGTCAAGTTTATTCATACTTAAATCATGATTACAAAATCAGAACATTCAACTTACCTTTGAAGGCATTGATGTATTTGACATCAAGTCCCACTTTGTCCGCTCCAGTGTCAGTGTAGAATTTTGCATCATCCTTTGGATTTATACGTCTTCGCCGTTGCATATTTTTTGCTGAAATTACCAAAGAAGATGGTTGTCAGGATTATCATCTTTATTTGTAGAACATGCATGTTCAGAAAACATTGTATAGCCATTTAAACCAGTAATATACTGGGATAAAGGTGAGGAAGGCCAGCAGCGTGCTGGGGTGTCCACTGGATACTGTGGAGGTGGTGGGAGACAGGAGGATGATGGCGAAGCTCTCATCCCTGATGAGCCACGCCTCCCACCCCATGCAGGACACTCTGGCAGCTCTGCACAGCTCCTTCAGTCTCCCCGCTGCTGTCAGGCTGCACAACAAACTGCTCTCGGTGGACCACTAACACACTGAACACGAACACTGAACACGAACACTTTAATTCATTCACCTGGTGCAATATCTTATCTAATCCGTGCAATATCCAATACGTTTAAGTATTTACCTGATCCGTCTGTATATTCTGTATATACTGGTATATTTAATACTCTTCTTTACTGTCTTATTTTATTACTGTTTAGTTTATTATATTAATTGATTTTTATCTTTTATTTTATTTACTTGTGAGCAATGCTGCTGTAATCCTGTAATTTCCCCACTGAGGGACGAATAAAGGATTATCTTATTTTATAAAATATGAAGAAAATGCATAACTGCTCCATTCATATTTGTAATTGACACTGCTTCACTTTTTAAGAATATCATTAGACCATCTAAGATTAACTGTCCTCTCTGCAGGCACAGAGTAAACGCACTATCGCACTATTATCCATATTGGATAACCCGGACCACCCTCTCCACCAGCTCCTGCAGGGACAGCGGAGCACTTTCTCCAACAGACTCATGCAGCTCCGCTGTCACAAGGACAGATTCAGAAAAACATTCCTGCCCTCTGCCATTAGACTTTATAATAAAACACTCGCTCGCTAGCTCGCTAACACGCTAGTTTGCGCTCGTTCGCTAGCTCGTGCGTTGTCATTGTTAAGGCCAGTGTTGAGCCACATCGTGTGTCAGCTAATGTTAGCTTGTTCGCTACATCGTCTGTCAGCTAATGTTAGCTTGTTCGCTAATGCTAGCTAGCACACCACATTGCTCAACTGCCCTTAAAAATCCCAAAGCATGCCATCATATCTCACCTCACACTGTCTCATCTCCTCCAGTCTTAACCGAATCACCTGTTGCGAGCTCCGTTTTATACATACAAATAAAAATGCTTACCTGGTGGTGGTGTCTAATCCTCCATGAGTCCATGCGTCTCTTCCATGCCTGTCTGTGATTAAAGGGCTCCTTGGACTTGATGTCCGTAACGTTACATCGCTCCGATGTCCCTCCCTCGCGGGAAAACCAGGACGTGACGTCCCTACGTCACTCCGACGTACCTCGACGTAAAACCAGCCCGCAAAATTTAACTTGTGTATCAAAATGTGTATGAAACTGCACCAGCATGGTCAAGCCGATAGCAGGCGCTGTTCTATACACAGGGATACACAGAAATCAGGTCAACTGGTAAAGGTGGACTTAAGAGAATGTATGTTATTTAGACACTTATAACGAAGTTTACACTCTTTGTTTTATGAGGACCTCAGCATGGTCCGCATATACCAACTAAGTTCTCATAATGCTGGTGTGTAATCAGGTGAAAAGTCCAGCCATAACATATCCACAGACACACACACACACACACACACACACAAACAAACACATACATACACAAACACACACACAAACACACACATACATACATACATACACACACACACCCACAAACACACACACACAGACACACACACACATACGTGTAAGGTCTTCCAACATTTGAGAGGATAGTCTGTTGCCCAGAAAGGGGTGTGGTCTATATTTACATGAGCAGAAGAAGACATCCATATAGGACACACAGCTTGATTGAAAAAATATATATAAATAGCTTTGTGATTCTGTTTAGGCCAGCAGAGAAGGCCTTGCAGGCCCTGATGGCCCACCACTGCTTGATGCCAGTAAAGAACGTTGCATCACATCTCACCTTGTGTCTTGTGTCTAAGTCTGTGCCTGAGTCTCTGCTCCACTCCTAAACCCACACGGTGAACCCGCACACATTGCCTTTCAAAAGCACGACGTCGCCTCGATTGGAGAAGCCAAAGTTCTACTTAATGCGTTATAGGCTCCACGTGATGCATTGTATTATCAGAGGGTGTACAAGTACAGGCTCTGTGTGGATGTCCATGGACCGCTAATTTGTTGTGACTTGTCTGAATCTGGTCCTTGTCCTTGTATGTGTCCGCAGTGTCCATAGTGTCTGTAGTGTCCGTAGTGCCCTTGTATGTGTCAGTAGTGTCCGTAGTGCCCCTGTATGTGTCCGTAGTGTCCGTAGTGTCCTTGTATGTGTCCGTACTGGCTGTAGTGTCCGTAGTGTCCTTGTATGTGTCCGTAGTGGCTGTAGTGTCCGTAGTGACCTTGTATGTGTCAGTAGTGTCCGTAGTGGCTGTAGTGTCCGTAGTGCCCGTGTATGTGTCAGTAGTGCCCGTAGTGTCCTTGTATGTGTCAGTAGTGTCCGTAGTGGCCTCGTATGTGGCTGTAGTGTCTGTAGTGTCCGTAGTGCCCTTGTATGTGTCCGTAGCGGCATAGTATGTGTACGTAGTGTCCGCAGTGTCATTATATGTGTCTGTAGTGTCTGTAGTGGCTGTAGTGCCTGTAGTGTCTGTAGTGTCTGTAGTGTCCGTAGTGCCCTTGTATGTGTCAGTAGTGTCCGTAGTGTCCCTGTATGTGTCCGTATTGTCCTTGTATGTGTCCGTAGTGTCCGTAGTGTCCTTGTATGTGTCCGTAGTGGCTGTAGTGTCCGTAGTGTCCTTGTATGTGTCCGTAGTGTCCGTAGTGTCCTTGTATGTGTCCGTAGTGTCCGTAGTGTCCTTGTATGTATCCGTAGTGCCCGTAGTGTCCTTGTATGTGTCCGTAGTGTCCTTGTATGTGTCCGTAGTGTCCCTGCATGTGTCCGTAGTGTCCGTATACGTATCCGCCGTGTCCGTAGTGTCCTTGTATGTGTCCATAGTGTCCGTAGTGTCCTTGTATGTGTCCGTAGTGTCCTTGTATGTGTCCGTAGTGTCCTTGTATGTGTCCTTAGTGTCCTTGTATGTGTCCATAGTGTCCTTGTATGTGTCCTTACTGTCCTTGTATGTGTACGTAGTGTCTTTGTATGTGTCCGTAGTGTCCTTGTATGTGTCCGTAGTGTCTTTTTATGTGTCTGTAGTGTCCTTGTATGTGTCCGTAGTGTCCCTGCATATATCCGTAGTGTCCGTATATGTATCCGCCGTGTCCGTAGTGTCCTTGTATGTGTCCATAGTGTCCGTAGTGTCCTTGTATGTGTCCGTAGTGTCCGTAGTGTCCTTGTATGTGTCCGTAGTGTCCTTGTATGTGTCCTTAGTGTCCTTGTATGTGTCCGTAGTGTCCGTAGTGTCCTTGTATGTGTCCTACTGTCCTTGTATGTGTCCGTAGTGTCTTTGTATGTGTCCGTAGTGTCCTTGTATGTGTCCGTAGTGCCCTTGTATATGTCCGTAGTGTCTTTGTAGGTGTCTGTAGTGTCCTTGTATGTGTCCGTAGTGTCTTTGTATGTGTCCGTAGTGTCCTTGTATGTGTCCGTAGTGTCCTTGTATGTGTCCATAGTGTCCGTAGTGTCCGTGTATGTGTCCGTAGTGTCCGTAGTGTCCTTGTATGTGTCCGTAGTGCCCTTGTATGTGTCCTTAGTGTCCTTGTATGTGTCCGTAGTGTCCTTGTATGTGTCCTTAGTGTCCTTGTATGTGTCCGTAGTGTCCGTAGTGTCCTTGTATGTGTCCTTACTGTCCTTGTATGTGTCCGTAGTGTCCTTGTATATGTCCGTAGTGTCTTTGTATGTGTCTGTAGTGTCCTTGTATGTGTCCGTAGTGTCCTTGTATGTGTCCGTAGTGTCCGTGTATGTGTCCGTAGTGTCCTTGTATATGTCCGTAGTGTCTTTGTATGTGTCTGTAGTGTCCTTGTATGTGTCCGTAGTGTCTTTGTATGTGTCTGTAGTGTCCTTGTATGTGTCCGTAGTGTCCCTGCATGTGTCCGTAGTGTCCGTATATGTATCCGCCGTGTCCGTAGTGTCCTTGTATGTGTCCATAGTGTCCGTAGTGTCCTTTTATGTGTCCGTAGTGTCCTTGTATGTCTCCTTAGTGTCCTTGTATGTGTCCGTAGTGTCCGTAGTGTCCTTGTATGTGTCCTTACTGTCCTTGTATGTGTCCGTAGTCTCTTTGTATGTGTCCGTAGTGTCCTTGTATGTGTCCGTACTGTCCTTGTATATGTCCGTAGTGTCTTTGTATGTGTCCGTAGTGTCCTTGTATATGTCCGTAGTGTCTTTGTATGTGTCTGTAGTGTCCTTGTATGTGTCCTTAGTGTCCTTGTATGTGTCCGTAGTGTCTTTGTATGTGTCTGTAGTGTCCTTGTATGTGTCCATTTGGGAGTAAAACTGAGGCTCCAGGTTTTGGCAGAAAAAAATACGACAGCAACTGCTGGACCAGCACCCACGATGGGAAAAATAATCTTTGGCATTACCTTTCTTTTCTAGGCACTGACCTAAACTTTAACCTAATCCGTAATGTAATCGTTACCCTGCACCCAAGTATTAGTCAGCCTCATGTATAGGTGACAAGCAAACTCCTGCTTTCAAAGTCTGAACATGATTTAAGACCGTATAGACATTTAGAAACACACAACACTGGCTCAGGCTTTAGAAATGAAAGTCATTGTTGAATTCCACAAAGTTACTGTATGTTCTATTGTTGGAAGTACGCTTTTGCCCCTTTATTGCAGTGAAGACTTATTCTGCTCAGGTGTTCATCAGGCATACTCCTCAGAACCGATCACGGCTCTCTGCCCCAGCTGACCGCGGTTTGTACTTTATTGAGTCATTTCATCATCTTTGGGTGCGTTCTGGGTTCCAGGGCATCAATGACTGCTGCTCAAGAAATCAGTCAATGTGACGTGAATTTCAACTGGAAAGTAAATAAAAGTTTTGTTTTCTGAAGAAATAAACTCAGTTTTTATCTTTGATGGGCTGCCTATGGCTGCACATTATGTCGACCAAATTAAGTGAAGTTCCACAATGAAAGTAAATGTCAAATGAACGAGTAGATACAACATGGCCATTAGTGTATGTGCTCTCAGGTAATTCGTCTTCTCCACTGAGCTGTCAGACGCCCACCACCAACCTCCTGAACAACACATAACACAACAGACATGATGGCATAACATTATCATAATGCTGAGTGCCACACCTTGCTCATAGGTTCAATGTTACTTCCTGTTAATGGCCAGACAATGCATGTATTCATTCTTTATACATGCATGCTAAAAACCCACTTTTCTTCTTAAGTCTCTCTCTCTCTCTCTCTCTCTCTCTCTTTAATACCACTGATGTGTAGAATGAAGGCAGGTGGTTGTGGGGATATGAGCTTCACACTGTGGTTTGAATTTAAACCAGGAAGCAAAATGTCACAAGATGCAATGTAATACAAAAACACATCAGTGTACTGGAGAAGAGATGAAGTTTAGCTTGCTGTAAAACAGTATACTTGGCTGTACATCAGAACCTTAGCATTGCTTGTTGTGGCTTGAAGGTGCCCTCTACCTCGCTAAAGCCAACCTGTTTAAAATATGAACGTCCTGACCTCCATCAGTTACACACGTCGGTAGTTGAATATGAACACAGCTGTAAAACAGGTGCAAGAACATATCAGTGAGCAGTAGTCTCATTGTATCTCTGTCATCCACCAGGGGCAGCACTGAGCACAACTACATTACATTACAGTCACTTTAGCAGACGCTTTTCATTCAACATTCCTCACATACACACACACACACACACACACATATGAGTCCCTCTGACAGTCTTCCAAGACCAGAGATAACGTATTAATAGACCTGGATGATGATCGGGTGAGTCCAAGCAGGCATCTCTGAGAGTGGGCGTGAAAGAGGGTGTCGAGAAGAGTTGAACTCACAGAGAGAGCTGCCTCGAAAACATGCATACACGATCAGGGGAAGGTCAGGATATAAAAAGCATAAAGCATATACTCAGAAATCAATAGTTAAAGTGTAATCGAAAGATAAAGTGTATGATCGTTACATAACAAATGTTTAATACATAGAGTGATTAACAAGTGATTAACAAATGTAAACCTGATAATAATAATAATATGTGTATCTGAGTATAGTGCAGTCTGAGCGTAGAAAGTATGGAGAAAGAGGAAGTAAGCAGGGTGTTGGCTTCAAGAGATGGGGAAATAATGATGGTTGAGAAGAAAAGACAAAGCACAATAATGATGAAGGATGAGATCAATAATCATTTTATAAGCAAATGTGTACTAAGTAAACTGATTATAACAACTGTAACTGATAACAACTGTAACTGTGATTATGATAACTAATCTGTTAGAAATGTGTGAGTGTAGGAAAAGGGGAAGTGCAACAGATGTTGAACACCCAGACACGCGCAGAGCTTGATTACGTAAGCGCCCAGACAGGGAAGTTGGGGTGATTTCCTCATGCGCACACACACACACAAAAGTTAGGTACTTTTCGAAGCACATGCACCAAATCAATGATGTCATGTTAATCATGGGCTGAGGGAGGCCGTGTTGAGGAAGAGGGGGGAGAAACGCGAGAGGCAGCCCAAAAGTGTTATAACGCCGACCGAGCCATCCATGGAGAAACACTGGACCTCGTTCGACAGCCGCGTCGGAGGACTTCGTCTCTGTTCACGGAAAGAAGACCGCCGTATGTGGACACAAATTGAAAGACGGAGAATCACCTCTCCCCCCTGCTTGACTTTAACAACTGGACAACGGATGGACACAGCCGCCTTAAAGACTTTGTACTGAGCCTTGAGGATCGCTGAACGGACTTCGTTTGTCGCGCAGGAAGAGCCTGGGGGGTCTGGCCGAACCTTCGCTCCTAAAAACCCCAAAAGGATTTTTTTATCACATCGACAATCCAGCTCCACCGAACCGTCTCGGCATCTAAAACTAATGAGTATAATCTAAGAAGAAAATTAAAGTAACGAATCAAGTGTAGTGACATTTTATGTGAGCTGTAGCTTAACCCTTGCAAACTAACTCAATATAACCGGCAATAAATATCTAATCTGCATTTAAAGTAAATGTCTCAAGTGCATTTATTTGCTTAGGTAGTAAAAGTTCCTCGTGGCAGTAAAAAGTTAAATCCATTGTATGTCTAACAACTGAGTTCTGTAAGGTTATCCTAGAGACCGAATCCACTTAACAATCCCTTACGGTTTTAGAAGTAATCCTAGCCGTTAAAACCTAACCTGGCATTTATCAAGAGCACGGATCCAGAAGAGGGAAGCTGCCATAACCGGCCTTAGGTCACTCCGGGACAGTCTGAGTACAATTGTATTAGCGAGAAGGATAAAATCTGCCCTTTTTGTCCCCGACCTAACGGACCGAAGGAGTGCCGCTAAAAATCGGGAGGGGTGCTCGTCCCGTAGGGCAGGGTGGCAGGTCTCAGGTGGGGGAACGGCGTTCCCTTGGGACCTCCGGTCAGCGAGTTATGATTTTCCAAAGTTTTTGACCCATGTGCCCGAATGTCCCTTTATGGTTTGCGACCACCAGGGGGCAAACGCCCAAAACTGATTTGGGAACAAAACTGCCATTCGGGACGGGCCATTTGGCCTACAAAGGGACATTAGGGGAAATGTCCCCGGAATGGCAGAATAGGCCCCATGTCACCGGGGACACAAAGGGACATTAGGGGGGCCTGTCCCCGGAATGGCAGAATAGGCCCCATGTCACCGGGGACACAAAGGGGCATTTGGGGGGCCGAATGGGTCAAATCGGGCCATTTGGGGGGACGAATCAGACCGAAAGGGACATTTGAGGGCCACCTCCGCAGACTTCAGGATTGACATTTTAAACTGCCATATCTCTTCAACCGTTCAATATCTCGCCCTCAAACGTAGATATCTTGGATCAGCGTTAAATTGTAGCGGAACAATATTTTTGGGACAAAAGTTGCCATTCAGGCAGTATGGTGTTGGGTGACACGAAATGTACTTGTGCAATTTGATCTAAATGTGCTACAGCCACCAAATTTGGTACACTGGGTCTGTGGCTTCATATGAACACACACACCAAGTATGGTGGGGCTAGCCCCTCAAATTGTGAAATTTGGTAACTCAGGCAAACTGAGGCAATGTCATTGAATTTGCTCAAAAATCAAAGTCATCCGATTTGGTTGAAAGTTTGCACACCTGTTTGGCTGTTCCCAGGTATGCCCCCTCATAAGTGTCAACCTCCTAGCCCAGAGCCTACTCTAGATATTGTATGGGACGTCTGGGAACAGAAGGGCCGATCGGGTTGGGATTTTTGGACTAAACGAGACCCCAGTCAAATGTAGGTGAAATGTCCCTTTCTGAGTCAGAAGGATAAGCTCCCAAATGGCACTAATTGAGGGACATCCGGCCTACATGAGAGCCCCATCAAATGTAGTCGGGACGGCCCTTTTACAAAGACAAATACCCATATAACTGGAAAAGTGTCATTCCAACTACATTTGATGGGGCTCTCGTTTATGCCAAAAATCCCAACCCGAATGGCACTAATGGTCCCGGGGTTCCCCAAAGCCTGTAGGGACACTTTATGCCATTCAGGCTTGGATTTGTGGGACATGCAGCCTACATGAGAGCCCTATCATATGTAGTCGGGATGGCCTTGTTACAAAGACAAATACCCTCATAACTGGAAAAGTGTCATTCCAACTACATTTGATGGGGCTCACGTTTATGCCAAAAATCCCAACCCAAGTGGCACTTACCGTCCCGGGTGTCCCGAAAGCCTGTAGGGACACTTTATGCCATTCGGGCTTGGATTTGTGGGACATGCAGCCTACATGAGAGCCCTATCAAATGTAGTCGGGACGGCCCTTTTTTGTCACCATATATGGTGCAATTGGATCTAAATGTGCTACAGCCACCAGATTTGGTACACAGGGTCTGTGGCTTCATATGAACACACACACCAAGTTTGGTGGGGCTAGCCCCTCAAATTGTGAAATTTTGGTATCTCAGGCAAACTGAGGCAATGTCATTGAATTTGCCCAAAAATCAAAGTCATCCGATTTGGTTGAAAGTTTGCACACCTGTTTGGCTGTTCCCAGGTATGCCCCCTCATAAGTGTCAACCTCCTAGCCCAGAGCCTACTCCAGATATTGTTTGGGAGGTCTGGGAACAGAAGGGCCGATCGGGTTGGGATTTTTGGACTAAACGAGACCCCAGTCAAATGTAGGTGGAACGTCCCTTTCTGAGTCAGAAGGATAAGCTCCCAAATGGCACTAATTGAGGGACATGCGGCCTACATGAGAGCCCCATCAAATGTAGTCGGGACGGCCCTTTTACAAAGACAAATACCCATATAACTGGAAAAGTGTCATTCCAACTACATTTGATGGGGCTCTCGTTTATGCCAAAAATCCCAACCCGAATGGCACTAATGGTCCCGGGGTTCCCCAAAGCCTGTAGGGACACTTTATGCCATTCGGGCTTGGATATGTGGGACATGCAGCCTACATGAGAGCCCTATCATATGTAGTCGGGGCGGCCCTTTTTTGTCACCATATATGGTGCAATTCGATCTAAATGTGCTACAGCCACCAGATTTGGTACACAGGGTCTGTGGCTTCATATGAACACACACACCAAGTTTGGTGGGGCTAGCCCCTCAAATTGTGAAATTTTGGTATCTCAGGCAAACTGAGGCAATGTCATTGAATTTGCCCAAAAATCAAAGTCATCCGATTTGGTTGAAAGTTTGCACACCTGTTTGGCTGTTCCCAGGTATGCCCCCTCATAAGTGTCAACCTCCTAGCCCAGAGCCTACTCCAGATATTGTTTGGGAGGTCTGGGAACAGAAGGGCCGATCGGGTTGGGATTTTTGGACTAAACGAGACCCCAGTCAAATGTAGGTGGAACGTCCCTTTCTGAGTTCTAAGGATAAGCTCCCAAATGGCACTAATTGTGGGACATGCGGCCTACATGAGAGCCCCATCAAATGTAGTCGGGACGGCCCTTTTACAAAGACAAATACCCATATAACTGGAAAAGTGTCATTCCAACTACATTTGATGGGGCTCTCGTTTATGCCAAAAATCCCAACCCGAATGGCACTAATGGTCCCGGGGTTCCCCAAAGCCTGTAGGGACACGTTATGCCATTCGGGCTTGGATATGTGGGACATGCAGCCTACATGAGAGCCCTATCATATGTAGTCGGGACGGCCCTTTTACAAAGACAAATACCCTTATAACTGGAAAAGTGTCATTCCAACTACATTTGATGGGGCTCTCGTTTATGCCAAAAATCCCAACCCGAATGGCACTAATGGTCCCGGGGTTCCCCAAAGCCTGTAGGGACACTTTATGCCATTCGGGCTTGGATATGTGGGACATGCAGCCTACATGAGAGCCCTATCATATGTAGTCGGGACGGCCCTTTTTTGTCAACATATATGGTGCAATTGGATCTAAATGTGCTACAGCCACCAGATTTGGTACACAGGGCCTGTGGCTTCATATGAACACACACACCAAGTTTGGTGGGGCTAGCCCCTCAAATTGTGAAATTTTGGTATCTCAGGCAAACTGAGGCAATGTCATTGAATTTGCCCAGAAATCAAAGTCATCCGATTTGGTTGAAAGTTTGCACACCTGTTTGGCTGTTCCCAGGTATGCCCCCTCATAAGTGTCAACCTCCTAGCCCAGAGCCTACTCTAGATATTGTTTGGGACGTCTGGGAACAGAAGGGCCGATCGGGTTGGGATTTTTGGACTAAACGAGACCCCAGTCAAATGTAGGTGGAACGTCCCTTTCTGAGTCAGAAGGATAAGCTCCCAAATGGCACTAATTGTGGGACATGCGGCCTACATGAGAGCTCCATCAAATGTAGTCGGAATGGCCCTTTTACAAAGACAAATACCCTTATATCTGGAAAAGTGTCATTCCGACTACATTTGATGGGGCTCTCGTTTATGCCAAAAATCCCAACCCAATTGGCACTCATCATCCCGGGTGTCCCCAAAGCCTGTAGGGACACTTTATGCCATTCGGGCTTGGATTTGTGGGACATGCAGCCTACATGAGAGCCCTATCATATGTAGTCGGGACGGCCCTTTTTCGTCACCATATATGGTGCAATTGGATCTAAATGTGCTACAGCCACCAGATTTGGTACACAGGGTCTGTGGCTTCATATGAACACACACACCAAGTTTGGTGGGGCTAGCCCCTCAAATTGTGAAATGTTGGTGTCTCAGGCAAAGTGAGGCAATGTCATTGAATTTGCCCAAAAATTAAAGTCATCCGATTTGGTTGAAACTTTGCACACCTGTTTGGCTGTTCCCACGTATGCCCCCTCATACGTTTCAGCCTCCTAGCCCAGAGCCTACTCTAGATATTGTTTGGGACGTCTGGGAACAGAAGGGCCGATCGGGTTGGGATTTTCGGACTAAACGAGACCCCAGTCAAATGTAGGTGGAACGTCCCTTTCTGAGTTCTAAGGATAAGCTCCCAAATGACACTAATTGTGGGACATGCGGCCTACATGAGAGCTCCATCAAATGTAGTCGGAACAGCCCTTTTACAAAGACAAATACCCTTATATCTGGAAAAGTGTCATTCCGACTACATTTGATGGGGCTCTCGTTTATGCCAAAAATCCCAACCCTATTGGCACTTATCGTCCCGGTTGTCCCCAAAGCCTGTAGGGACACTTTATGCCATTCGGGCTTGGATTTGTGGGCCATTTGGCCTACAAAGGGACATTACGGGAAATGTTCCCGGAATGGCAGAATAGGCCCCATGTCACCGGGGACACAAAGGGACATTCGGGGGGCCGAATGGGTCAAATTGGGCCATGTGGGGGGACGAATCGGACCGAAAGGGACATTCGAGGGCCACCTCCGCAGACTTCAGGATTGACATTTTAAACTGCCATATCTCTTCAACCGTTCAATATCTCGCCCTCAAACGTAGATATCTTGGATCAGCGTTAAATTGTACCGGAACAATATTTCTGGGACAAAAGTTGCCATTCGGGCAGTATGGTGTTGGATGACATGAAATGCACTTGTGCAATTTGATCTAAATGTTCTACAGCCACTACATTTGGTAGACAGTGTCTGGGGCTTCATATGAACACACACACCAAGTTTGGTGGGGCTAGCCCCTCAAATTGTGAAATTTTGGTATCTCAGGCAAACTGAGGCAATGTCATTGAATTTGCCCAAAAATCAAAGTCATCCGATTTGGTTGAAAGTTTGCACACCTGTTTGGCTGTTCCCAGGTATGCCCCCTCATAAGTGTCAACCTCCTAGCCCAGAGCCTACTCCAGATATTGTTTGGGAGGTCTGGGAACAGAAGGGCCGATCGGGTTGGGATTTTTGGACTAAACGAGACCCCAGTCAAATGTAGGTGGAACGTCCCTTTCTGAGTTCTAAGGATAAGCTCCCAAATGGCACTAATTGTGGGACATGCGGCCTACATGAGAGCTCCATCAAATGTAGTCGGAATGGCCCTTTTACAAAGACAAATACCCTTATATCTGGAAAAGTGTCATTCCGACTACATTTGATGGGGCTCTCGTTTATGCCAAAAATCCCAACCCAAGTGGCACTTATCGTCCCGGGTGTCCCCAAAGCCTGTAGGGACACTTTATGCCATTCGGGCTTGGATTTGTGGGACATGCAGCCTACATGAGAGCCCTATCATATGTAGTCGGGACGGCCCTTTTTCGTCACCATATATGGTGCAATTGGATCTAAATGTGCTACAGCCACCAGATTTGGTACACAGGGTCTGTGGCTTCATATGAACACACACACCAAGTTTGGTGGGGCTAGCCCCTCAAATTGTGAAATGTTGGTGTCTCAGGCAAAGTGAGGCAATGTCATTGAATTTGCCCAAAAATTAAAGTCATCCGATTTGGTTGAAACTTTGCACACCTGTTTGGCTGTTCCCACGTATGCCCCCTCATACGTTTCAGCCTGCCCTTCTGTTCCCGGACGTCCCAAACAATATCTAGAGTAGGCTCTGGCTGTTCCCACGTATGCCCCCTCATACGTTTCAGCCTCCTAGCCCAGAGCCTACTCTAGATATTGTTTGGGAGGACTGGGAACAGAAGGGCCGATCGGGTTGGGATTTTTGGACTAAACGAGACCCCAGTCAATTGTAGGTGAAATGTCCCTTTCTGAGACATAAGGATAAGCTCCCAAATGGCACTAATTGTGGGACATGCTGCCTACATGAGAGCCCCATCAAATGTAGTCGGAACGGCCCTTTTACAAAGACAAATACCCTTATAACTGGAAAAGTGTCATTCCGACTACATTTGATGGGGCTCTCGTTTATGCCAAAAATCCCAACCCGAATGGCACTGATGGTCCCGGGTGTCCCCAAAGCCTGTAGGGACACTTTATGCCATTCGGGCTTGGATTTGTGGGCCATTTGGGCTACAAAGGGACATTAGGGGAAATGTCCCCGGAATGGCAGAATAGGCCCCATGTCACCGGGGACACAAAGGGACATTAGGGGGGCCTGTCCCCGGAATGGCAGAATAGGCCCCATGTCACCGGGGACACAAAGGGGCATTTGGGGGGCCGAATGGGTCAAATCGGGCCATTTGGGGGGACGAATCAGACCGAAAGGGACATCCGAGGGCCACCTCCGCAGACTTCAGGATTGACATTTTAAACTGCCATATCTCTTCAACCGTTCAATATCTCGCCCTCAAACGTAGATATCTTGGATCAGCGTTAAATTGTAGCGGAACAATATTTTTGGGACAAAAGTTGCCATTCAGGCAGTATGGTGTTGGGTGACATGAAATGTACTTGTGCAATTTGATCTAAATGTGCTACAGCCACCAAATTTGGTACACTGGGTCTGTGGCTTCATATGAACACACACACCAAGTATGGTGGGGCTAGCCCCTCAAATTGTGAAATTTGGTATCTCAGGCAAAGAGGCAATTTCATTGAATTTGCCCAACAATTAAAGTCATCCGATTTGCTTGAAACTTTGCACACCTGTTTGGCTGTTCCCAGGTATGCCCCCTCATAAGTGTCAACCTCCTAGCCCAGAGCCTACTCCAGATATTGTTTGGGAGGTCTGGGAACAGAAGGGCCGATCGGGTTGGGATTTTTGGACTAAACGAGACCCCAGTCAAATGTAGGTGGAACGTCCCTTTCTGAGTCAGAAGGATAAGCTCCCAAATGGCACTAATTGAGGGACATGCGGCCTACATGAGAGCCCCATCAAATGTAGTCGGGACGGCCCTTTTACAAAGACAAATACCCATATAACTGGAAAAGTGTCATTCCAACTACATTTGATGGGGCTCTCGTTTATGCCAAAAATCCCAACCCGAATGGCACTAATGGTCCCGGGGTTCCCCAAAGCCTGTAGGGACACTTTATGCCATTCGGGCTTGGATATGTGGGACATGCAGCCTACATGAGAGCCCTATCATATGTAGTCGGGACGGCCCTTTTTTGTCACCATATATGGTGCAATTGGATCTAAATGTGCTACAGCCACCAGATTTGGTACACAGGGTCTGTGGCTTCATATGAACACACACACCAAGTTTGGTGGGGCTAGCCCCTCAAATTGTGAAATTTTGGTATCTCAGGCAAACTGAGGCAATGTCATTGAATTTGCCCAAAAATCAAAGTCATCCGATTTGGTTGAAAGTTTGCACACCTGTTTGGCTGTTCCCAGGTATGCCCCCTCATAAGTGTCAACCTCCTAGCCCAGAGCCTACTCCAGATATTGTTTGGGAGGTCTGGGAACAGAAGGGCCGATCGGGTTGGGATTTTTGGACTAAACGAGACCCCAGTCAAATGTAGGTGGAACGTCCCTTTCTGAGTCAGAAGGATAAGCTCCCAAATGGCACTAATTGAGGGACATGCGGCCTACATGAGAGCCCCATCAAATGTAGTCGGGACGGCCCTTTTACAAAGACAAATACCCATATAACTGGAAAAGTGTCATTCCAACTACATTTGATGGGGCTCTCGTTTATGCCAAAAATCCCAACCCAAGTGGCACTTATCGTCCCGGGTGTCCCCAAAGCCTGTAGGGACACTTTATGCCATTCGGGCTTGGATTTGTGGGACATGCAGCCTACATGAGAGCCCTATCATATGTAGTCGGGACGGCCCTTTTTTGTCACCATATATGGTGCAATTGGATCTAAATGTGCTACAGCCACCAGATTTGGTACACAGGGTCTGTGGCTTCATATGAACACACACACCAAGTTTGGTGGGGCTAGCCCCTCAAATTGTGAAATTTTGGTATCTCAGGCAAACTGAGGCAATGTCATTGAATTTGCCCAAAAATCAAAGTCATCCGATTTGGTTGAAAGTTTGCACACCTGTTTGGCTGTTCCCAGGTATGCCCCCTCATAAGTGTCAACCTCCTAGCCCAGAGCCTACTCCAGATATTCTTTGGGAGGTCTGGGAACAGAAGGGCCGATCGGGTTGGGATTTTTGGACTAAACGAGACCCCAGTCAAATGTAGGTGGAACGTCCCTTTCTGAGTTCTAAGGATAAGCTCCCAAATGGCACTAATTGTGGGACATGCGGCCTACATGAGAGCTCCATCAAATGTAGTCGGAATGGCCCTTTTACAAAGACAAATACCCTTATATCTGGAAAAGTGTCATTCCGACTACATTTGATGGGGCTCTCGTTTATGCCAAAAATCCCAACCCAATTGGCACTTATCGTCCCGGGTGTCCCCAAAGCCTGTAGGGACACTTTATGCCATTCGGGCTTGGATTTGTGGGACATGCAGCCTACATGAGAGCCCTATCATATGTAGTCGGGACGGCCCTTTTTCGTCACCATATATGGTGCAATTGGATCTAAATGTGCTACAGCCACCAGATTTGGTACACAGGGTCTGTGGCTTCATATGAACACACACACCAAGTTTGGTGGGGCTAGCCCCTCAAATTGTGAAATGTTGGTGTCTCAGGCAAAGTGAGGCAATGTCATTGAATTTGCCCAAAAATTAAAGTCATCCGATTTGGTTGAAACTTTGCACACCTGTTTGGCTGTTCCCACGTATGCCCCCTCATACGTTTCAGCCTCCTAGCCCAGAGCCTACTCTAGATATTGTTTGGGACGTCTGGGAACAGAAGGGCCGATCGGGTTGGGATTTTTGGACTAAACGAGACCCCAGTCAAATGTAGGTGGAACGTCCCTTTCTGAGTCAGAAGGATAAGCTCCCAAATGGCACTAATTGTGGGACATGCGGCCTACATGAGAGCCCCATCAAATGTAGTCGGGACGGCCCTTTTACAAAGACAAATACCCATATAACTGGAAAAGTGTCATTCCAACTACATTTGATGGGGCTCACGTTTATGCCAAAAACCCCAACCCAAGTGGCACTTACCGTCCCGGGTGTCCCGAAAGCCTGTAGGGACACTTTATGCCATTCGGGCTTGGATTTGTGGGACATGCAGCCTACATGAGAGCCCTATCATATGTAGTCGGGACGGCCCTTTTTCGTCACCATATATGGTGCAATTAGATCTAAATGTGCTACAGCCACCAGATTTGGTACACAGGGTCTGTGGCTTCATATGAACACACACACCAAGTTTGGTGGGGCTAGCCCCTCAAATTGTGAAATTTTGGTGTCTCAGGCAAAGTGAGGCAATGTCATTGAATTTGCCCAAAAATCAAAGTCATCCGATTTGGTTGAAACTTTGCACACCTGTTTGGCTGTTCCCACGTATGCCCCCTCATACGTTTCAGCCTCCTAGCCCAGAGCCTACTCTAGATATTGTTTGGGAGGACTGGGAACAGAAGGGCCGATCGGGTTGGGATTTTTGGACTAAACGAGACCCCAGTCAATTGTAGGTGAAATGTCCCTTTCTGAGACATAAGGATAAGCTCCCAAATGGCACTAATTGTGGGACATGCTGCCTACATGAGAGCCCCATCAAATGTAGTCGGAACGGCCCTTTTACAAAGACAAATACCCTTATAACTGGAAAAGTGTCATTCCGACTACATTTGATGGGGCTCTCGTTTATGCCAAAAATCCCAACCCGAATGGCACTGATGGTCCCGGGTGTCCCCAAAGCCTGTAGGGACACTTTATGCCATTCGGGCTTGGATTTGTGGGCCATTTGGGCTACAAAGGGACATTAGGGGAAATGTCCCCGGAATGGCAGAATAGGCCCCATGTCACCGGGGACACAAAGGGACATTAGGGGGGCCTGTCCCCGGAATGGCAGAATAGGCCCCATGTCACCGGGGACACAAAGGGGCATTTGGGGGGCCGAATGGGTCAAATCGGGCCATTTGGGGGGACGAATCAGACCGAAAGGGACATCCGAGGGCCACCTCCGCAGACTTCAGGATTGACATTTTAAACTGCCATATCTCTTCAATCGTTCAATATCTCGCCCTCAAACGTAGATATCTTGGATCAGCGTTAAATTGTAGCGGAACAATATTTTTGGGACAAAAGTTGCCATTCAGGCAGTATGGTGTTGGGTGACATGAAATGTACTTGTGCAATTTGATCTAAATGTGCTACAGCCACCAAATTTGGTACACTGGGTCTGTGGCTTCATATGAACACACACACCAAGTATGGTGGGGCTAGCCCCTCAAATTGTGAAATTTGGTATCTCAGGCAAAGAGGCAATTTCATTGAATTTGCCCAACAATTAAAGTCATCCGATTTGCTTGAAACTTTGCACACCTGTTTGGCTGTTCCCAGGTATGCCCCCTCATAAGTGTCAACCTCCTAGCCCAGAGCCTACTCCAGATATTGTTTGGGAGGTCTGGGAACAGAAGGGCCGATCGGGTTGGGATTTTTGGACTAAACGAGACCCCAGTCAAATGTAGGTGGAACGTCCCTTTCTGAGTCAGAAGGATAAGCTCCCAAATGGCACTAATTGAGGGACATGCGGCCTACATGAGAGCCCCATCAAATGTAGTCGGGACGGCCCTTTTACAAAGACAAATACCCATATAACTGGAAAAGTGTCATTCCAACTACATTTGATGGGGCTCTCGTTTATGCCAAAAATCCCAACCCGAATGGCACTAATGGTCCCGGGGTTCCCCAAAGCCTGTAGGGACACTTTATGCCATTCGGGCTTGGATATGTGGGACATGCAGCCTACATGAGAGCCCTATCATATGTAGTCGGGACGGCCCTTTTTTGTCACCATATATGGTGCAATTGGATCTAAATGTGCTACAGCCACCAGATTTGGTACACAGGGTCTGTGGCTTCATATGAACACACACACCAAGTTTGGTGGGGCTAGCCCCTCAAATTGTGAAATTTTGGTATCTCAGGCAAACTGAGGCAATGTCATTGAATTTGCCCAAAAATCAAAGTCATCCGATTTGGTTGAAAGTTTGCACACCTGTTTGGCTGTTCCCAGGTATGCCCCCTCATAAGTGTCAACCTCCTAGCCCAGAGCCTACTCCAGATATTGTTTGGGAGGTCTGGGAACAGAAGGGCCGATCGGGTTGGGATTTTTGGACTAAACGAGACCCCAGTCAAATGTAGGTGGAACGTCCCTTTCTGAGTCAGAAGGATAAGCTCCCAAATGGCACTAATTGAGGGACATGCGGCCTACATGAGAGCCCCATCAAATGTAGTCGGGACGGCCCTTTTACAAAGACAAATACCCATATAACTGGAAAAGTGTCATTCCAACTACATTTGATGGGGCTCTCGTTTATGCCAAAAATCCCAACCCAAGTGGCACTTATCGTCCCGGGTGTCCCCAAAGCCTGTAGGGACACTTTATGCCATTCGGGCTTGGATTTGTGGGACATGCAGCCTACATGAGAGCCCTATCATATGTAGTCGGGACGGCCCTTTTTTGTCACCATATATGGTGCAATTGGATCTAAATGTGCTACAGCCACCAGATTTGGTACACAGGGTCTGTGGCTTCATATGAACACACACACCAAGTTTGGTGGGGCTAGCCCCTCAAATTGTGAAATTTTGGTATCTCAGGCAAACTGAGGCAATGTCATTGAATTTGCCCAAAAATCAAAGTCATCCGATTTGGTTGAAAGTTTGCACACCTGTTTGGCTGTTCCCAGGTATGCCCCCTCATAAGTGTCAACCTCCTAGCCCAGAGCCTACTCCAGATATTCTTTGGGAGGTCTGGGAACAGAAGGGCCGATCGGGTTGGGATTTTTGGACTAAACGAGACCCCAGTCAAATGTAGGTGGAACGTCCCTTTCTGAGTTCTAAGGATAAGCTCCCAAATGGCACTAATTGTGGGACATGCGGCCTACATGAGAGCTCCATCAAATGTAGTCGGAATGGCCCTTTTACAAAGACAAATACCCTTATATCTGGAAAAGTGTCATTCCGACTACATTTGATGGGGCTCTCGTTTATGCCAAAAATCCCAACCCAATTGGCACTTATCGTCCCGGGTGTCCCCAAAGCCTGTAGGGACACTTTATGCCATTCGGGCTTGGATTTGTGGGACATGCAGCCTACATGAGAGCCCTATCATATGTAGTCGGGACGGCCCTTTTTCGTCACCATATATGGTGCAATTGGATCTAAATGTGCTACAGCCACCAGATTTGGTACACAGGGTCTGTGGCTTCATATGAACACACACACCAAGTTTGGTGGGGCTAGCCCCTCAAATTGTGAAATGTTGGTGTCTCAGGCAAAGTGAGGCAATGTCATTGAATTTGCCCAAAAATTAAAGTCATCCGATTTGGTTGAAACTTTGCACACCTGTTTGGCTGTTCCCACGTATGCCCCCTCATACGTTTCAGCCTCCTAGCCCAGAGCCTACTCTAGATATTGTTTGGGACGTCTGGGAACAGAAGGGCCGATCGGGTTGGGATTTTTGGACTAAACGAGACCCCAGTCAAATGTAGGTGGAACGTCCCTTTCTGAGTTCTAAGGATAAGCTCCCAAATGACACTAATTGTGGGACATGCAGCCTACATGAGAGCTCCATCAAATGTAGTCGGAACGGCCCTTTTACAAAGACAAATACCCTTATATCTGGAAAAGTGTCATTCCGACTACATTTGATGGGGCTCTCGTTTATGCCAAAAATCCCAACCCTATTGGCACTTATCGTCCCGGTTGTCCCCAAAGCCTGTAGGGACACTTTATGCCATTCGGGCTTGGATTTGTGGGCCATTTGGCCTACAAAGGGACATTAGGGGAAATGTCCCCGGAATGGCAGAATAGGCCCCATGTCACCGGGGACACAAAGGGACATTAGGGGGGCCTGTCCCCGGAATGGCAGAATAGGCCCCATGTCACCGGGGACACAAAGGGGCATTTGGGGGGCCGAATGGGTCAAATCGGGCCTTTTGGGGGGACGAATCAGACCGAAAGGGACATCCGAGGGCCACCTCCGCAGACTTCAGGATTGACATTTTAAACTGCCATATCTCTTCAACCGTTCAATATCTCGCCCTCAAACGTAGATATCTTGGATCAGCGTTAAATTGTAGCGGAACAATATTTTTGGGACAAAAGTTGCCATTCAGGCAGTATGGTGTTGGGTGACATGAAATGTACTTGTGCAATTTGATCTAAATGTGCTACAGCCACCAAATTTGGTACACTGGGTCTGTGGCTTCATATGAACACACACACCAAGTATGGTGGGGCTAGCCCCTCAAATTGTGAAATTTGGTATCTCAGGCAAAGAGGCAATTTCATTGAATTTGCCCAACAATTAAAGTCATCCGATTTGCTTGAAACTTTGCACACCTGTTTGGCTGTTCCCAGGTATGCCCCCTCATAAGTGTCAACCTCCTAGTCCAGAGCCTACTCTAGATATTGTTTGGGACGTCTGGGAACAGAAGGGCCGATCGGGTTGGGATTTTTGGACTAAACGAGACCCCAGTCAAATGTAGGTGGAACGTCCCTTTCTGAGTTCTAAGGATAAGCTCCCAAATGGCACTAATTGTGGGACATGCGGCCTACATGAGAGCTCCATCAAATGTAGTCGGAACGGCCCTTTTACAAAGACAAATACCCTCATAACTGGAAAAGTGTCATTCCAACTACATTTGATGGGGCTCACGTTTATGCCAAAAATCCCAACCCAAGTGGCACTTACCGTCCCGGGTGTCCCGAAAGCCTGTAGGGAGACTTTATGCCATTCGGGCTTGGATTTGTGGGACATGCAGCCTACATGAGAGCCCTATCATATGTAATCGGGACGGCCCTTTTACAAAGACAAATACCCTTATAACTGGAAAAGTGTCATTCCAACTACATTTGATGGGGCTCTCGTTTATGCCAAAAATCCCAACCCAAGTGGCACTTATCGTCCCGGGTGTCCCCAAAGCCTGTAGGGACACTTTATGCCATTCAGGCTTGGATTTGTGGGACATGCAGCCTACATGAGAGCCCTATCAAATGTAGTCGGCACGGCCCTTTTTCGTCACCATATATGGTGCAATTAGATCTAAATGTGCTACAGCCACCAGATTTGGTACACAGGGTCTGTGGCGTCATTTGAACACACACACCAAGTTTGGTGGGGCTAGCCCCTCAAATTGTGAAATTTTGGTATCTCAGGCAAACTGAGGCAATGTCATTGAATTTGCCCAAAAATCAAAGTCATCCGATTTGGTTGAAAGTTTGCACACCTGTTTGGCTGTTCCCAGGTATGCCCCCTCATAAGTGTCAACGTCCTAGCCCAGAGCCTACTCTAGATATTGTTTGGGACGTCTGGGAACAGAAGGGCCGATCGGGTTGGGATTTTTGGACTAAACGAGACCCCAGTCATATGTAGGTGAAATGTCCCTTTCTGAGTCATAAGGATGATATGGCCTTCAACAGTCTTTTCTCTGAAAATGTACACTTTAATTCAAAGTAGAGATTTGATTCCTTTTCCCCTTTAAAGATGGGCTTGTGAATATGAATTCCCCCAAATTTAGCTGTCATAGCTGCAAGATAAGGTCCCCAAACACAAAGGTCAAAATTGAGGCATATGACCTCATCTTTCGGCCTGTTTTGGCAAGTGAGAAACGGGCCATTAAATCGCAGTGAAAGGTTGGAAGTGCCTGATTTTTGCATAAATCAGTCGCCTGTGATAAGCTGATGCAGGATCTAAAGCGAGATATCTGTAGACCCTTGGGAAAGCTAACTTCCGGTAGCAGCATGCTAACGACTTGAATCCAATTTCACCTTGAAGAGGGTCCTCTTATGTCCATCATATGTCAATTATGGAATGATAAGCCAGTTACAAGTGTTTTTATTGCACCCAACAGAAACAGCAACATGTACACATCATTAAGAGTCTTTTAATTCATTAAAAATACTTTAAAGCAAGATAGAGCAATACATTGTTTTTGTGAATTAAGAGAGGGTTGTGTAGGTTAAATGATCCAAATCTAGAGGTCGTAGCTGCAAGTTAAGGTTCCCAAAAACAGCCCCAAAGGTCATAATTGAGGCATATGAACTCATTTTTCGGCCTGTTTTGGCAAGTGAGAAACGGGACATTAAATCGCAGTGAAAGGTTGGAAGTGCCTGATTTTTGCATAAATCAGTCGCCTGTGATAAGCTGATGCAGGATCTAAAGCGAGATATCTGTAGACCCTTGGGAAAGCTAACTTCCGGTAGCAGCATGCTAACGACTTGAATCCAATTTCACCTTGAAGAGGGTCCTCTTATGTCCATCATATGTCAATTATGGAATGATAAGCCAGTTACAAGTGTTTTTATTGCACCCAACAGAAACAGCAACATGTACACATCATTAAGAGTCTTTTAATTCATTAAAAATACTTTAAAGCAAGATAGAGCAATACATTGTTTTTGTGAATTAAGAGAGGGTTGTGTAGGTTAAATGATCCAAATCTAGAGGTCGTAGCTGCAAGTTAAGGTTCCCAAAAACAGCCCCAAAGGTCATAATTGAGGCATATGAACTCATTTTTCGGCCTGTTTTGGCAAGTGAGAAACGGGCCATTAAATCGCAGTGAAAGGTTGGAAGTGCCTGATTTTTGCATAAATCAGTCGCCTGTGATAAGCTGATGCAGGATCTAAAGCAAGATATCTGTAGACCCTTGGGAAAGCTAACTTCCGGTAGCAGCATGCTAACGACTTGAATCCAATTTCACCTTGAAGAGGGTCCTCTTATGTCCATCATATGTCAATTATGGAATGATAAGCCAGTTACAAGTGTTTTTATTGCACCCAACAGAAACAGCAACATGTACACATCATTAAGAGTCTTTTAATTCATTAAAAATACTTTAAAGCAAGATAGAGCAATACATTGTTTTTGTGAATTAAGAGAGGGTTGTGTAGGTTAAATGATCCAAATCTAGAGGTCGTAGCTGCAAGTTAAGGTTCCCAAAAACAGCCCCAAAGGTCATAATTGAGGCATATGAACTCATTTTTCGGCCTGTTTTGGCAAGTGAGAAACGGGCCATTAAATCGCAGTGAAAGGTTGGAAGTGCCTGATTTTTGCATAAATCAGTCGCCTGTGATAAGCTGATGCAGGATCTAAAGCGAGATATCTGTAGACCCTTGGGAAAGCTAACTTCCGGTAGCAGCATGCTAACGACTTGAATCCAATTTCACCTTGAAGAGGGTCCTCTTATGTCCATCATATGTCAATTATGGAATGATAAGCCAGTTACAAGTGTTTTTATTGCACCCAACAGAAACAGCAACATGTACACATCATTAAGAGTCTTTTAATTCATTAAAAATACTTTAAAGCAAGATAGAGGAATAGATTGTTTTTGTGAATGAAGAGAGGGTCGTGTAGGTTAAATAATCCAAATCTAGAGGTCGTAGCTGCAAGTTAAGGTTCCCAAAAACAGCCCCAAAGGTCAAAATTGAGTCATATGACCTCATCTTTTGGCCTGTTTTGGCAAGTGAGAAACGTGCCATTAAATCGTAGTGAAAGGTTGGAACTGCCTGATTTTTGCATAAATCAGTCGTCTGTGATAAGGTGATGCAGGAGCTAAAGCGAGATATCTGTAGACCCTTGGGAAAGCTAACTTCCGGTAGCAGCATGCTAACGACTTGAATTCAATTGAACCTTGAAGAGGGTCCTGTATTGTCCATCATATGTGAATTTCATCAAAGAAGGCCATTTACAAGTGTTTCAAAATTGACCAATATTAAAAAGTGGTCAAAATCCAGATTTTACCAGTCTTTTCTCAATATTTTTATACTTTAAAAAGGGGTAGGGTTTTAAATCCTTTTCTGCTTCAAAGAGGGCCTCGTCACCATTACACACCTATAATCTGGGCCTCATAGCTGGAAGTTAAGGTCCCCAAAAACACCCACAAAGGGCTTAATTGGGCTTAATTGGGGCCTTATTCGCTTATTTTTTGCCATATGCAAGAATGGCCATAACTTATCAAATATGGGTCCTAGAACCCCCAGATTATGCACACACATTGTGGACAAGGCCTACAATAAGACCACGTGAAAAAAATCCCTCTAGATTATCTAGAACTGATTTTTGCCTGTATCAAACTCAGACTTCAGCATGGGGTACACGTCCCTAAGCTGTACACCCTGTCGTACTCTTGATGAGATCAGACCAATTTTTACTTCTGAATATGTCAGAGCCCTGCTTTTTTAATATGTTGTAGACAGGCCCCAATGAGGCACATTCAAGTTGGATGGGACTCCCTAGCACTTAGCATGCCTGCGCGGGAAGAGGGTCAGTTGGCCTACATTTGAATGGGGCATTTTGAAGGATAAAATGAATGGAAAGTGATTACCCAAACGGCCATCCTTCAACTTGTCATAACTTCTCACAACATGGTTGAATTTGATGGGCGATTGCATGACAACATTGCCCTTGATGACGTGAATGTGAAAATGGTGCAATAGAACCTGCAGACCCTCTGGAAAGCTATCTTCTGTTAGCAACGTGCTAATGCTACAAAACCAATCAATCCCAGTAGAGTGTTCAATTTTGTCCAAGAATTGTCAATTACATGTCAAAAATGTCATTTATTTGTGTTTTTAGGGGCCAGAAAAAATCTCCCGCCGAAACCAAAGAGTGAAAACTGACCTTTGTTCTCAATCCGAAATGGCCCAAATTCCCATAGAAAGCAATGGGCTAGGACCCTGAAAATTGAACCGTCAGTCGACCTTTGGCCAATGACCATGTGGTATGAAAATCAAGGGGAAATTCCAAAGACTTTTCCCATAGTGAATTATGGATTTCTCACCGAACTCGGCCCAAATTCCCATAGAAAGCAATGGGCTAGGACCCTGAAAATTGAACGGTCAGTCGACCTTTGGCCATTGACCATGTGGTATGAAAATCAAGGGGAAATTCCAAACACTTTTCCCATAGTGAATTATGGATTTCTCACCGAACTCGGCCCAAATTCCCATAGAAAGCAATGAGCTAGGACCCTGAAAATTGAACCGTCAGTCGACCTTTGGCCAATGACCATGTGGTATGAAAATCAAGGGGAAATTCCAAACACTTTTCCCATAGTGAATAATGGATTTCCCACCGAACTCGGCCCAAATTCCCATAGAAAGCAATGAGCTGGGACCCTGAATGTTTAGCAGTCTGTCGACCTTTGGCCAATGACCATGTGGTATGAAAATCAAGGGGAAATTCCATACACTTTCTGCGATGGTACACTTTCTGCTATGGTAAACTCCGTACACGTAGAAATTACGGCCTTTTGACTCAATTCTGCCTAAAGACACCTAGAAAACAATGGGCTAGGAGGCTGAAATTTTCACATTAAGTCAACCTCTGCCCCAAGATGAAATGGTGTGAATATCAACGGGAAATTCTGTACAGTTTTCCCATAGTGATTCATGGCATTTTACATTTATTATTAAATGTCCACTTTAATTCAAAGTAGAAATTTGATTCCTTTTCTCCTTCAAAGAGGGGCTCGTCTCCATTACACACCAATAATCTGGGCCTCGTAGCTGCAAGTTAAGGTCCCCAAAAACAGCCCCAAAGGTCAGAATTGAGGCATATGACCTCATCTTTCGGCCTGTTTTGGCAAGTGAGAAACGGCCCATTAAATCGTAGTAAAAGGTTGGAACTGCCTGATTTTTGCATAAATCAGTCGCCTGTGATAAGGTGATGCAGGATCTAAAGCGAGATATCTGTAGACCCTTGGGAAAGCTAACTTCCGGTAGCAGCATGCTAACGACTTGAATCCAATTTCACCTTGAAGAGGGTCCTCTTATGTCCATCATATGTCAATTATGGAATGATAAGCCAGTTACAAGTGGTTTTATTGCACCCAACAGAAACAGCAACATATACACATCATTAAGAGTCTTTTAATTCATTAAAAATACTTTAAAGCAAGATAGAGGAATACATTGTTTTTGTGAATGAAGGGAGGGTCGTGTAGGTTAAATGATCCAAATCTAGAGGTCGTAGGTCCAAGTTAAGGTGCCCAAAAACAGGATCAGGGGCTGAAATTGGTGCAATTTGTGCAATGTGTAACAATTGACCATAATTCGGGTAAAGAAGGTTGAAACTGTCTGGATTTTGCACCACACACTCCCTCCGATGACCCGAGTCAGCATGCCAAAGGAGAAGTCTGTAGCCCTTTGGGAAGTTTTTTGTTTTTTTTCAGGAACATTCCGACATGTTTGTGGCATCATATGGTGATACGTGATCCGTCTCCATGTTTTCCAAGGCTTTGGACCCGAAAGGCAGAAAACGCCCCATTTGGCCATGCCCCGCCCATTTGGAAGCGTGACCGGTCCATTCCACATCCATTTCCATGGTTTCCACCCGAAAGGCACAAATCGCCCCATTTGGCCATGCCCCGCCCATTTCCATGTTTGCCAGCTTGACCGGTCCATTCCCGATCCATTTCCATGGTTTCCACCCGAAAGGCACAAATCGCCCCATTTGGCCATGCCCCGCCCATTTCCATGTTTGCCAGCTTGACCGGTCCATTCCCGATCCATTTCCATGGTTTCCACCCGAGAGGCACAAATCGCCCCATTTGGCCATGCCCCGCCCATTTCTATGGGCGGGACCTTGACCGGTCCATTCCCCGTCCGTTTCCATGGTTTCCACCCGAAAGTCCCAAAACACCCCTTTGGGCCTGGCCCCTCCCACTTTTTCAGCCACTGGTCAAGGGCGCCATCTATAGGATTTGACCACTGCCTACACATTCTGCCCTCAACGGCCCAAGTGTTCCCAAAAGTTTGCATGGGAGGTAGGCCGTTTGTCCGACACATTGTCACCGTGTCACACAAGTGCCGGTGGCCCACTAAGCCCCATGTTAAATTTTGCCATAAAGCCCAAATTCCCTTACCGACGCGACTGTTAGGAGCGCCCGGGGCCAGGCTGGTCTCTCGGCCGAGTGCACTCAGACCGGAGGAAGCAGGGTAGACGTCGGAAGTAACGGCAGTGAGCAGAGCCAGGCGAGTTCCCTCGCAAGAACACCAGCTCGACAATCTTTTAATAGAGAGCTGAGTCAGTAAGTAGCCCCGTATCGGGCCAGAAGTACCCCAGGATCTAACAAGAGCTATGAGCAGAGAAGATCAGCTTTTTCTCAAGTCTGCCAGTGGATCCTAACAGCCCGGAACAGTGTGAAAGAATCCATCATCACCAACGGGTTCTGAAAGGCTGGGATACTATGAGATTAAGGGGACAGCGCAATGAGGACAACACAAGCTCAAGGGCGGATTTGCCCCGGTTCATCATGTGGTGTGTTCAAGGACCCGTTGGTGATGATGGATTCTTTCACACTGTTCTGGGCTGTTAGGATCCACTGGCAGACTTGAGAATAAGCTGATCTTCTCTGCTCATAGCTCTGAATAGCATTTACGGCTAACTGACTTGGCCAGTTGCTGCTAGCACAACAGCTATTCAGAGCTATGAGCAACAACAGTTACCGGTATTGCCTCATTGCTTTTCGTTTGGTAGCCGTGAGAGACCTTAGTCTGTAATGCAAGTATGTCTGCATGAAAAGATGTACAAATATATATTATATATTCGCTAATGCTCATCGCGGTTAGCATTTCCCCATTGGCCGTAATGTTAAAATTAGCTTAGAAGCTAGCGACATGTTATGATGTTCATAGAAGACAACTTTAGTACTGTTGAAAGCATCTTGCTGTTCAACGGGGACACCTGCGGCTAATAGACCAGTGCGGCTTATCTGTGTACAAATTCTTTTTTCTTTTAAAAATCAGCTGGTGCGGCCTATATACCAGTGCGCTCTATAGCCCGGAAAGTGCGGTAAATTGAATTGATCAGGAGTACTGAGCTGTGAGTATGAATTGCATGACTAAATTGCTAATGTTAAACCACGTAACATTGTGACAGAATTGTTATGACAGTAGTGGGGGTTTTAGCATAGAATGTACATGAGCGTGTGTGGATCTGACAGAAACTAAGGATTGTGAAATTGCATCAGTTGACATTGTGTTCACGTGTAGGTCTCGATAACTGTTCTGCGGTTACGCAATCGTGGCGTGAGCTGCAACACGCTGATCAATGACGGTCTGAAAAGACTGAATTCCGGGCCACATGGTTGATTTATGCGACGTAACAAACTAAAGTTTGGATCAAGTATATAGCAATTGTTGAAGTACGCTGATGTGAAGAAGACTAAGTGAAGACTGCCCAATATAACGCCATTTCCTCAGGGACCACGTTCGTGCATGGCGTACACTGTAAAACGCAGATCCATACGTGGTTTGTGTATGAGTATTGCAGAATCGTGGCAGTGTATGGTTGTTTGAGAGCAGCGTAGATGGCTCAGGGAGACATCGATTCAAATTAGCACAACATATCGGCATTTCCTACGGGACCGAGTTCGTACAAGGCGTACACTGTAAAACACAGGTCGGCAGAGATCTTTCCAGACGTGGTTTGTGTGCGAGTAATTGTGGTACTACGGCAGTGTGTGGTTGATTGAGTGTCGTGTAAATGTCTCAGGGAGACATCCATTTCCTCCGGGACCGGGTTCGTGCAAAGCGTACACTATAAAACGCAGATCCATACGTGGTTTGTGTACGAGTATTACAGAAACGGCAGTGTATGGGTTCAATTTGGTATGGATGATTGAGTGAAGCGTACATGTAAATGTGATAGCAAAGAATTGGAGTTAGAATCTTTCCACCAGGTTCATGTGTTGTCAGTTTTTGACGGTCAGTGGAGCACAGCATACGCATAAGACACAAGCCTTGCACTCACCACAGAAAACGCGAACACTAGATTCTGGACTGAGGAAAGCTGAGGGCTAATATACATGTCAGTTTTACTGGTAGTGTTAGCCGTATTACAGATTTATTGGGAAATTGTGGTGGATAGGAATCGTCAAAAGTGAGAAAAGAAAAAAGGACAGGCTGAAAGCGCAGGCTGAGAGACTGAAAAAGGGAGTGAAGCATTAGATAAGGAAAACAGGTGCAGCCGTAGGGAGGGTGACAGATAGTAGGGAGGGACAGTGGGAGTCTCGGTCAAGGTCGGAAGGGCAGCAGGAAATTTGGCTGGGGCTGTCTCCATCTGGTAGCGATTCAGGAGTACTGCATGCAGAACTGATGGCTGGGGCTGTGGCTCCATCTGGTGGCTACTCAGGAGTACTGCGTGCAAAACTGAAAAAAGCAGTCACAAACACCGGAGGCAAGACAGCATGGAGAAGAGACAAAGCACATTTGGATAACTGCATGAAACGATGGACAGAGTAGGGATGGTGGAAGGCGGCCAGTCCACTACCTCCATCAGTCAACAACCTCCGGCTCTCTACCAACGATTTGACAAAACGAGTGGCTCAAGCACAGACTGCAGAGAGAAATCAAACGACAAATCAAACCAAGCGATGGGGGTTCGCTAACCCACTGAAGCAAGCCCGTAAAGACAGGGAAGAGGAACAGCGAGTGGCACTAGGAACGGCCATGACGGATCGGATGCAGGTGGACATGCCGACCGGGAAAGGCAAAACCGGGCCCCATCTGTCACTCGACATCACCCCTAACACATACGCCCCGGAACGTCCGGAGAAGATTGCACAGGAAGGGGGGCAGGCATCCCTGGCCTCGGCCCCCCCCCCCACGCCCTCAACTGGCCTGTATCCAGCACTCCCTCCGGTTCCTCCCCCATACTCCCCTAACAATCCATTTATACAAGCACCGGTGAGAAAAGTAAAGGGAGGAATGCTCAGAGGAGCATTCCAGATGGCACTGGATGAAGGGTGCACCATCGAGACGGGCTCCACCTCAACAGAACGAGCGGTGAGAGGCATGATGGAGAGGGTGAAAACATTGGAAAGAGCAATGACAGGAGTCCCCATAGACGAAGAAGATCCTGAGACAGCAAAGAGAGGCCAGCAGGCCAACGAGGAGGAAGCAGAGGCCCAGCGGCAGACAGACTTCGATCAGGAGTGCATTCAGCGACTTCGCGACAAACTCGCTGCCACAACACCTCGCCCCATGCCCTCAGAAGAGACATATGTGGCAAGCAACCTGTACTATGATCCTGCAGGTGGAAGACAGCCATCACCAAGGAACTCAAACGGACCAAATACATTGGAGAAGCTCTCTGTCCTGCGAGCAGAGGCTGAAGAACTACAACAGACTCTGGACTCAGTTATAGCCCACAGCAGAGAGACCAGCTACCGTGACAGACCGGTGGAGTTGCCAATATATCCGGTGTCGGGCACTCTACACGGAGAAGTCTCCCCCCTCACGACAGGGACTGGAGTTCCTCTCCCCTGACATGCCATGCAGCTTCGGTCCCGGGGCCAGCACCAGAGAGAAGAAACAGAACAGAGTGGTGTTGGTATATATCCCCTGAGACCAGCCCCCACTCCCGCGCAACCACAGCGTGTCCAGTTTGTGCCTTTTGGGATTGCAGACATGACCTGCATGGTACAACAGCTCCCATCCCTCCACGCGGGAGCCGATCCGTGGATTGAGCTCACGGAATCTTTGACTACTGGCCACCAGCTGGCCGTAGGCGACCTGAGAGCCCTTCTCTCCCGCTGTCTAGACCCACCCCAGTGTGCTGCCCTCCTACAATTGGCAGGCGCTGGTGGGGCACAAGATGCCGACCCCTTTGCTCGATATTGTACAGTGTTGTGGCAGGAGCTCAGAACTAAGTTCCCCACTCCAGTGAACCAAGGCGCAGTGGCAGCATTCATCTGGGCCCTGGGAGAGTCCCCGCCCCTGTACCTGGCCAGAGCAGAACGGGTGTGGCACCAGGCCTTCATAGAGCCACATGATGGAAGCGTTACCACAGTGGCACTATGGCGTGCAATGGTAAAAACAGGCCTCCCTGAAGGACCTCGCCAGTGCATGGATGCCGTGGTTGGCCTTGAAGCAATGACACAAGACATGTGGAACGCCCAGCTCCGACATTACCTCTCTAAGCACATTCAAACTGAGGCGGGTAGTGACACAGAAATTAAGACCTTGCAGAAGGCCCTACTCAAGAAACAACTCAAAGAACACGATGCGGCTGAGGCCACCAAGAAATCTAAGGCTAAACAGCAACAACAGCTGGTAGTTCAACATGAACCGACTCCACCTCCAACGGCACCTACTCCCTCCGTCCCACTGGAGGCTATCATGGCTATGATGTAAGCAGGTGGTGACCAGTCATGCCCATGGGTCCCACAGGGCCAATGGGGTGGAAGAGGAGGAGCCAGAGGAGGAGGAGCGACTGGAGGCAGAGAAGCGTCCTATTTCTGCTACAACTGTGGGAGACCGGGTCACTTCGCACGACACTGCAGGTCAGCACCGCAGCAACCACAGAGAGGAAGGGGACAACATTCCAGGGGAGGAGGCGGACGGGGCTATGACAGACAAGGACCACAGCAAGGGTACCTGGTCCAAGGGGACCAGGCTCCTTGGGACGAGGGACATGGCCAAGGCGGGGCCCATGCCACCCAGGCCAACAGCCAACAACAATGGCTTGGAGGTTATAACAGTCCTCCCTATTGACACGCCCCTCAACCACTGGCGGCACACACTCTACAATTCGGCCTCACCAGCGAACCCTTAATCAGGTGCTCAGTAAACGGACAGGATCACATCTTCCTTGTCGACACTGGAGCCACCTATTCGAGTGTGATGACAATGCAGCCGATGTCAGACCGGTTTGTGTCAGTGGTGGGAGTCTCTGGCACTCCAGTTCGACAATTTTACACCACCCCTCTCCCCATTACATTTCACGATGCAACCCTCACGCACAGCTTTCTCTCTTCCCCAAACTGCCCAGTCAACCTGCTGGGATGAGATCTGATGACTCGCCTCAATCTGACCATCTGGATGAACCAAGACGGTGTCCATGTCTCGTCCAACCCACCAGCTGGTACGTTATCCATGCCAGTGCGCATTCTCTCTCTTGCTCCTGTTACAGCGACGGTGTCCCCCACAGATGAAGAGGTTTTCTGGCTACGATGTCTCCAAACAGGGGCCCAAACCCCTGCCATCCAATATTGGTTCAACGTGCTCAAACCAAAAATCGCTCAGCTTTTCCCGTACAAGACTCCCCTGGACCATGTCCATTGCACTCTAAGTGTCACACCAGATCCCGACGACCCTTACACAGAGGACTGGGATGAAAACATGTCTCACCTTAGACCCACCATTCGGTGTCTACACATCTTTTGTGGCCAAGAAGGAGTAGCATCGCGAGTCATTCTATCGCCCTTCCTGCGGTCATGGTACCAGCAGGATGCGGACTCATCACCCCATGTCACTTTGGCTGTTGGTTTTGGCCATGAGGCCAGAGGTCTGGGGCCTATGATCAAGAGAGCACTTACTCTCACTTGGGAACCAACCACTACTGAAGGTCTGCTCAAAGCCAAGGAGGAGACCATGTGGAGATGGACAGCCCCTGACACTGTTGAGCACACTCTACCAGAGCACCTCCCTTTGCCTCGTCACCATGGCAAATCGTGTTCAGATCATCCAGCTACAACTGCCTGTTTGGCACAGGTCCCGGCCGGGTTGTGGACCTCAGGGGCCTATGACGTTGGCCGCCTGACTACAGAACCCATCAAAGTCACATTCAAAGACCCACAACAGCTTCCTGTGTACAGACCCCAATATCGTCTGAAACCAAAGTCAAAGTAGCTTTTATTGTCAATTTCTTGCATGTCAGGACATATAAGGAATCAAAATTACGTTTCCCACTCTCCCACGGTGGAACATAAAAGTGCAAGCACGACACATAAAACAATTCCTAGGCTAGGTAAAGACAGATATCCTAGTTAAAACATATACTGTACTACGATTAAACATTCAATACACATAAGAATGTTCAATACACATAAAAACGGGAAAAGTGGGCAATTAATATAATAATTAATATTGTAGGGGCAAGTGGGCAATTAATATAATAATGGGAAAAAATGGGCAATTAATATAATAATGTGTGTGTGTGTGTGTGTGTGTGTGTGTGTGTGTGAAAAGTGGGCAATTAATATAACCAGAACAACTGGAAGGCATTTGGCCGACTATTGAAGGCCTGCTCCAAGCGGGAGTCATCTACCCCACCTCATCAGAGTTCAATACTCCCATACTTCCGGTTCCAAAGGCAGGAGGGAAAGGATGGAGGATGGTCCAGGATTTCTGCCCTGTGAACAAAATCACGGTTCCAACAGGTCATCCGGTTCCAGATCCTCATCGCTCTCTCAGCAACTTGAGCCCTACACACACCCACTTCACAGTAGTGGACCTGGCCAACGCTTTCTTCAGTGTCCCACTGCACAGACTCTCAGCCCATCTTCACCTTCACATTTAATGAGCAGCAGTATACGTATGTCTCCCTACCGCAGGGTTACAGGTGCACCCCAGGACTTTTCAACCACAACTTACGCCTTCATCTTGCTGACCTCTCCCTCCCAGAAGGGGTAGTTCTGATTCAATATGTGGACGATCTGCTTCTGGCGGCGACGTCAGCGGCTCTCTGCCTCGACTCCTCAGTCCGGCTCCTCACCCTGTTGGCGGACAAAGGCTACAAGGTTAAACGTTCAAAGGTGCAGTTCACCAGACACCAAGTATTGTTTTTGGGACGCACTGTCTCCTCAGACGGGCTGGGCCTGTCACACACGCACAGGGCCTCCATCTTGCAACATCCCCAACTACTCACTGTGGCCGCGCTCCTCTCATTTTTGGGCTTAACCGGCTACTCACAAGCCCATATCCCAGACTACACCAACCACACCACCATTCTCAGAGAGATGTTGAAGGAAGTGGACACCGAAATCTTACTGCCAACCTCACATGGACAGCAGAGGGTGAAACAGCCTTCACCCGCTTGAAGCAAGTACTGGCACATGCGGCCGCACTCATGTCCCCGGACTACTCCCTACTGTTCCACCTTGATGTTTCTGAAAGAGACAGCCTACTCAATGCTGTACTCTTCCAGAAAAAGGGGGGTGACAGGGAAGTACTGATGTATCATTCGTCAAAACTTGACATGGTTGAAAGCGGTCAATCCATGTGCCCAAGGTACGTTGCAGCAGTGGCAAAAGCGATTGAAAAGACTTTGCATATTGTCATGGGCCATACACTGGAAGTACACACGCACCATGGCGTGGCGGCATTCCTGATGAGTAAAGAATTCACGTTCAGTGCCGCAAGGAAAACGAAGATTCAACACACTTGCACCATGCCACACATCACCTTTGTGCCAGCCACAAGAAATATGGATGGACAACCACATGTGTGCGAGGAAGTTGCAGTGCAAGAAAACAAATTGAGACCGGACCTCCAGAATACTCGCTACCTCACAGCTGAGGCCTGGCTGTACACGGATTATGTCGTGGCAAAGTGACGAGGACAGAGAGTCAACTGGAGTTGCCACCAGCGGGTCGTGTTTTAATAAGAACAAGCCAACATCAACAAGTTCAGCATATTGAAACGACTCCCAATGTACTGCTTTTTACAGATCACTCTTATAGTCAAAATTCACGCCTCCTTTTGCTACGTTCCACCAATCAAACCAGTCTGTTGAATCAAAACAGGACACATCTGGACTCCTAATTTGGGCAGGTTCCTCTTTTGTTCTGGGCTCACAGGAAACAATTCCATGTAAGGGGTTGTTTTGGTGCTCTTGAGAGATTAATCACACTTTATCTGTCCGAGAGAATCATTTCCCAAAAACGGTACTTCGGAGCACAATAACACGTTATGTAACTTGTTTTTAGTTCAATTGAAGGGCAGTTGAATTCACAGTTATATGATTTTCTTCAACAATGGTTGCTGCTACAAAGGGGAAGAAGGGAACATTGCATCCTATGCAGTGGTGGAACAGAAGAGTGATGGCTACCACCAAACAGTGGAATCAGGGATTCTGCCACAACCCGCTTCGGCACAGCTAGCGGAAGTGGAAGCACTGATCCAGGCTCTGGAGTGGAGCACGGACAAAATTGTAAATATCTTCACAGACTCGGCTTACACCCACGGAGCGGCCCACATCGATGGCCCTGTATGGCGAAGACGTAACTTCACCACGTCAAATGACCACCCCATAAAACACGAAGCAGCTATGAGAAGGCTGGTAGAAGCAATCCAACTACCAAAGGGGTTAGCCATCATGAAATGCAAGGGACATGACACAATCAGATCACGAATCAGTGCCGGTAATGACGCGGCAGACAGAGCAGCCAAGAAAACGGGAGGCTACGCACCTCGCCAAATGGTTATGAAGCCAACATCCGGCCCACCTGAGCTCACCATCGAACACATCAAAGATCATCAAAAGAAAGCAGGACCTTATGAATGGTCCGAATGGACCATGGTACCATCGGGTGATTGGTACCATGGGATGATTGGTACCATGGTACCATGGGGTGATTGGTACCATGGCACCATGGGGTGATTGGTACCATGGGATGATTGGTACCATGGGGTGATTGGTACCATGGGATGATTGGTACCATGGTACCATGGGGTGATTGGTACCATGGCACCATGGGGTGATTGGTACCATGGGATGATTGGTACCATGGTACCATGGGGTGAGTGGTACCATGAGGTGATTGGTACCATGGTACCATGGGGTGATTGGTACCATGGTACCATGGGGTAATTGGTACCATGGGATGATTGGTACCATGGTACCATGGGGTGATTGGTACCATGGCACCATGGGGTGATTGGTACCACAGTGTGGAAGTTTGAGTCTGTTCCACAGCGAGGAGGCCAGAGCACGTGTCCGGCTGCTTTGTACAGTCGACACGCTGCAACAATAAATCTACCAAAACTGGTTTACGATTAACAGGAATTTAATCCCACTGATGCAAGTATGATTACAGTTACACAATGGAGTAAATTACTCCTAAGAAATATTACAATATTAACCCACTTTGGAAAAAACTACCTCTGGTCCCAGGACACAGCCGTCCCAGGCAACCACACGCTAAAAAGAGGCAGAAAAACACTTTCTATCTCCCGCCCTCATATCCGTTTGCAACTCCTCCCCTTCCGTTTATCCCAATTCCTATTAGCTAACTTCCTTGTGCACTTCTGTAAATGCCTGTCTTCATGACTCTCTTTCCCTGAGCTCCTAACACATTCAAAGACTGTCAGTTATTGCTTAATCCCTTCTATAATAATCCTTCAGTATAAATGTTAAACTTCTGCAACTTTGGCAAAAGCTTCATGTCTCAAATTCTACTTCTAGCTGCTTATCCTAAAACACTTTATGCTTATCTTAATTATGCATTTCCAAAACACTTATGATTATGACTAATTATGAATTCTTAATTATGAATTGTTAAACACTTTTATTATATCTACTGAACACAGTTCTTTGCTCAAATTTCTTACAACTGTGATGACAATCTTAGAAGCCATCAGTACGACAGATACGTTTCTTCCTTTTCTTCAAGCGTATTGTTTACGGTCTGATTAGCAGCAGATGCGAGTCTGGAGTTAAGTCGTCTTCCAATCGGCAGTTGGATCCCCGGCTCCTCCGGTGAAATTGCTTTTAGTCCTGAGGGTGCATGGTAGAGGACGGGTGAATGATGACATGTAGTGTACAGCGCTTTGAGTGTTTGGAAGAATAGAAAGGCGCTGTACAGATACAAGCCCGTTTACATGCATATGAATGCACAATTACTTTATAGAGATGACATGGAAGATGTAAACATGCTGTGATATATCTGCAGTGGCACACACACAGACTCACAAGACCTACATGTGCACACAGGGAATATATTTGCTGCAGCTTTTCTATACTCCACACACACACACACTACTTGTGGGTGTCATGTTGGATTTACCAGGAACACACTCAGTCAAGCTGTTCTAAGAATACGTGCAGGGAATAATTTCTAAATATTGATTCCTTCCATGTAGTCTAAAATGTATTACAGGGATGATCTTCAATCCAGATATCGACTCCTTCCCAGCAGCAGCTTCAATAGTCACTGCAGGGACAGCCTTCAGTCCAATCAGAGTGCAGCCACGGCAAAGTGGAGATCTTGGCAGTTTGACCAAAAAGGCAGAAAATAATTCTGTTTTACTGACAACAATTCAATCACAACAATGGAGACTTGCAACAAAAAGGAGTGTGAAGGAAGACTGTGCTAGTACAATATTGATTTGAATCATTTGAGCACATATGAACATAGCACTTCATATCTTCAGCTGTGAATAAATCAGGCTGAATAAGAGCATTGACAGTGCAGTGACAGGAGAGCCAGAGCTGAACCCATAACATTAGAGCTTTATGATTTGTCTATTACCCTTATATTAGTTTCAATAGAGAATGTCATGAAAAGTGAATTTCAGATGGGTTTTAATGATTGCAGCCATAATTAAACAGCTGCAGTCATGTATCTGTTGAAATACACTGGTGAAAACGTGGACAGTCGAATCTTAACTGAAAAGGGCCAGATAGCCCGAACAGTGGTGTCAGTGATACAGTATCAAATATCAACCCAGCAAATAACTCTGACGAAATGTATCATTGTGCTCTCCATCACACTGCCAGTACAGCAGAACACTGGAAATGCTGTTTCAACCTGGGGATTCTAGGGATTAGTCATAATGGCGGAGGTCGTCTGTGATCTTAAACCTGTTCAAATCTGCCATGTCCGTTATTTATCAAGTAATAAGTTCATCGCAATTTACCTTCCATATTTCACCAAACACAGGTGTCATGTGATGAACTAGTCCCAAGAGAAAATGTAGTTAACTGACGTTGAACTACAGGAATGTACTACTTTTTCTGTGTTTTGTTTGTCATGAGTTTCTTGTGTAATAAATGGGCTAGAACTTATTTTTCGTTGTGCATCCCTGTGTTGCATAATGACAATAAATGATCCTTGAACCTTGAATCCTTGAATCACAACAACTTGTCGTAGGACTCTCCAGCCGGTAGCAAGAGCAGAGATGCTAAAGGAGCTGAAATAAAGCTGTGGTGGAAGATGATTCACCCGCTGTTGAGTCTTTTTAAGCTGAAATATAGAATGTCGTCCAATAGAACTGGTCTTTTGAAAGTATTTATTCTTGCTAGAAGTTACAGAGTCCCAGAGAGTCTGTAGAAGTGTGCCCTACAGAAGTGAAGATCAGTTCTATAGGGAGTGATGTGTCTTAGTATAGTGTGTAAATGCTTAGGTACTTTAGCTCTGACCTAAGTACACCTTCACCATTTGTGTTAGCATACGTGCTCAAATGTATCTTGCTGTTGGGTAATGGAAACTTGATGTTTGTATGAGTAGAACTGTTTTATATACTTGTGAAACAGTCCGTCAGAAGCTTGCATCATGAGACTTGTGATCCATGCAGCAGCTGACTGCCTGCACCACACCCTCTTCTTCTGTTAGATAGCCAACAAGTACCGATTGTATACTCACATGTTCTGTGCCTTAAGGATAAAACGTATGTGTGTCTGCTGTTACACAGATAGAGCACCTCTTATACTTTACTACCATGGCCTGCAGGGCCAGAAACAGGATGTTCCAGTACACAGGCCCCCACTTGTATTTTGCCTCTGAGTTGTGCTTTTGGGTTCTAGTACCTGTAATCCTTACACGAGGACACAATGCTTTGTAATTGAGTCATTTCACATTGTGTTCATAAACAGGCATTCTGCAGCAGAAGTCGTGTTGCACTGCTAGCTGGTTTCAGTGGATGCTCCTGTTCCAGATGACCTTGCTAACCCTAAACAGATTGAGGTATAGCTGTGCTGTACACTGAGCACTTGTTTATTTTGTCTGGGATTCGGTATCTTGCACATGTAAGTGACTTACATTCCATTGCAACATACGCAGCTCGTTAAAACCCTGTTGTATTGTGACCCAGGCTGCTTTTGGTTGTTTTGAGCTGTTCCTCTCTCGTATCTCATGTTTTTTATTCGAACACTGCCAGACATCCAGCATGCAAAGCTGCAAAGCTCAGATGTGAATCTCAGCAGGGGGTGTGCTGAATCTCCACAAGGGGACTGAAGGGAAAGTTCTGTCCCATTAAACAACATTACACTGCAAACAGCAGTTAGTAGCAGCATGCAGAGTGTTAACCTGCAACATGGGTTTAAGGTTTCAACCCTTAGTTTCCTCCCCTTTTTTGACAGCAGACGATTTGTCAGAGCACAGGTGTAACTGATCATCATGAATGTCAATGTTGGCTGCATTCCATTGGAGTGTTCCAGTTTCAGGGCCCTGTATGTGTCCATGCTGGCTCATTGTCAGGGCAGACGATGTATTTGGCTCCACCTGTCTACTGCGATCACAAGCCTAAATGCCTGCTGTCAGCAAAGGTTCCTACTAATACGATGTTTACTTCATGGCAATCAAAAGTGATAATTTGCTTGCTGAGGGAACACATGTCAGGCTGAACTGTGTGACTCCCCTGTGATTGGTCTGCTTGGTAGCATCACATATTTCCAGCTGCTCCTTCTTCTCTGTGAACATGGACCACATCTTTTTTCTGCGTTGCAGTACTTTCTCTAGAAATAACATTCCTCCAACATAGCTCCAATTCCAATGTGATCCACTTGGTGTCAGTCACCATTGTGTGAAGAACACTGAGAAACTCAACACATTGGCTTAAAAAACCTATAACGGCTCACAATGGCTCTCCGTAGAGCAGACCTGGGCATTGTACAGCAACAGCTCGCGGGCCGGATGTGGCCCGCGGGAGGTACTTGGGAAATTAGGAATAAAACGTAAATAAGTGTACATCATGCACAGAATAGAGTTTCATTGCTTTTATTTTGAAGGCGACTTTTGTTTTTGTTTTTCTTCTCAATGTACGTATGTTATGAACATATGTCAGCAGCAGCGTCACTGCAATGTGTTGGTGAACTGAGTTTAGGGAGATGTGAGTTAGCTGTTAGCCCTCTAAAATGTCAGCCTGTGTTAAAAAGAGACTGACAGAGCGTAGAGTTTTATCAAAACATGGACTTTAAAGTGTTTCTTTACTGAAGTCAAAGGTAAAGCTGTGTGCTTAGTTTGTGGAGAACAAGTCAGTGTTGAAGGATTACAATTTGAATCGTCATTACGAGAGGAAACATGCGGAGAAATGCGAAAACTTGACTGATTCAGAGCGGACATGGACGTCTGAGGCTTTGCTAGCTAAGCTTCAAAAGCAACAAGGCCTTTTTACCGAGCTTCACACATCCAGGGATGCAGCCGCCAAGACCAGCTTTGTGATATCCCACTAAATTGCAAAAACCAGTCAGCCATTCTCTGATGGGGAGTTTATCAAATAGTGTTTGGTGGACTCTGTTGCACTACTATGCCCCCAGAAAAAAGAGGCATTCGAGAATGTGCAGCTCTCCAGGCGCACCGTAACGAGGAGGATCGAGGACATCGAGGGGAATCTGGAGCTTCAGCTGCAAAACAAAGCAGACCATTTCCAACTTTTCTCCTTGGCTCTGGACCAGAGCTGCGATGTCCGCGACACAGCAAGTGACTCATCTTTGTACGTGGGATAACGAAAGACTTGGTGATTACAGAGGAGCTGCAGCGATGCAGTCAATGAAAGGGACGACGGGGAGTGATGTGTTCACGGAGGTAATGCATGCTTCCACAAGCTGGGACTGAAATGGGACAAACTGGCATGTGTCACAACCGATGGTTGTCCAAAAAATCTGACGGGGAAAACTGTCAGACTTTTAAAGCGGATGCAAGATGAGAGGAGAACGTTCCACACATGAGGAGGCATGCTCAGAAGATGTTGCTTCTCTTTGGATCGACCTACATCTGTGAACAAACATTCTCTGTGATGAAGTTCAACAGATCCAGATCCTCTCACTGACATCAGCTGTCAGCTGTCCTTCACATCTCAGCTCACACACTCAGCCTGACTTCAGTCACTCGTTCAACAACAAAGACTTGATCTCTCCACTGACCGGAACAACAGCGAGAGGTCATTGTATATTGGAGATAAACCTTAGCTGAATTTCAGGAGTAGGGCCACACCTCCACGGGGCCACTCCCGGCCACACCCTACAAATACCCACGGCCACCATAGCTCAGCCTGCTACGCCTTTCGCACCAAACCGTAAGGCTGCTACACCGCCGACCGGCCACATCCATCGACCGGAATCCCTCCCTCCGGGCAATCCGCCAGTACGGGGACCCAGACCGACCGTCATCTTCCAGCGAACCAAGTCCCACACCGGCACGCCTCCGTGGCAGACGGCGATCCGCTGCCCCCGAACGCGGGCAACGGACGCGGAAGTCTCCCCCTTCCTCCTCCGCTCGCTCCGGACGCAGCGCTCGGGGGCAAACCTCCGACAGCCCGGCGTCCGGCGACTCCAGCATCCCAGCACGCCGCGCTCGAAGCCACCGCCACGGCGCTCGCGCCCTGACCGCATCTCCCAGCGGAACCAACCCGCCCAGGATCGCGCCTGGACCGTAGCGCGCCGTTAACGGAGCTGCAGTAGAGGGGGATCCCCACAAGCGCCGCGACAAAAAGCGACACTGCTCCAACTCCTCGCAGCCGCCATGACACCTCGCCACGCAGCGACGGACTTTCCAGCAACACACGGGCGCGCTGTCAGCGACGCAATCACGCACCACCAAGCCCCGCCCCGCCGGCCTCGACGTTCCAGGTTGCCAGGTTCACAGCGTCCCCCTCCACCTTCCCATGCAAACCTCCCCCGATTCATGGCCGCTCCGGAATGCCAACTCTCCCTCCCTCACTACTTCTGCAGGATCCTACTGCTCCTTCCAGCTTCGTTCCTTCGGCCTGTACTTTCACTTTCCCCTCTCACCACACTTCCTCTGCTCCCCACCCCGGCACCGGGGTGCCGGGTTTCCTCTCCTGTGTCCCTCCCCCCTATCCCACTTTTCCCACCACACATGCCTTTCCCTCTATACACATCCCTGGCACCGGGTTGCCAGGCTCCCTCTCCGCCGTCCCCCCCCCCTATCCCACGTTCCCCACCACACATGCCTTTCCCATCACGACGGGTCCGGGCACCGAGGTGCCAGGCTCCCTCTCCTCTGTCCTCCCCCCCTATCCCCTTTTTCCCACCACACTGTTTCCAGGCACCGGGATGCCAGTTCCCACCTTTTCTCTTCCTACTCCCCAACTAGCCCATCCGCTGCCTCTCGGCACCACACTGCCCCCCCCTTCCTCCAAACCAGCCGCCATACGGCCCCGCCGCCGGGCCAGGGACGGTAGGCCCCCCCTCCCTTTGCCCCAGTACCAACAACTCATCCCCCAGGACCCACAGTACACCCAGCAGTTCTCCTTGGCTTCCGCGATCCCTCCCCCCACCATACCAGCCCAGAACCCTTCAGAAGTCTCCTGTCCCCCTCCCCCATTCCACTTCTCCACCATGCAGATACCAAGCAACAACGAAACGCAGCAACGCAGCCACGGAGTGCAATGACGCAGCCACTCAACGACTCAGCCATGCTACACAACGCTAGAACGCAGCAGCCACGCACCGCAGCCACTGACCGCAGCCACGCAACAATGCAGCAACCGAACGCAGCAGGCAACGGGACGCAGCAACAGGAACAGAACGCAGCAACGAATCGCAGCAACGCAGCAACGGACCGCAGCAACGCAGCCACGGAGTGCAATGACGCAGCCACGGAACGACTCAGAAAAGAAGAAAAGCCGGAATGCCAACTCTCCCTCCCTGACTACTTCCGCAGGATCCTACTGCTCCTTCCAGCTTCGTTCCTTCGGCCTGTACTTTCACTTTCCCCTCTCACCACACTCCCCCTGCTCCCCACCCCGGCACCGGGGTGCCGGGTTTCCTCTCCTGTGTTCCTCCCCCCTATCCCACTTTCCCACCACACATGCCTTTCCCTCCATACACATCCCTGGCACCGGGTTGCCAGGCTCCCTCTCCGCCGTCCCCCCCCCCCTATCCCACGTTCCCCACCACACATGCCTTTCCCATCACGACGGGTCCGGGCACCGAGGTGCCAGGCTCCCTCTCCTCTGTCCTCTCCCCCTATCCCCCTTTTCCCACCACACTGTTTCCGGGCACCGGGATGCCAGTTCCCACCTTTTCTCTTCCTACTTCCAACTAGCCCATCCGCTGCCTCTCGGCACCACACTGCCCCCCCCTTCCTCCAAACCAGCCGCCATACGGCCCCGCCGCCGGGCCAGAAAGAAAAGCAATGACTCAGCCATGCTACGCAACGCAGCAACGCCGGAATGGAACGGAACGCAGCAACGCCGGAACGGAATGCAGCAACGGCAGAACGCAACAGCCACGCATCGCAGCCACTAACCGCAGCCACGCAACAATGCAGCAACCGAACGCAGCAGGCAACGGGACGCAGCAACAGGAACAGAACGCAGCAACGCAACAACGCAGCAACGGACCGCAGCCACGGAGTGCAATGACGCAGCCACGGAACGACTCAGCCATGCCACGTAACGCAGCAACGCCGGAATGGAACGGAATGCAGCAACGCCGGAACGGAATGCAGCAACGGCAGAACGCAGCAGCCACGCATTGCAACGCACCCCAGCAACGTAACCCAGCAACGTAACGCAGCAACGTAACGCAGCAACGTAACGCAGCAACGCAACGACGCAGCAAGCAACAACGGGATGCAGCAACACAGTGCAACGGACGCAGCAACGTAACAACGCAGCAAGTAACGACTCAGCAATGCAGCAAGCAACAACGGATCACATCAAGCAACAACGGAACGCAGCAACGGAACGACGCACGACGCAGCCACACAACGCAGCAGGCAACGAGACGCAGCAAGCACGGAACGCAAAGCAACAACGGAACGTAGGACGCCAGTGCCCCCGCCGCCTACTTCAGAAAACACAGCAAGTGACCATAACCGGGACATCTGGCACCGGGATGCCAGTGCCCCCACCCCGCCCACTTCCAGCGATGAACTCACACAATTGGCCAACACCGATGCCGCTCCCTCTGCCGTCTTTTTGGGGGTTCTTCACGACGGACGACATTGCCGGAGACCAGCCTTGAAGAAAGAGAAGAGCCGGTCCCCGTACTATATTTCAAATTCAACTCACACCTGAGCCCCTACGAACCCCTCATGCGCTAACTACAAACCAGGAAAACACAGCAAACCGCCCCCCACGAACCACTGTTCACCACAGAGACTGGCCGCATCGCCGACCGATCCTGGTTCCTCTGGCACTTCAGGGGAATCCTAACCATCTCCGGGATCAATCCCGGCTCCTGCCCTGGCCACTCCTCCCGCGTAGGAGCCGCCACCACCGCAGCGAGCAGAGGAGTCCCAGACCACCATCAAAGCCTGGGCCGCTGGCCCTCCCACGCCTACCAACTCTACACTCGCCACAGCGCCACCGACATGCGCAACGGGCAGGCGGCACTGCTCCCGTAGGCAGGCTTTTGTGGGTCTGCAAGGCCCGGGAGCCGCAGTGGACCCTCAAACTAGCCTTTCCCCAAACCGCTTCGCTCAGGCTACCCTCCACCAACCATCCCTAAAACTCTCCAGCTGGCCAAATCGCCGAGGTGGGGCCCTAAGCTAGTGAATTGGAGATAAACCTTAGCTGAATTTCAGGAGCAGGGCCACACCTCCACGGGGCCACTCCCGGCCACACCCTACAAATACCCACGGCCACCATAGCTCAGCCTGCTACGCCTTTCGCACCCCACCCTCCCGCCCCTCTTTAAAACTACTCCCGGAAGGCCACCTGCCTCCACAGCCACTACTGTCCCACATGGACCGGGGGGTGTGCAAGGCCCGGGAGCCACAGTGGACCCTCAAACTAGCCTTTCCCCAAACCGCTTCGCTCAGGCTACCCTCCACCAACCATCCCTAAAACTCTCCAGCCGGCCAAATCGCCGAGGTGGGGCCCTAAGCTAGTGAAGTGATAGTTATAGTAATAAAAGTACTCATTTTACAAAAACATGATCCCCGTCAGTGTCTACTATTATATATGGATATTATAAATGTATATGTTGTTTGGTTTACGGTGGAGCTCATTTTAACTCTTTTATACTCTATTGTTCAGTTTGGGTCGTTAGGAAAGGTTTGAAACATGATAATGTGCAAAGTAACAAGTAACTAAAGTGGCAGACTAATGTAGTGGAGTAAAAAGTACAATATTTCCCTCTGAGATGTAGTGGAGTAGAAGTACAAAGTTACATAAAATAGAAATACTCAAGTAAAGTACCTTGAATTTGTACGTACAGTACTTATACAAATATGGTACATTCCACCACTGATCATAACATTTACTCTGACAGCTCACAGCTCATCAACACCAGACAACATACTGCTTTCTATAAAGAGGTGGAGTAATATAGAGCAGGATGGAGTTCAGTCTGTTGGTCCGGCCATCCACAACACTCCCTGTTCCTCATGCAGCCCCTTGGGAAACATGATTGCTGCTGTAGAGCCTACGTATGATCATAAATGAGCCTTCATAGAGCCATCAATATGAAATGTAAACAGGAAAGACATCCCTTCCTGTCAATGGATGTTTTGAACAAGAAATGTGTGAAATAAATTTGAGAGAAATGCTGTAAATGATTGAACTGTTCTGAACTTTGATTGCTGCTTTATAGTAATACTACTAGATATGCAAATGTCCAGAGGATGAAACGTTCTCCTCCAGTGGGACGTGACGGAGGCTTCATGACATCACTTGATGGTGGAGAGAACACACGCATTGAGAACGTGTCACAAAGGCCCGGTAGGTTTTGTTCTTCTCTCCTGCCCCAGAGGAGCACTGAGTCAAATGAGAAGTGTGTGAAGTTGATCTGGTGAGCAGGAGCAGCTTCATGTCTCCCTTTAGCTTTCAGTTTACGGGGCTTTCAACAGACGGCTGGGATTACACCTCCACAGCAGGAGGAGGCATCAGCGGTGAGTCCTCTCTCAGTTCAGTCTCTCAGCTCTGAGGACTTTCGGGTGAAAAAAGAAACACTGAATCTCCATCAATCCCGTCTTGCCCCCCCCCCCCCCCCCTTCTCTTTCACCTCCACACTCGTGCCTCCTCTAATATGCAGGAGATATGACACACACAGCTCCTGGCAGAGCATCTGATTTCCTTGTGTTCTCTGTCACGTTCTCTTCTTTTAATCTGCATTGTTGCAGCGATAGCTTGTGCCTTGTTGCATCAATTCCTGCTGCTCTGGTTCTCCCCCCCCCCCTCCCACTCTGCCTAGTTCCTTAAACTAACAGTGCCCCCCAGTGGTGAGGAAGAGAAGGGGGGACGCAAAATCAATCAAACGTTCAACTCTAAAGGGGTCGATAGGCTTCTGTAGGTGTAGATCTGCTCTTCCAGGCAATTTCTGCATTAATGTATTCATTTTGCAGATTGACCTGGAATATTCCCGTTCTTCAGTGTTTGTACAGTGAACTCGAGTAGCCTTACGTTTAGTATCATCCAGGAACTCCCTTTTGATTTTCTAGCTCTGTAACTTGTATTCTTGGTAACAGAGACGGATGTTTCATGAAAGCAGCACAATAATAGAAGCACAGTTTAGAGGAAGGTTTGGCTTCAGTGAGAAAATACAACTTTAATTGTGTCCTCTTGTGACAATGATTGGCTTTATTATAGTTTACACTACAGCACTCATAACTGTAACAAGATGATTAATATGACTGTGGTTGTAAATTGGTGAAAAACGTTACACGGAACTAAAGAGACAGATATGTCCTGCAGGAGCTGGTGGAGACGGAGCTGATCGCTGAGTAATATCATATCTACGATACTGTTAATGAATGCAGGAAAGGCCTTCGACCAACCTGGTCCTCATTCAATCAAATTGACTTTGGCTCAATGTTGTTAACATGATCAGAATCATGTATGTACGACCGTCAGCCAGTGTCATCATGGGTAACCTCTCACATCGGGAGCATTGAGCAGTCACAGAGACGAGTGTTCCCCTCAGGGGTTAGAACTGCAGAGACGAATACAGAGCTAAAAGCATCTGGACTCAGATTCATCAGGTGGACACAAATGACTGCAAATGAATAATACTATTGCTATGTAACTACTATGTGTGTAAAAACAAAACAAATGTCTGCCAACAGATTTGCAATCAACCTTAAAAGGTGTTGGCGCTGGTCTACAACGCCCAGAGATGAGTACCAGGGTATGAGCGTCATGGAAATATATCTGACAGTAGACACATCTGTACGTACATATCTTCCCGATCCTGTTCAGATGTTTAAGTTTGCAGATGATGAAAAAGTGGTCCACAGGAGTGGAGTTTCATCTCTGGTGGACTGGTGTGTAGCCAACAACTTGGAGTCAAATGTCCGTGGTGGACTTCCACAAGACGAGCAGTGAACATCTACCCCTGGTCACATGGTCACAGGCTCCTCCTGTTTACAGTGTCGGGTCACAACAACAACGTTGAAGAACACCCAGAACATACTTTTTTTTGCAGAACCTCTTGCTTTGTATCTCGGCGCCCATGTTAGCAGGTTAGAGCATAAGCAGCGCACTTCAGGTGTCGTCAGCGGAGGGACCACCCAGGACACCGTCGTCTGGTTGCCAGGAAGCAGATTCAGTCTTTGAGTTTTTGGCATTAATTCACTTTGCCAGTGAAACAGTGATTCAACTGAACACACCTTACGTGTGTTATGGATCGCTTGATGGAGCTAACTGACGGCCTGCAAGGCCTTCTCTGCTGGCCTGGACAGAATCACAAAGTTATATCTGTTTTATAATTTAATAATATTTCTTAAATACACTCCATGTATTATAATTTATAATAATATTTTTCCCATTGCCTTATGTTCTCATTGCACAGCTCCTGTCTTCCTCAGTTGCTCTGCTTCCAGTGCAGCTTGTTTTAAGTAGAGCTTTTATCCAATCAGATCTCACCTCTGTGTCTCTAGGTAGAACAGAGCCAGAGGCCTGCAGACTCTCAAGTGCATCATGAGCACTTTAAGTGAACGGGGACGATATTGTTGATTGTCATAGTGTTCAACCAATCAGATCTTTAGTTTGACATGTGGGGCGCATTCTTTGACATGCCGATGCTACCCAGATAGCCTGCTAAGTACGTCAGCATCAACGTGCTCTGTGATTGGTCAGTGGGCCAGCACGTGACTAATGTGAAATTTAAGGAAGCTGGCAGAAGTTAGTTGGAGTAAGAGTTCAAATTGAAAGATATGGAAGAAATTACAGCATTTTTAGGGTTTTGCTTGGTGTAGTTTATTCATTAGTATGAACAGTGTTCCTGGCTGACAGCGTTGCACATTTAATGGCTGGGAATGTGTTTCATTTTCACTGAGCGTCTTGGTGTTTGGAGCTAAGCTAAGCTAACCTGAGGACGCCATAGCATGGTAGGACACTACGCTGCTTTTGAAAAGTTTTGGAGAAACCCGAATGGATCTACAGATCAACGAACACGTTCGCAGGTCCATGAATGGAGAAGGACTTCTTACTGGAACTGAAACGATGTTCTGGGATTAAACTCTTTGTCAAGAAAGAAAGGAGGATGGACTTTGTCTTTAAGTGAACAGCATTCGGCAAGTGACAAACTTACGTTTGTTTCTTTACATCTGCAGTTACGTTACGACTGTTCATTTGTCTATCGTGTCGTTTTTATGAATAATATTTGATGACTCGTGCTCTTGTGTGGTGGAATGCGTGGATCCGCTGCAGCTCTGCTGGATTGATGTGTCATGCTTTGTTGTCACATAAATATATGTGACTGGTTCTTATGACTTTGTTAATGACGCAGCATCCCGTCATGCACGGATTCATGTATCTGCACCGTAGCTGTTCAACTGTAGCAGGACAGCACAGAGGGCCCAGGTGTAGAATGCATGGCCCACCACTGCATTCCAGTCTGGCTATTTTAAAGGTGGTAAGTATGACATTGGGAGCATTTTTATTGCCTGTAAATTGTTGTCAGCCTACAGCTCACAGCTCACAGCTAACAGAACACGCAACAGCAAAAGTGCTGACAGAGCTAAAGATGTTTACCTGAGAGGGAACCGGAGGGTGGGTGCTGCACTTCCGTGACAACAGCTGTAACCCCGGCATGAGCACAGTGCAGAGCAGGGGCCATGAGCTGACCAGTGGGGCACGCTCACATGCATGAACATGCACTAAAAGCATGTGCGGCTGGGCCGACTGTGTCAACAAGCAAGGTGAGGCTTCGATAACAACACAAAGAGGGAGAATGACATCATTCTCCATTCAGTTTAACATTATTCCTCTATGTTCTCACACAGTCAATAGCTATTTGCTGCTAAATGAATGCTTTACATATTAATGTAGCACCTTTAAGTTACAGGAGTCGTACATATCTTGTTTGCTATCGTGCTGTGTGAGATGGGTGACGGTTACATGGAGGCGGCGTGTTTTAGGGCAACACTGCGGGGCTATTGGCACTGATAGATTATGAGGCCTGGTACCTTTAACATCGGCTGGCTCAAAGATAGCCCGACCTCAGCACAATAGTGGAAAAGTGACTAATATTTCCTCTAGATAGGTTTGGCGAACCTGCGGGTTTGTTTTAAACTTTGACTACTTTTAGCAATGTTTCCAGATGCAGAGATTTACTTTGGTTTGTACAATTTGATCATAACTGATGATCTAATGGCCAGAGGTATGAAAGCAGCCCAAGTTATAATAGACTTGAACCGTTCTTTTAAATGAGATTGAATCACTCAGGTATCACGTATCATACCAACACCATAAAGAGACCAGAGCAGAAGATGTGTTCATTCCAAGATCCTGCAAAGTAAAAGTCTCGGACGTTATGTGTCTTTCTCCGTCTGTCTTTGTCTTTATGCTTCCTTAATTTTCATGCATCATTTTTTTTCTGGCCAGGACACGTCCTGATTTTAAGTGGGACCAGAAAGTTAATGGCAAGAGATGTTTGGTGTTAAGAAAGCCCAAAGATGTTGTGTAATCATTAGCATATACATTTGGAGTGGACACAAAGCAGACCCCGGTCTGAATAGCGCTCTTATTGTAACAAGCAGCACTAATCAGTACAGTTGTGTACACGTGTTACCTGCTTTGTCTGCTACATGGGAATATTACAATCATGAATAACCATTCTTGACAATAAGCTGAAAACAACAACATATATCTGATGATGCCTTCACATTCTACTGACAGACAGTTTGATTGAGCCTGTCCTCACAGTAATCTTAACTCTCTTTGAAAAGAAAACGATTCAGACAGATGCGATCGCAATTAAGACAATTACGACGAACAATTAGCTCCAATGATTTCTAACAGAGGGCTTCAGAGCCGTGCTACCTCTGGGGAGTCATTTTGTAACTTTCTTGGTTGTTGGTGTGCCGCGGTATCTGTTGAATGTAAAAAATGTACCGCGGCTCAGAGAAGGTTGAAAAGCTCTGGTCGAGTCTATGGTTCACTTTCTCTGTTCTTGAGCATAGCTTTCCAGCCTTCTGACAGCCTGTTAGGTTCTTAAATCCTGATCCTGTTGTGTTCTTTTACCCAGCCTATTTCATTTGGATTGGGCCTCCTTGTATTGTTTTGGTAAACACTCTCGCACTTTGCCTCCTGAGTCGTACCTTCAGGTTACGGTATATTGAGCTTTTGTGAACTGTGACTGATCCTGTCCTTTCCCAAAGCCTTTACCACAACAGATCCACACATCACCATAAACATCCTCATCCTGACATCCCTATCCCACATAATATAAGAGAAGGTATAGATTATAGAGGAAGCCAGGCCTGGATGAAGTCCCAGTGGCCCGGCTAGCTAATTGGTCCAGAGTGTCAGACCAGTGTTAAAAATACAAAATGTAAGGCAAGGCAAGGCAAGTTTATTTGTATAGCACATTTCAACAACAAGGTAATTCAAAGTGCTTCACATAAAACCATTGAAAGCATCAAAACATAAGGCAAAAGGAAAGGAGATTTAAAAACAATTAAAGAAACAGTGTAAGAAATAAAATTCAGTAGTAAAAAGTAAAGGAGATTTAAAACATACATTGAAACAATAATCGATGTCTCCCTGAGACATTACGCTGTACGCAATCAACCATACACTGCCGCAATTCTGCAATTACTCGCACACAAACCACGTCTGGAAAAGATCTCTGCCGATCTGCGTTTTATAGTGTACGCCTTGCACGAACTCGGTCCCGGAGGAAATGGCGATATATTGTGCAGTCCTTTTAAAACCATTAAAAGCATCAAAACATAAGGCAAAAGAAAAGGAGATTTAACAGCAATTAAGAACAGTGTAAGAAATTAAATACAGTAGTAAAATGCAGAAATGCAGGAAATTGATTAATATATTAATTGAATGTGGTTCAATTAAAGGCAGCAGCAAACAGAAAAGTCTTCAATCTTGCTTTAAATGAGCTGAGGGTCTCAGCAGACCTGCAGCTTTCTGGGACTTTGTTCCAGATATGTGGAGCAGAAAAACTGAACGCTGCTTCTCCATGTTTAGTTCTGACTCTGGGAACAGATAGTAGACCGGTCCCAGACGACCTGAGGGGTCGGGATGGTTCGTAAGGTAGCAGCAGATCAGAGATGTATTTTGGCCCTAAACCATTCAGTGCTTTGTAAACCAACAGTAGGATTTTAAAGTCAATTCTTTGTTGGACAGGAAGCCAGTGCAAAGACATCAGAACTGGGGTGATATGATCCACCCTCCTGGTCTTAGTGAGGACTCGAGCTGCAGCGTTCTGAATCAGCTGCAGCTTTCTGACGGACTTTTTACAGAGACCTGTAAACACACCATTACAGTAGTCCAGTCTGCTGAAGATAAATGCGTGGACAAGTTTTTCCAAATCCTGTTGAGACATAAGTCCTCTAATCCTTGATATATTCTTCAGGTGATAGTAGGCTGATTTTGTAATTGTCTTGATATGGCTGTTCAGGTTGAGGTCTGAATCCATAACTACACCTAGATTTCTGGCTTGGTTTTTGGGTTTTAACATCAGTGACTGAAGCTGAGCGGTGATTTTCAATTGTTCGTCCTTGTTACCAAAAACAATTACTTCTGTTTTATCTTTGTTTAATTGAAGAAAATTCTGGCACATCCAGTTGTTGGTTTGTTCAATGCAGTTACCCAGCCCTTGTATGGGATTATAGTCCCCTGGTGACATAGTTATGTAGATTTGTGTGTCGTCTGCATAATTATGATAACACACTTTGTTGTTTTCCATAATCTGAGCTAGTGGAAGCATGTAGATGTTGAACAGAAGAGGCCCCAGTATTGAACCTTGGGGAACACCACATGTCATTTTAGTCAGCTCTGATGTGTAATCAGCCACAGACACAAAGTATTCTCGGTCCTTCAAGTAGGATTCAAACCAGTTACCATGTAAAAGGTCAATCAAAGCGAAAGCAGCATTCCCGATCCCTGTTATGGACATAAAAGGTATATTATCAATGTGTGGGCTGACATCATAATCTCAGTCTGGCACTGGAGCAAACCAAAACACCAAGAAGCTAAGGAAGCTCTGATGCAAGTATGTTTTCATTTTCACTCATTTGAATGCATAAGCATTGTAATCCAGGAGGCTGATTGCAAGAAGACTGCAAGATGTGGTTGAGAGCTCTGGGAACATCTTGAATTCAGAATCTTTTGTAAAAGCATTGTTTATTATTGAGACAACAAAGTGTCATGGTTGTGTTCAATGACAGATTAGAATGACACAGTGGATCTCTGCTACCTGGCCCCAGAAGGGGCAGGTTTCACAACGTTATCCAGTTTATTCTCCACACATTGGGCCAGTAAATGTACACAAGCAGAGCAGATGAGGTCCTGTTCACTGTTCCTGCTCTCAGATCTGTGTTTTAATATTAGCCGTTTATTTGAGACAAGATGAAGAGCGTGAGTGTCACTTGCAGATATATTTCTGCATGTAATGAATGTACACGGAGCATCGTGTTGCTGTTTGACTATGTTTGTGTCTGACTGTCGTGTCGTCTATTCGGATCAGATCTGACCTTCCTTCGCTCCCTTTTCATTTGATTTTCTTTGATGATTAACTGATGCATTTCTGATTCAGGTGGGTTTGACATCGGTCCATTTGGAATATGGACCAACATTTTGGAACCCTGAAGATCTCTTTTCTATTTAGAAGAAGTAATTAAAGTCAGTGATCACAGTAATCATGTAGAAATGTACTTAAAATCACAGGTCTGCCTCACATAAGAGAATGTGATTTTATGTATAAACGTGTGTGTGTGTGTAACACTAAACACTGCAACATGCTATGTGGAGGAGAGGAAAGCACATGCACACCAACAGCTTGGCAGTCTCAGGTGATAGTTCTGCTCTTGAGGATGACACAGTGGACGATGACTCGCAGCGAGATGGAGGCAGCGTTGGAGAGAATTCACATTGCAAAGACTGATGGCAGGTAAACTCCCATACAAGATGTGTTCAAGGTTTGAAGGAGTGGGCTTAAGAACGTTACGTGTTTGAGTCCCTGCAGTGCACGAACAATACTGTCGCAGTACCCCTGAGCAAGGCACTGATTCGGCGACTGCTCCATCCACGGCTCAGTGGGAGACACGAGGCTGAGATTTACTCTTCAGCTCTCTCAGTGAATGCTCCTTTGAGAAGTAGCGGCCTGCCTGCTGAAAGGCTCTGCACAGCAATCTGTGGCCTTTGCTTCAGAGAGAAACTGCTAAAAGAAATGTTTCTAACTAGAGATCGAACAAAAGTGTTGAAATGGGTCAAAATAAAACTATTTTCACTCACAAACTGTAATGTGCAGCTCAAACGAACTCCTAACCCTGTGTTGAGATAAACGTGTCTTTCTGTAGCTGTGAAGACACTTGTGATGTTTCTCAACTCTACTTCTGTTCATGAGAGCAACAGAAAAGTGGGGAGAAATGCACACGCATCCACTTGGACTCATAGCAGTAAACACACACAGACAGAGACACACTCACACACACTCACACACAGTGTGTGAGTGTGTGTGTGTGAGTGTGTGTGTGTGTGTGTGTGTGTGTGTGCGCGCGTGTGGCTTCGCCTCTACATGTGTAATGAGCATCCCCTGTACTCAGAATGTGTTTAGGCACCAAGGGACCGTTGGTAATCAGGAGAAAAAAAGAATGATGCAACGTAAATGTTGGGCAGAAGACAATATAATGCAGGTTGTTTCTAAAACGTGTATAACAGCAAGTATTGTACATCACACTTTTTCAATTCTTATTATAACCTGGTGTGTTATTTATGTGTGTGTGTGTGTGTGTGTGTGTCTGGATGTCAGTTGGGAAGCATCAATCTAGGAGACATGCAGTAAAAAATGTAATTTTTATGATGGTTATTTCTGAATAGTAATGGTCTGAAATTACCATCACCTCCCTGTTTGCATTTGTTACTAATACATAATGGATGGTGTTAGCCAGCCACTTCTTCCTCCAACCATTACACCAATTACCACTGCACTCCACTGCACATTACAGTCATTGTAATTATTACACAGTGGGCTAGGATACCATTTTGATGGTTTCCTTTCCATCCCATTACCATTAGAGTGTCAAGGCTAATTTCTGAAGGCTCGTCCCAACTTGAATCCATCGTGCATCTGTCTGCTTTTAGTTCAGACACCGATGGCTTCAAAGACAAAGAAAAACAAAGTTAGTCAGACAAGCAGGGGCTACTGATCCTGTCTTAAAGTTCACATCTCTTCAACCTAGTTTCACTGCTGTTGGGAGTAAACACAACATTGACATACCTTATATGGTGGATATGGCAAACATGTTAGAAAACATGTTGCTATTTACACTTCCAGCAGATACGAAGTGACATTAGCATTCATTTGGAGCCATGCTTCTGGTGATGTAGGTCAAATATTTCTTTCTCTTTTAGCTCTGTTTTTGGTCTCCACCGCCTCCTGAGGGAAACATCTGTCTCTTTAGCTGCTAAATGCTCCACCATGTTCACCGGCTAGTCGCTAACTGCGTCTGCCTGCTGTTTGGTGCTGGGCAGGTATGGTTATGTCTATTATGGTTATTGTTTATGTAAACAGCTGGTTGCTGCATTTGAAAATTGGGCTAATAAGAGCAGTGAGTTTAGATCAAAACAGTTGCGGGCCATACAGCCACTAAAATACTCTGTAGAGTGCAAGGGAACTGCAGAGTTGAGTGATAATATTCTGTGGGTTTGTCAATACGCGTTATCCCTTTCACACCTGAGGAGTCATGTGATCCATTGTCGATCTAAATGTATTAATTATAGACACTTCTCACATGATAACAGGCGTGGACGACTGGCTGAGTGGAGAGCAGGGCCGTCCTTCAATCAGACGATCGGTGGTTCGATCCCGACTCTGCTAGTTGCATGTTTACGTGTCCTTGAGCAAGACACTTAACCCCAAAAATGACTACGGTGTAGAAATGTGATAGAATCTGATCTGTAAGTTGCTTTGGATGAAAGTGTCTGCTGAATGACTGTAATGTGTTTGTGTATGGCCCAGAGACAGCAGCCTCTGTCTCTGGCGTTGGGTTGATTTCTGAGTCCTAGTGTATATGCATTTATATAATCTCATATATTTTTAAATTTTCTTTGGTAAGAAGACAATTGTCCAGTTACTGCAAGGTCCAAGCGGCCAAACACAATCATAAACTCTGTTGCACAACAGATATCCCTGAGCAAAAGGCTTCTGTATTCCTCTGGCATCAGCATACATTTCATTCAAATGAGTACAACAAATGAACTGTGTAAAGGCCTTAAGATAACGCGTGTGCCTGTTATTCATATTCTGGGCGTGTACAAGGATTATGAGTCACGCTGTCATTTAAAATAGCTGAGGGGGCATACAGATCTTCACATCACTCGACAGCCTCCGCACACACACTCTCACAGAGGACAGATCACATGGTGGATAACAAGTGTAGTAGTGGGGAGCAAGGCATGCCTTAACTTTCATTATTCTAGGAAAAGGCTTGTCACATTAAATGACAACATAATGGGGAGAGATGGAAAGAGGGTAGTGGCAGGGAAACAAGATTTGTGAGTGAATGACACTGTAACTGAGCGAAGAAGTAGGGTTCATAAATAAACAGTTTGGAAATGAGGAAAGGAGGGAAAAAGAGAAATTAGTGATATTTTTTTACAACAAACAAAACACTGCCGTGTCAAACACAAAGTGAAAACTCCAGCACACAATGCAGCATTTTGATTGCAAAATATGAATAAATGTGTTTTCTTTTAAATCCATATTGCCCTTATTGTGATATCTGAGTATTTACCATATAGATGCTAAGGTAAACAGTGCACAGGGATTAAGTGTGTATGTGATCTTTCCTTAATCTTAAAAGCTGCATTAATCATGTTTATATTAACAATGGATCAAAACACTATCACCTGTACAATGTAAATGGGTTGCTTGTTACGACAACCCTTCTGTGAACTGATCCCGGAACAGTGATTGTCCAGTCATAGCTTAGCAACCATAACAAGGCACTGGCAGGCCTGTGAAGTTTTGGATTTCTCCACATGCCAAAATGGTGTGCATGGGGCTCCAATGAGAGCAACCTCTTATGAAAGAGCAGTATCTCAATGCGGTCTTTTTCTCCCACATTTCTAAAACCAATAACGACACAGAAAGTGAAAGAAATGGATAAAACTGTGTGTCTATATTACGTAGCTACTAACATTAGCAATCCCGAATAACGAGCTTACTACATACAATGGTGACCTAGTGTTAATTCAGGCTAACTATATTGTGAAAAGGGGTAACAGATGACTTAAGAAGAAATACCTGTTCAGGCCAGGAAAATCCATTGCATAGTAGCCACAGGTACCACTGCAGCCCTGTGTGTGTAGCACTGCAGTCCTGTGTGTGTACCACTGCAGTCCTGTGTATGTCCCACTGCAGTTCTGTGTGTGCACCACTGCAGTCCTGTGTGTCCCACTGCAGTCCTGTGTATGTCCCACTGCAGTTCTGTGTGTGCACCACTGCAGTCCTGTGTGTCCCACTGCAGTCTTGTGTATGTCCCACTGCAGTCCTGTGTGTGCACCACTGCAGTCCTGTGTGTGTGCACCACTGCAGTCCTGTGTATGTCCCACTGCAGTCCTGTGTGTGTAGCACTGCAGTCCTGTGTGTGCACCACTGCAGTCCTGTGTATGTCCCACTGCAGTCCTGTGTGTGCACCACTGCAGTCCTGTGTATGTCCCACTGCAGTCCTGTGTGTGTAGCACTGCAGTCCTGTGTGTGCACCACTGCAGTCCTGTGTATGTCGCACTGCAGTCCTGTGTGTGTAGCACTGCAGTCGTGTGTGTGCACCACTGCAGTCCTGTGTATGTCCCACTGCAGTCCTGTGTGTGCACCACTGCAGTCCTGTGTATGTCCCACCTCAGTCCTGTGTGTGTAGCATTGCAGTCCTGTGTGTGCACCACTGCTGTCCTGTGTATGTCCCACTGTAGTCCTGTGTGTGTCACACTGCAGTCCGGTGTGTGCACCACTGCAGTCCTGTGTGTGCACCACTGCAGTCCTGTGTATGTCCCACTGCAGTCCTGTGTGTGTAGCACTGCAGTCCTGTGTGTGCACCACTGCAGTCCTGTGTATGTCCCACTGTAGTCCTGTGTGTGTCACACTGCAGTCCGGTGTGTGCACCACTGCAGTCCTGTGTGTCCCACTGCAGTCCTGTGTATGTCCCACTGCAGTCCTGTGTGTGCACCACTGCAGTCCTGTGTGTGCACCACTGCAGTCCTGTGTATGTCCCACTGCAGTCCTGTGTGTGTAGCACTGCAGTCCTGTGTGTGCACCACTGCAGTCCTGTGTATGTCCCACTGCAGTCCTGTGTGTGCACCACTGCAGTCCTGTGTGTGCACCACTGCAGTCCTGTGTGTGCACCACTGCAGTCCTGTGTATGTCCCACTGCAGTCCTGTGTGTGTAGCACTGCAGTCCTGTGTGTGCACCACTGCAGTCCTGTGTATGTCCCACTGCAGTCCTGTGTGTGCACCACTGCAGTCCTGTGTGTGCACCACTGCAACCCTGTGTATGTCCCACTGCAACCCTGTGTATGTCCCACTGCAGTCCTGTGTGTGCACCACTGCAGTCCTGTGTATGTCCCACTGCAACCCTGTGTATGTCCCACTGCAACCCTGTGTATGTCCCACTGGAGTCCTGTGTGTGCACCACTGCAGTCCTGTGTGTGCACCACTGCAACCCTGTGTATGTCCCACTGCAGTCCTGTGTGTGCACCACTGCAGTCCTGTGTGTGCACCACTGCAGTCCTGTGTGTGCACCACTGCAGTCCTGTGTGTGTCACACTGCAGTCCTGTGTGTGTACCACTGCAGTCCTGTGTGTGCACCACTGCAGTCCTGTGTGTGCACCACTGCAGTCCTGTGTGTGTACCACTGCAGTCCTGTGTGTGTCACACTGCAGTCCGGTGTGTGTAGCACTGCAGTCCTGTGTGTGCACCACTGCAGTCCTGTGTGTGCACCACTGCAGTCCTGTGTGTGTCACACTGCAGTCCGGTGTGTGTAGCACTGCAACCCTGTGTATGTCACACTGCAGCCCTGTGTGTGTACCACTGCAGTCCTGTGTGTGTCACACTGCAGTCCGGTGTGTGTAGCACTGCAACCCTGTGTGTACCACTGCAGTCCTGTGTGTGTCACACTGCAGTCCAGTGTGTGTAGCACTGCAACCCTGTGTGTGTGCCACTGCAGCCCTGTGTGTGTACTACTGCAGTCCTGTGTGTTCACCACTGCAACCCTGTGTATGTCCCACTTCAACCCTGTGTATGTCCCATTGCAGTCCTGTGTGTGCACCACTGCAGTCCTGTGTGTGTCACACTGCAGTCCGGTGTGTGCACCACTGCAGTCCTGTGTGTCCCACTGCAGTCCTGTGTGTGCACCACTGCAGTCCTGTGTGTGCACCACTGCAGTCCTGTGTGTGTACCACTGTAGTCCTGTGTGTGTCACACTGCAGTCCGGTGTGTGTAGCACTGCAACCCTGTGTATGTCACACTGCAACCCTGTGTATGTCACACTGCAGTCCTGTGTGTTCACCACTGCAACCCTGTGTATGTCCCACTGCAACCCTGTGTATGTCCCACTGCAGTCCTGTGTGTGCACCACTGCAGTCCGGTGTGTCCCACTGCAGTCCTGTGTGTGCACCACTGCAGTCCTGTGTGTGCACCACTGCAGTCCTGTGTGTGTCACACTGCAGTCCGGTGTGTGTAGCACTGCAACCCTGTGTATGTCACACTGCAGCCCTGTGTGTGTACCACTGCAGTCCTGTGTATGTCACACTGCAGTCCGGTGTGTGTAGCACTGCAACCCTGTGTGTACCACTGCAGTCCTGTGTGTGTCACACTGCAGTCCGGTGTGTGTAGCATTGCAACCCTGTGTGTGTTCCACTGCAGTCGTGTGTGTACTACTGCAACCCTGTGTGTGCCACTGCAGCAAATTCTCAGGCTATTGATGCCATCTTTCACTGTTTCTAGTAACATCCTGGAATAAATCCCATAGATATCATGCAACAGGATAGCTGGATCTCCGCAAGGGAGTAAGGAAAGAGTAAGAATCATGCACCAATAGCCACAAGCCTTAAGAAATTAGTAGTATTTTAATTGCAGTTTTTAAAAAAACAAGTGATTCAGTACAGTTGATGCACCCTGCTATTGATGAGGAATGCTGATTTGTGGTTGCGTATCATCTAATCGAATTATCCCCCTTCAGCCTAGCTTCCTGTTATTGTCATGTTTCACTTTTACTTGCCTTTAATTCTAGAGCTTTTCGTTCAGTTGATCTTCATTATCTTCCTTCATTCCTTCTATGTGGTTCTTTATAGCTCCTCCTTGTGTGCCTGACTCTCTGCGTGAATGGGAGATCTCAATAGGTGAGAACAATTTTCAAATCAGGGTAGCAGTTTGATTCATTAGCCACCAGTCTCAGTGGAGATGAGACGACCTGTTCACAGAGAGAGAACACCATCAGTTCTGAGAAGGAGGTTCAGATGACACGTGAAGGAAAGGTTTAAAGGTTATTCCATTAAAAAAGATGACAGACTTTTTATCATCATTTGTCATCCATGTGGGCAGCCTGTCTTGTGCTGCTTACACCTATAATGCACTGCTCATTGTGCATGTCTAGAGGGTTGATCTTTTAACCAACCTCGACATGAAACGATAGATCAGTGTGAGCTGATGTCATTGAGTGCAACTCTTCTCCCACTCCTTAGGAGCTAGCCGTGACTCTACATCAGCCTCTGACAACTTTAGTTCTACCCTTTGCCTCGCCAGAAATTTGAATTGACTTAACTCAGAAGTACACTGAGAGCCCTCCAGAGAATTCTGTCTTTCTACTGTCCAAGTTATTTATTGTGACGGAGATGTTGCTGCTTTTCTGTCTTCTAAGAGGACATTGTAAATGAATGACTGGTGTCATAAACGTTCCACAGAAAGACACAGACAGTTGTTGTTTTCTAGCTACACTTTATAACTTGATTTTAAAGAGTTATTTAAGAGGAGAAGTTGGTGATAAAATGTGAAGTCAACGCTGAGGATTCCAGCACGCGTTGGCACATTCATGCATCCAAAAAGCATTCAAACAGATTGAAATTGGAGTATTCGAACCACCTCTGTAGGAGGTTTGACACACATTCTAGCCAGATGCATGATTGAATGATTGATTCTCTGCTGTAGGGTTAACCTGATCCATGATCAGTTCAACACTGAATGACCTGTGTGGGTGAAGGAGCATTGGTCTGAATGGGAGAGGGAGTGGAATGAATGCAAGCCTGTGAAGATAATAAAACGTTTGTCCTGCTCATATGTGAGGTCATAACAGAAGCCACCCCACCCCTATATATTGTTTATTTGATCTAATTTCATTATAAGACCATAGCCGAGAGTAAATGTTCAGAGGTTGTAATTTCCTGTTGACTAGAGTATGTGTTGTTTTGTGTTATGTTGTAAGGAACAGAACTCACTTTGCTGCAGTCTCCTGCACATAATGCAGACAAGACTAGTTGCTTATTTTGGATACTAGAGAGAGTGTACCTTTTAGTGAGTGCATCTGCACACGACATATACATTGTACTGTAGTGCTAAGAAAAGGGCTGGACAGAAACATGTATGACGAAAATGGATACGCAATGTCTACAGTCTACAGTGTATTTTGCAGGTAACCAAACATAAAGTGAAGAGTTCTAGATGCTGCTTCATCGAATACTGGCTCGAGCTCTGCTCCCGTATACAATGTAGGCAACATCTACGGTGTCTAGCAGGGCATCAGAGAGGCCACTGGCCCCACCCAAAAGAAAACTCCCCCTCTGTCAACCACTGGCCAAATAAAGCGTTGGGTAGATGACTATTCTGCTCAACAAAGTTATAAAGAAGTCACATCCATCAGGTTCAAAGTGCTGCACAATTGTTAGGGAGTTTAGTTCACTGAGCCACTTTAGGCTTTAATTACGTAGAAATCGAAATGATTCAGAAGCTGTCAGAGTGACATTTAAAAACTCTGGAAAATGATTCGTTATTTGTCTACTCAACTGCTTCAGAAATTGTGGAAACTAATGTATTTATGTGTTTCAGTAGTCTAAACACATGAATACACATTTTCTGTGTCCATGTGCTGTGCAGTAAAATAAATTGATGAAAAGTATAAAGAAGCAGATGGAGCCGTAGTGGAAACCACTCATTTATACAGCCAATCAGACAAAAGAGTGCTCTTTAGATTGGCAATTAGTCATGGAGAAGCTCGATGTCTTTATCATGACTGAACCTCGCTGTTGAAGGACAGCTGTAGCCTCAGCTGCCTAATGGATAAAGGACTGACTTCTTACGCCAGAGATTGCGGAGTGATTGACAGCTGCGAGGTGCAGTAGACAGATGAAAAACGTTTCTGTAGAGTCTAAGCTGGTTTGCAACATCATGGTGTCTTGCAAGTTTTAAAAACTCATTCACTTTTCTCATCTATTCCAATTACTCAACTTTCTACCTGTACAGCAATATGAGCAAGAGCTGGTGGGTTTCATTCGAGGAAGAAATGTCTTGCTCCTTCTGCTCCTATTGACATTGTTACATTAATGGCCATTTGAGAATTGCACCCCCCATATATAAAATAAATGTATACATTTTATAGGGAAAGAGTCATGGGAGCTACAAGTACGACCTTGTAACAGAGCTATTGGGGAAAGCAAGGGAAGGCAGAATCTGCTTTTACATGAAAGAAGGTTGGTGTACAGGTGTCATAGTGATGACGAAAACCTGCCATCCACACCTAGAAAACTATTGAATTAACTGAAAAACGTGGGAGATTTCTTTGTTTAGTCTGGTTATGTTTACATCCCACCTCAGGCCTGTGCTAGTGAAGCGTGGAACCTGGCTGAGCACAGCCTTCCAGGCTGCCTGCTCATTGTTTCTGTGGACTTTAACAGAGCAAACCTCAACAAAGACCTATCACAATACAGCACATTAAGTATCCCACCAGGAATAACACTGGACCACTGGACCTAACTCCTCCGAGGCCGAGAGTCAGAGTCCACAACCGGGTGGGTGGAGGGGGTCCGGAGGAGGGACGGCCGGAGTGCCAGACTGGGGAGACTGAGGGTCCGGAGGACAGAACTCTAGAAACTGGGGGTCCGGAGGACGGAACTCGAGAGACTGGAGATCAAGAGGGGAACTGCACTCTAGAGCAGCGGTTCCCAAACTTTTTAGGCCGCGCACCCCCTTCTACATCCCGACTGGGTTCGCGCACCCCCCCCCCCCCTTAATAAAAAAAATAATAAAAAAAGCAACAGAGCCTTTTAAGCCTTCATAGCCGCATAAGAATCGGACCAATGAGAGAACAGTTTGCTCGCGCGTGGCATTTGTTTACAAGATTTAGTCCGCTGTTAAATGTTGCAGTGTGAACACAAACCGAACAAAGGAGCAACTGCAACATTGTATCATATTAAACCCTGAATCAGAACAAAGCAAACGAACTGAAGGTGTGAAAACGCCCTGAAACACTGCAACAAAGTTTCAATATCTTTCAGTGACACAAGGCGTCAGTTTTAAAGAGCAATACGGATGCGAGCACACACGCACAGGCTCAGAGGCAGATTATCACATTTAATTTACAATTAATGAGCGACTAATGTAGCCAGGATGTCTTCGGACAAAGCATCGATGCGGCGCGACACAGTGTTGTTGGACACCGGGATCATGTCCAACTTTTTTGCTTCTTTCTCCCCAATCATACATTCCACCATCTCTCTGGCAGCTGGCAAGCTCACGTCTTCGGCGATTGTGTGCGGTAGCCCCTTTCTCGCTATTCTGTAACCAGATATGAAGCCCGTAGTGCGTCATTTATAGACCAACACATGAATGAGACTGCAGTTGTTTTTGGCTGTTTTGTAACTCCTCCAATTTCGATATAAACAATGTAAGGGGCTTTTGACTTGCACTGGCATGCTTGGTGTTCAGGTGGCGACGTAAATAAGAGCTTCAGACTGTTAGCCAGAACCTCACTGCACACCACGCACTGTGGCTTTGGGCAATCTGCGTTGCCAATCCAAGTGAAGCCCAGACACAGATACTTTTCATCATATTTCCTCTTTTTTTCCCCAGTCTGAGGCTCACTCTCGTTTCCTCTTTTTCACCTTGAATCCGCGATGGGCCGATGTGCTCCCGATTTGTCTGTGCTATCCCTTCCTCCTTTTCAGTCTCCTCCGTCTCATCTTCCTCTGACTCTGGCTCGATTTCTTCTCCCGGTCTCTCCCCAATGCACCTCTCCGTTCCCCTCGCCTCCGATTCCTCTCTCTCTCTGTCCCTCTCCTCTTTTACGACTGATAGCTTCAGATGTCCCACCTGACAGTTTTTTAATTAAAATTACATTTTTTTTTTATATTTAATATTATTACACCATCAGACCGCCATTACACTTTTCCTCTCGCGCACCCCCTAGAGGCAGCTCGCGCACCCCCAGGGGTGCGCGCACCCCACTTTGGGAATCCCTGCTCTAGAGGATGGAGATCCGACGGGGAGCAGGAGTCCGTAGCCTGGGGCTCAGGGGGATTGACTGATGACCCAGCGGGGTAAGGGGCTGGAAGTCGTTGCAGCGCGGAGGTGGCAGCGGCCGGAGCCGGAGGTCGCTGCTGCTCGGAGGCTGCGGTGGCCGGAGCCGGAGGTCGCTGCTGCTCGGAGACTACGGCGGCCTGGACCGCCGACAGGACACGGGAAGCTGGAGTTAACTGCGGCCCAACGGAGACGGGGGAACGCTGCGGCCCAGCGGGAGTGGGAGTCTGGCCCTTCCTCTGCCTCTGTCTCCTTCGAGGGTTGAGCAGGCAGCCTCTCCGCCTGGCAAAGTAGTATCCTGGAAACAGGGAGGACAAAATGAAACGACATGTCTTGGACTCCACAGCCCCGGTTAGTAGCACAGTTAACACAAAGATGGCTCAAGTAATCTATAGGTCAATGCACACGTGAAGATTATAGGATAGCAGTGCTATTTTGACCGTCTCTCAGAGTTTGTTTTTGCTTATTCTTGCACTGATGTTAATAGCTGGCTTGTTTAATAACTGATGATTGTACATTTAGGTTGCATGGACCCAGAAGTAGAGGTGAAACACAAAGCACCGACTTAATAGAGTACTTTAGGAAAACCATGTTCTTTACCCCGAATCCATGAATGTGAACATCTCTCATTAAGATCAGAGAGGAGATTGGTTTGCCGTTTGTGTGAGTCTGCACTAATGGTTTCAGGCAGTGCTTTGAGTGTGTGTCTGGAATGCGTTTCTAGTCAGTCAACTCAATATGTGTGTGGCTGTGTGCCATTGTGTGTGTGCGGTGCAACAGATCTGTGTCCATCAGGCTTATGTATGTGCATGTGTGTGCTCTTATGATTAGATGCTCAATGATGCTGTTTGTTGTGAGTGTAGCTTTGGAAGCTTGCCTGCTAGCTGTAGCACTTCTGTGCCCAATGGACAGCAAAGACGTACCGTTTGCAATAGTGGCCATTCAATTACACACACACACACTTACACATGCATAACCACAACGTTAGACATAATCAGACAGGCAACGTCACACACACAGGACACACAAACTACAAACTGAGCCATAAGCACAAACACACAGAAGCTGTTACTGCGATAAAGTTTGGAGTCTCAGTTCTGAAAGTGCCTCTGGTAAAACAAATACACAATTAAACTGATGGACTGTCAGAAGCAGCATTCAAACTGAGAAGCACACAGTCATCTTTCTGCAGTATGAATCTAACAGTGATGGGACAGCACTGAGAGAGAGCTGCCATATATAGCGCTTATATTGTAGACATCGGACTTATTCATTTATCATTTTATGTAAGGAAGAGAAGATCAGGAACGTTTTATATTTGAAAGGGAAACATTTGCGGGGAGAAAATACACTGCTGGGAGTTTTCCTTACTTTCATGGAGGTCCTTCATTTTAGAGCTGTAGTTGGCAAAATTCAAATGTGAAACTCCACTCAATCAAAAATAACCCAGCTAGTGTAATTAAGATAACAAAGATAAGAAACTATATTTGCTGAAATGAAAGTTTGAATTACCTCTATGCCCACAAGAAATATAAAAATATGTTAAGAGTTGTTCATGTTCATTTCAACAGGGACCTCATTCAGCAAGTGTTTTAATTGCTTTTTGAGTGAGTGTGTGTGGATGTTGTTGTTCCTCTAGGTGTGTGGAGGAGAGCTGTGCTCCCAGCGAAGTGGAGCTATAGAAAGGTGTGCAGTTTCAAAAAATCTGATCATTTAAAGGATGATTCCAGTTTGATCAGAAAAGAAGACAGACGGGAGAAACATATGCAGTCAGATGATCGATAGACTTGCAATAACAGCAGCTGGGGGCAGCGGAAAACAAGCAGTTAACACGACTTTGACATATCATCACCATTTGGGTTCAACTGGCAAACGCTTGCTTCACATCCGGCAGTTATGGAGCAACATCAGCAGGATTAGCAATCATTTAGAATCATGCTTTTTATCCACCAGGTGAATGTATGTCCATTAGTCACAAACTAACTCTGTTTTAGTCTCCACCAACTCCTGAGGGAATAAAGGGGAATAAAGAGGAAAGAAACTCCTGATGGAATAAAGAGGAACAAAGAGGAAAGAAACTCCTGTGGGAATAAAGGGGAATAAAGAGGAAAGAAACTCCTGAGGGAATAAAGGGGAATAAAGAGGAATGAAACTCCTGATGGAACAAAGAGGAAAGAAACTCCTGAGGGAATAAAGAGGAACAAAGAGGAAAGAAACTCCTGAGGGAATAAAGGGGAATAAAGAGGAAAGAAACTCCTGATGGAATAAAGAGGAATAAAGAGGACAGAAACTCCTGAGGGAATGAAGGGGAATGAAGAGGACAGAAACTCCTGACAGAATGAAGGGGAATGAAGAGGACAGAAACTCCTGAGGGAATAAAGGGGAATGAAGAGGACAGAAACTCCTGTGGGAATAAAGGGGAATAAAGAGGACAGAAACTCCTGAGGGAATAAAGGGGAATGAAGAGGACAGAAACTCCTGACAGAATGAAGAGGAATAAAGAGGACAGAAACTCCTGACAGAATGAAGAGGAATAGAGGACAGAAACTCCTGAGGGAATAAAGAGGAATGAAGAGGACAGAAACTCCTGATGGAATAAAGGGGAATGAAGAGGACAGAAACTCCTGAGAGAATAAAGGGGAATGAAGAGGACAGAAACTCCTGAAGGAATAAAGGGGAATGAAGAGGACAGAAACTCCTGAGGGAATAAAGGGGAATGAAGAGGAATGAAGAGGAATGAAGAGGACAGAAACTCCTGAGGGAATAAAGAGTGTCGAGAAGAGTTGAGCTCACAGAGAAAGCCGCCTTGGATACATGCATACACGTTCAGGGGAAAGTTAGGATATAAAAGCACGACGCATATACTCAGAAATCAATAGTTAAAGTATAATCGAAAGATAAGGTTTATGATCATTATATAACGAATGTTTAATGCATAGAGTGATTTAACAAATGTAAAAACTGATTATAATAATGTTCTGTGTACCGGAGCTGAGATGTGGAAAAAGTGTTTGTCATGGTGTGTCAGCAGACCGAGTGAGTCAGGAACAGATGTTTTGGGCGTAAGTCAGGAAAACAGTCATGGGACTTGGAAATCTGCTGCAAGAGATGACTCACACGGGCAAGAGGGTGGGGAAAGGATCATGTGTTCAGAATAGGAGGGAGGGGAACAGATAGCCCAAATCAAGGATAAAAGGAGACGCTTGCAAGCCCCAAAACGGGATTTCTGCACGGGCCGTCCAGATGCTCTGAGATGAAGATACGGACGATTGCAACTGAAGTATTCGAGGACTTCGTCTCGGTTCACGGAAAGAAGACCGCTGTTCGTGGACAAAGATTGAAAGACGGAGATTTTCCTCTCCCCACTGCTCGACTTTAACAACTGAACAACAGAGGAACACGGCAGCCCTAGAAAGACTTTGTACTGAGCCTTGAGGACTGTTGGCCGAACTCCGCTGCGAGAGCAGGAGGAATCCGAGGGTCTGGCCAGACCTTCGCTCCTAACAACTCCAAAAGAACCTTTTCATCGCACCTTTGGAAATCCAGCTCCAACCGAGCCGTCTCGGCATCTAAAACCAATGAGTATAATCTAAGGAGAAAATTTAAGTCACGAATCAAGTGTAGTAACATTTTATGTGAGCTGTAGCTTAACCCTTGCTAATTAACTAAATATAACCTGCAATAAATATCTAATCTGCATTTAAAGTAAAATTCTCAAGTGCATTTATTTGCTCAAGTAGTAAAAGTTCCTCGTGGCAGTAAAAAGTTAAATCCATTGTATGTCTAACAACTGAGTTCTGTAAGGTTATCCTAGAGACCGAATCCACTTAACAATCCCTTACGGTTTTAGAAGTAATCCTAGCCGTTCAAACCTAACCTGGCATTTACCAAGAGCACAGATCCAGAAGAAGGAAGCTGCCATAACCGACGCGACTGTTAGGAGCGCCCGGGGCCAGGCTGGTCTCTCGGCCGAGCGCACTCAGACCGGAGGAAGCAGGGTAGACGTCGGGAGTAACGACAGTTAGAAGAGCCAGGCGAGTTCCCTCGCAAGAACACCAGCTCGACAATCTTTTAATAGAGAGCTGAGTCAGTAAGTAGCCCCGTATCGGGCCAGAAGTACCCCAGGATCTAACAAGAGGAATGAAGAGGCCAGAAACTCCTGAGGGAATAAAGGGGAATGAAGAGGACAGAAACTCCTGAGGGAATAAAGGGGAATGAAGAGGACAGAAACTCCTGAGGGAATAAAGGGGAATGAAGAGGACAGAAACTCCTGAGGGAATAAAGAGGAATAAAGAGGAAAGAAACTCCTGATGGAAAAAAGAGGACAGAAACAGAACGCAACAACGCAACAATGCAGCCACAGAACGCAGCACCGGATCGCAGCAAGCAACAACGAATAGCAGCAACGGATCACAGCAAGCAACAACGTAACACAACGATGCAGCCATGCAATGTAACGCAGCCACGCAGTCACGCAGTCACGCAACAACATATCACAGCCACGCAACAATGTATCGCAACAATGTATCGCAACAATGTATCGCAACAATGTATCGCAACAATGTATCGCAACAATGTATCGCAACAATGTATCGCAACAATGTATCGCAGCAAGCAACGCCACGATGCAGCAAGCAACAACGCATCGCAGCAACGAATCGCAGCAAGCAACAACGCATCGCAACAACGCATCGCAACAACGCATCGCAACAACGGAACACAGCCACGCAGCCACGCACCGACGCAGCCACGGAACGCAGCAACGCAGCAACGCAGCAACGCAGCCATGCCACGGAACGATGCAACACAGTAACGGATCGCAGCAAGCAGCAATGGCTCGCAGTGACAGATCGCAGCCACGGATTGCAGCAAGCGCAACGGGTCGTGGCAACGGGTCGCGGCACAGCGCAGCCACGGTACAGCGCAGCCACGTATCGCAACGACGTATTGCAACGACGCAGCAAGCAACGATGCAGCAAGCAACGACGCAGCAAGCAACGCAGCGCAGCCACGAAGCAACAACGGAACTCCACGCAGCAACGCATCGCAGGAACGCATCGCAGCAACGCATCGCAGCAACGCATCGCAGCAGCGCATCGCAGCAACGCATCGCAGCAAGCAACGGAACACAGCAACGCAGCAACGCAACAACGGAACGTAAAGCAACAATGGAACGCAGGAGCCAGCGCCCCCCCGGCCGGCTACTTCCAGCAGCCACAGCACGTCTCCTTAGCCGAGGCACCTGGCACCGAGATGCCAGTGCTCCCCGCCGCCTACTTTCAGAAAACACAGCAAGTTTCCGTAACTGGGACACCTGGCACCGGGATGCCAGTGCCCCCACCCAGTCCACTTCCAGCAATGGACCCACACAATTGGTCAACACAACGATGCTGCTTCCTCTGCCGTCTTTGGGGGGTTCCCACGACAGAAGACGTCTTGCCGTAGACCAGCCTCGGATCTCGCAAGCAGATGCCAAGTCGTTTCCCCTCATGCTACGAAATCTGACCGATAGTAGCCGCAGCCATTACTTGCTGGGCCACGGACGGCCCAGCAAGTCCATCTCTTAAACTCCTGATAACCTAGCAGTCGCTTACCCAATCATCAAAATGACGCTGCGACACCCGTCCGTCAAGGGCGTGTTCTCGATGCAGCTCACGCCTGGGCCACCGCAACGCCATGGCTTCTCGTTTCTCATTTCTCAATTCAGAAGTTCAGAAGATCCGCCCTCCTGCAGACACCCATCCAACATCGGTTCCGCCATATCCAACGCCGTCTTTAAGCCCATAAATCCTTACTTGATTTTGCCGACCAGCAGAACTCCATTGTCGATAACCCGTCTTCCCGCGCCTACCAACTGCGCACGGACAGGCAACCTGCTCCCCAGGGGGACTTATTTTGGGGATCTGCAAGGCCCGGGAGCGCAGTGGATCCTCAGCTAAGCCTCCCCCAAACCGCTATGGGCTAAATCTCCATCAACCATTCCTCAACACTCCAAATAATCGACGAAGGTTGCCCTCGGCCGAGGCGGGGTCCTAAGCTGGTGAATGGTCTGGAGAAATGGGGATTGTGTGGCGATTGCTTTTGCCATGTTTCTCCGCTGCGGGGAGAGTAGCTTGTGTGCTGCTGTTGGTTTTCCTGTTTAGCTAGTTTAGCGTAGCGCGCCTCCCAGAACACATGTGCCTCACCAGAGTAGAATGTTGTTCTTCCGTGGTGGGCGTGTCAGACAGCACGTTGTCTGTTACGTCAGGTGGGTTGCCAGGTTGAGCACAGTGGCTCCACCGAGAGAACATTATATTTCCCACAATTTAAGCTTCTGCATTTTCCAAATGCAAAAGTAATATTCAAGCGTATTGTTTGATGCGTAATACGTACCGAGCTGTGAGCCTCAATACGAATACGTGTATTGTTACACCCCTAATAACCCGTAGCTGTTGCGTCATAATGAAGTTCTTAGGAGGTGGCTCAACTGTGGTAGGACAGCACTGAAGGCCCAGCTATGAAACACACGCCCGCCACTGCATTCTGGTAGGTACCTCTGCTTTCCTCTTTTCCTCGAACGTGGTAGGATTCCAGCTGGGTTGGCTAAAGATGGTGTGAGGCTGCAGAGGACTAGTAGAAGATTCTCCTGGGCGTGGGAGAGTCTGTGATGGTGAGCATGGTTGGCATGCAGCTGCAGGACAGAGATGTGGGGGGAGGCTCATGAGAGCAGTGCCAGGGGAGTTGATTGACACAGCTGGGGCTCAGTTGTCTAATCAGTCTTTTTGTGCTGGCCTGTCGGATGACAAGAAATAATATTGTTTCCATTAAGTGAGTTTGTGTTAAATAAAAGTTACCTTGGCCTATGAAACACGGTGCATTATCACAGTGGCCTCTGCTCTTGGGAACCCACGGTGGCAATGAGCTTGCTACAGTCTGTTTGACACACATCACAGGAATCAGTACAATTCTTACAGTCAGGGATAATTCATAGAACAATAGACGTACACCACTTTTCCAAAATGGGTCATGCTTTTCTTGACTCATTTTACTTATAGTCTGGCTGAAGACCTTGACAAAACTAGACACGACAAGACGTTGACGTGGAAGCAGAGAGTAGATGCTGTGCTGTTGCAGCAGAGCATAGACAAGCCTGCAATTCTAGGAACAGCTAAAATACAGTACAGAACTGCCAGGCTTTATCCAGAAGCTCAAAGAAGACACTACCAACAGAGGGTGAAAGGAAACATATTTTATTTAGTGCAGCATACAGCCTTAATGGGACATAATATCATTTGGAACACATTTACAAGGCTGGTCGGTCGCTGCAGTTAAAGTAATGTGAAAATGTCTGCATTTAAGTTCCACAGTCCAAATGGACTTCAGTGGGAGTATAAGGTGGGGGTGAAGGTGTGTTGAAGTGGTTTTCTTGTTGCTGGTTTAATCTCTGTCTGATTCATCTGTATTAGTGTCTCTGTAGTGTCTCTGCTCTGTCTGTTCCCTGTTTCTCTGTCTCTGCTCTGTGAAGTGAGCTTTCATTAATGTTAGCAATGGTGTCCTTGCCTGCTGCAAATTAAGCTCATTGCATTACAGCTACTTTTCAGTGTTAGAGTTGCGTGACATCTTCACAATTTCTTTTTTTCAACTCCCATCAGCTGGTTTGTGCTCTATACTGCATTATAGTAAAGCAACACATTTGTGAGCCAAGTTTGTTGGCCATTATTTGGGCTCATGGCCGCAGCACAGGACACTTAAGCCAGACCATCGCTCACCAAGAGACATCTTAAAAAGCATCAGATATCCGTCTTTGGAAAGAGATACTTATTTGGACTCTCAACATGATTTATAGCCAGCATTGGATTAATGCAACAGAATACTCTTATTGTGATGACAATAAAACTGATGTGTTGCACCACCAGCACAAGCACAATTGAAGGTTGTTTGAATGTGAAGTACTTTTAACGAAAACAATAAAAAATATGCGTTATGTTAAAGGCTCATGGCTGCGACTAAAATAAATCTGTGGGATATGTGTGAATGGAAAAAACATTGTTGCGATGTTTTGTGCTAAATGCTAACATCAGCATGCTAACATGCACAGACATGATGGCGTTGAGGAATGATTAGTGTGGTCACGACTTAGTTTAGCCAGTCAGCCTGCTCATATTTGCTAATTAATAATAATTACAGCAGAGGCTGATGTCATTCGTTTTTTCAGGAAAAGAGAGAAAGTCCTCACGCTACTTCAGGGCTAGCCCTGATGCTACTTCAGGGCTAGCCTCATGCTACTTCAGGGCTAGCCTCATGCTACTTCAGGGCTAGCCTCATGCTACTTCAGGGCTAGCCTCTTTTCCACCAGCTTCTCTGATCATGGTTTATTTCAATGGTATTTCTGAAAGAAAAGGAAACGTGTTCCTTTGGTTTATTATGACCGTACAGCTCCTACTATTTCTCCCATATCCACGATATGCAACACTGGCCTCCTCTACTTGAGTTGGTTCTAGCTGTGATCTGCAGCCTTCAGTCCTGTCTGTCTTGCTGTTATTGATTTTCCACTGATATGGGGTGTGTGACATATAACCCATGATTGTCTAAGACCTGAAGAGAATGTTGCTCGTTAGAAGACAAGAAATACTAAACAAACGATTACAGAGGACAATGTCATTGTTGTCCTAAATGAGGTTCTGCAGTTCAAAAGTCCAGGTTTCACTTTAGCTCTCTATTGGATCAGAAAAAGTAAAAACGTGTTGGACAAATTTAAATATTGACCAGGTAATGTCGATATGAAAGTGGACAGATGGAATGTAAGGGGAATCACCTATGATAATATCTGAAACAAATATACCAACCCACTGGTGGCAAAGTCAGGGCATCACTAAAGTCTTTGGTAGTTCATCATCCTATTCATTTTATAAATGAAGCTATGTCCTTGCAAGGCAGTGGTGGGCCGTGCATTTCATACCTGGGCCTTCTCTGCTGTCCTGCAGCTGAAACACAGCTATGGTTATTATTTGTTTCGTGTAAAAATGAAGCCAACACCTGTAGATAGACTGCGTCTCCTCTCTGCTCTGACTGCAGCGCGAGGCGGCTGTGAGAGTAGCCTGTGAGAGCTTTGGGGCTCACGGCAGCACCTGCTGCTCGTTCACCACAGTGCAGAACGTACGAGCTTTCACGTCAGAGTCACAACACCAGAACAAGTCTCCAACACCAGAACAAGTCTCCAACACCAGAACAGTCTCCAACACCAGAACAAGTATCCAACACCAGAACAAGTCTCCAACACCAGAACAAGTATCCAACACCAGAACAAGTCTCCAACACCAGAACAAGTATCCAACACCAGAACAAGTCTCCAACACCAGAACAGTCTCCAACACCAGAACAGTCTCCAACACCAGAACAAGTCTCCAACACCAGAACAGTCTCCAACACCAGAACAAGTCTCCAACACCAGAACAGTCTCCAACACCAGAACAATTATCCAACACCAGAACAAGTCTCCAACACCAGAACAAGTCTCCAACACCAGAACAGTCTCCAACACCAGAACAAGTCTCCAACACCAGAACAGTCTCCAACACCAGAACAAGTCTCCAACACCAGAACAATTATCCAACACCAGAACAAGTCTCCAACACCAGAACAAGTCTCCAACACCAGAACAGTCTCCAACACCAGAACAAGTCTCCAACACCAGAACAGTCTCCAACACCAGAACAGTCTCCAACACCAGAACAGCCTCCAACACCAGAACAGTCTCCAACACCAGAACACGTCTCCAACACCAGAACAGTCTCCAACAACACCAGAACAAGTCTCCAACACCAGAACAAGTCTCCAACACCAGAACACGTCTCCAACACCAGAAAAAGTCTCTAGATTTGTCTCTCGTAGCTTTTGACAAAAAAAGTCTCTTTTTAGCGAGAGAGTTGCCAAGTTGGCAAAATATGTCCCCAGAGCAACACTGGACGTAACAATGGTTCCCATCACATATAAAACCAAACAAAAATCCATCTTCATAAAAACAAGTTGTACAAATAATAATATACAAACAAGCTTCACTTACCAGAGCTGCTGTTCACTATTTAAAGACAAAGTCCATCCTCCTTTCTTTGTTAATAAAGAGTTTAATCTCACGGTTGTTCAGTACATCCGTGTGTTTTAGTTCCAGTCAGAAGTCCTTCTCCATTCATGGACGCCAGTGAAGACAGTCAAGCCTCCCCAGTAAATATAAATTATGATATGTATATATTAGTGTATTTAAGAAAAATTATAAAATAGCTATAACTTTGCGATTCTGTCTCAGCCAGCAGAGAAGGCCTTGCTGGCCTAGAAGGCCCTGACGGCCCACCACTGATGCAAGGACACTTGCCTTTCTACTCCCTTTCTAAAATTGTTTTGGTTTCAACACATTACATTTTAATACTTTTGTTGAAATCATCTCGTTTATTCCGCTGATGTAACTTTTGTTGACCATGCATGTCAGTCCTCAGCGTGCTAAAACATGATTTCTAGGGGGTTCCAAAGGCATCTGGTGAAACTATATCCTCTCTAAGCCTTCTGTTACACATAAGTTATATATGTACATGGAAAACTTCCCTCTGCCCTTTCATCGAGGAATAATTATTCTGTTTTGACAGATTGGAAAGAGCTGAAGGCTCAGACCTCAATCTGAAATTAGTTTCCTCTGACATCCAAGACAGGTAGAGAAAGAAGGAGACAGAATCCTAGTGAGGAAAACAGAGAGGACCGAGCGACAAAGGGACAAAGACTAATAATTTCAATTTTGCTTTCTGAGATCTGCTTCTGGGAGAAGAGAGAGAAAGAAAGAAGAGATGTTGAAATGGAAGAAGAGAATGATGAAAATGTGATGGATGAAGGAGAACGCAATGAAAGATAGAGGGATGGGAACAGAAATAAAAGAGAAAAGAAAAGGGATGGAGCACAGAAATGTAGACAAAGGTAGAAGGAGAGACAGGAGAGAGATTGAAATTCAAAATTCTGATTTAAATTCTGATATCAGAGAGAGAAAAAATCAACTAAACTACATTTATATTTTCAGACAACTCTGTGTTCATGAAATAGTTCTTTGAGTGATGTTCTGAGTGCAGCAGCTTAGAGAATCCAGAGAGTCCAGATCTCAGATCAGACACCATCAGAAGACAATAAAATGTTACACAAACTAGGGATTAAGGCAACAGTTGATTCAGTCTCCATGAAATGTTCTTCTTCTGACTCCAATAACTCTTCTTGACTGAGGACTCTCGTTTGACTCGCCCGATCCTATGAAATGTCTGCAATCAAAAAGGGTTTAAAATTTGAAAGTTGACTTTGCCTTTTTGAATTTTTCTCAATTGCACCCACCAGATTAGGCGAGGACAAGGATGTTGATGCACATGGCCATTGGTCAAATTCTAACATTATTGGGTTCTATTACATTTTGAGTGAAGGAACATTCAGAAAGGACAGACACAGGTGACTTGGAGGAGATCAACAACAATTAGAAATATCCAATCAAGTGATAAAAAAAGAATTAAACATTTAATGAAACAACTCCGTTCATTTCCTGAGCTGAGGATGGATGTAGCTAAGGAGTGAGCCATCTTGCTTCCTTCTCACTTCAGTTGAGAGCTGCACATTTTCAGTAGCGATCGGGTAAAGACTGCCAGCGTCTCAATGATCCTGCAAGAGGAGTTTAGTCGGATGAGGATGTGTCGCTGAAATTGAAGATAATTTTGCCGAAATAAAGATTCAACATGACAATTAACTTTGGTCTTTGTTGTTATTTGACAACCCCGAATAAATAAAACAATATGTATAGGGGCAAGTAAAACTGAACTTTGAGCAAGTAGATCCTGCTATACTGTATTATATGTAGTTATATATGTATAAGATTGGTTATTCTTCTTAATCCTTGTCTGTTCATAATCATAAAACTGTGGTCCATAATTGGGGTTTCAAAGTTCAAAGTTCAAAGTTTGCTTTATTGTCAATTCCACAATGTACTGAACATACAGGGGAGTTGAAAATACGTTTCTCTCTAGTCCAACATAAACATATAAAGTGAATACAGTGCAATAGATTAAAAAACATTTTGACAATAAATATATATAATAAGAGAAAAAAAACAAAAAAAGCTATCAATCTGTATTTAGCAGCAGTTGGACATGGGGAGTCTTAAAAGAGAGGAGGGAGAGATTCCAGAGAGTTCAGCTTCCTAACGAAGCTGTTTGAGAGTCTGGTGGTGCGAGCACGGAGGCGCCGGTATCTTCTCCCAGAGGGCAGGAGGCTGAAGAGACTGTGTGAGGGGTGGCTGGAGTCGCGCACAATCATGGTCACTTTGCGGATGAGGCGAGTGTCATATATGTCCTGCAGGGAGGGGAGTGAGGCACCAATGATCCTTCCAGCTGTGTTCACTATGCGCTGCAGGGCTTTCCTGTTGTGGTCAGTGCAGCTTCCGCCCCACACAGTGATGCAGTTTGTCAGGATGCTCTCAATGGTGCCTCGGTAAAAGGTGCACATGATGGGTGGTGGTGTTCTTGCCTTCTTCAGTTTGCGGAGAAAGTAGAGGCGCCTCTGGGCTTTCGTTGCCAGTGATGTTGTGTTGGCTGTCCACGAGAGGTCCTCACTGATGTCCCCCCCCCAGGACATGGTGCTGCTCACTCTCTCTATATCAGCACCATTGATGGTCAATGGTGGGTGTTGAGTGTGGCCTCTCCGGAAGTCAACAATAATCTCCTTGGTCTTGCTGTTATTCAGAAGGAGGTTGTTGTCTCTGCACCACGTGGTCAGAAGGCTGACCTCCTTCCTATAGTGGGTCTCATCGTCGTTGGTGATGAGACCTACCAGAGTTGTGTCGTCTGCAAACTTGACCATATGATTGGTGCTGTAGGTTGTAGTGCAGTCGTGTGTCAGCAAGGTGAAGAGCAGTGGACTGAGCACACAGCCTTGAGGGGCCCCTGTGCTCAGTGTGATGCTGCTCGAGGTGTTGTTGCCGACACGTACCGCTTGTGGCCTCTCGCTGAGGAAGTCCAGCAGCCAGTTACACAGCGAGGTGTTGAGCCCCAGCTGGTCAAGTTTGAAGATGAGTTTTTGTGGGATTATGGTGTTGAATGCTGAACTAAAGTCTATGAACAGTATTCTCACATATGAGTCTTTTGAGTCCAGATGGGTGAGGGCTGGGTGGAGAGCAGAGCAGATTGCATCCTCCGTGGACCGCTTGACACGGTATGCAAACTGGAAAGGGTCCATGGTGGGGGGGAAGAATGGATTTGATGTGTGACATGACTAGCCGTTCAAAGCACTTCATGATTATGGGGGTCAGTGCCACCGGACGGTAGTCATTATAGCAGGACGGAGTGGGTTTCTTTGGCACAGGTATGATGATGGTGGCCTTGAAGCATGATGGAACAACAGCTTGTCTCAGAGAAGTATTACAGACATCCGTGAAGACATACGTTTGACGTTTGACGTTTCTGTCTGCAGCATAATATGAACCTGCAAAACAAGTTATGGATTGGAACTAACTACAACTTCAGATCTCACTCTTGATGACATGACATATATTATAAAACAATATGTAGATGCCAAAAAGTTGCTACTCTATGCTAATGATATTTTTCTGGTGTTTGCCAACAGAGTGGAGCATCACTGAAAAGACAGGACACTGGCAGTCCACATGAAGGAAATCATTGTCTTGTGTTTCATGTGCCCGATGGCCAGTGTGTGGACATGGACCTAGATGCAGTCTTACTTTCTGTGTTCACACACACAGGCCTTCGTTTTTCATGCAGTAGCTTGCACAGAGATATTCAACAGGCTCTTGTGTAAATGATGGGCCTGTTGATCCCTTTCTCCCCATTTCCAGTGCAACACATTTGAATGGATTTGTCACATTCTTCTTTCTGATCTGTAGAAACCTCTGTCTAGCTCTGCCTGCTTAAAGTCTGCGCTTCAGGCCTGGCTGAACCATGCAGAGTGCACTCGCTCCACCCAGGGGCACACCGTAGATTAGCACATCCAATAGACCCACAACTGCTGAGCCATGATGGTGTTACGGGTCGTGTTGGTGAGAAACAATCCCAATGGGACACACTGACACAGGCTATGGAAGTCCCAGGCCCTGACAGATTTCCTTGCGAGTTTTATAAAAAGTTACCTTGTCTCAGTTCTGCATGCTCAGTCACCCAGTTCCCATTCAGTACTTTTCCATTCACCCCACCTTCTCTCCAGTCTGCCTGCCAGCCCCTCCCACCTCATTAGTTAACTATTTCACCTGCTCACACAGCTGCTAACCGTCTCCAATCAAGCCAGTATTTTAGCCTCTCATGCTCTCATTGCCAGATTGTTCTTCGCCAGTTATGAAAGACTCTCCAGCACTTATTTCCAGACTGATTTCCTGTTGAAGACACTGTCTGTCTCTGATCTACTTGTCTCTTCTTATTTCTGGTAAATCCACCAGCCTTCTGTCCCCCACCATGAGATCGGCTTCCTTGGTTTCTATTTACCTATGCCTTGTGTTCACATACATTTGTTCACTGTGTGCTTTGATTGGGTCCTACCCATTACATATCTGTCCGACTCTCCAAATTTTCTCTGATTCTTCACAGGAAGGGGCTCCCCTCGTCTTTCAACGGTTAAAATAGATAAGGACCCCATAGATCATACCTCCTACAAGCCAATCTCTTTCTTAAATGGATCTTAAACTGGACAGGACACAGTGTTCGTAGACAAGGATTTAAGTGCTTTGAAAATCTTTTCATAGGTGACTCATTTGCTGCCTTCAATCAACTATCCAACTTTTATGGCATTCCAAATCAAATACTCCCAGGTTAGAAACTATGTTTAATGGACAATTGCCAAATTTTCAGGAAAGCCACCCAGCAACCTTATTGACTCATTAATCTCGTCTTGTCCATCTTTCAAAGGAGCCCTGTTTGTTTTTCATGGTCTTATATCTGGTCTGGATTGCCCTTCTATGACCAAAATAAAAACGGCATGGGAAAAGGACCTTGATTTGGCCCGTACAATTAACATATGGGATACCGCCATTCCTCCTCCATGTCCCCTTGCCACTCCCTCATTTTATAGTTGTACATCGGATACATTATTATTATTATTATTATTATTATTATGAATATAGCATCTTCCTAAATTGCATATCATTTGTGTTAGAATTGAATGTGGTCATGTTAAGAAGCAAGTGTCTTGCTGCTTCAAACTGCATTCTCCCGATTGATGGCGTTTGCAGTAGGCGTACGACAGCGGCCACGGGCCTGTGGGACTAACCCTTATCTCACAATGCAATATGTATTGTGCATAGGAAAGTATGAATACACATGCTCAGAGTCTTACTGTATCTAATGTAGATCAAATTAATTGGATGACTAGTGGGGCTGACAGCCCGTAGCCCCACTACAGCGTCATTTCATATTTCAATTTTGATTGGCTATCTGTCCGGCAAATATTAGCAAGCAGGGGGGAGACTTTCTCAGCGAACTTGAGAAAATTAATGAAATGGATTATATACTCGAGCACAGGTTTGAAACCCTTAATTTGGAGGAGAAATTAGAATTAAAGTTTCATCTGTGCCCACCAGCCACTGGATATTATCATTATTCAAACTGCTGGTAGAATTAAATCGTGGGTGAGTGTTTTTCAAAGACAAATTGGTTATCATACAAAAGTAGGCACTCTTCTGTTTTCCATGACTGCTTTTTGGTGGAGACGGTACTTGGTCGCAGATGGGTTATAAAGATTCAGAACAACTTTCTGAGAGGATAACGAAACATGAGAGCAGCTGGAGTCATCTGGGGAATGCTGTACAAATGGGTTTACATTTGTCAGAAACATTCATTCGAGCCAATGTAAAACTCATTGATCACAGGACATTTATTCTTTGCAAAGAAGGAGACAGAGTTGATTCACATACAGAATATGCACCAAGGCCGCTCGAAGATCTGTCTCCGAGCCTCTGGTATTTATACTGAGTAAACACATGCAGTGGGCTGGCATAGGGTAACATACGTCACAAAGGATAACACATGAGTTGCGTTTCACACAGGCGTCTACATATCTGGACACTTTCACAATTCGTTCTAGTACAAAGGTCACTTTCTCGTAAGTCAGTATTGACGCTTTCTACAAGTTTATTATCATTCTTATTCAGGACAAACACCTGAAGTGTTCTTTTGGCCGTCAACTGCTTCTTAATAGGCTAAACATTTGCTGAGACTGGTGTTACTGGTGTTGAGGCTTCAGAGGTACTATGACGCTGAGTCCGTCTTAAAAGTGACCTCAAGCAGGAGAGAGACAAGGAAGTGGCCGAGACATCATTTGTCACCATACAGGCAGACAAGACAACTGTTGTCTCTTGTAAATCAAAAATGGTGGGTGTGCTGCATTACATTTTTGTCTGACAACACAGTCATGGAGAGGTTTATGGAGTTTGTTGAAGTCAAAGATAAATCTGTACGCGGCCTTTCTAACAGCACCAAGGGTGTGCTGGAACTACTGAGGCTGGAAACAAGGTGATCGCTCAGACGTATGATGGTGCCACCGTAATGAGTGGGAACGTCCGTGGGGTGGAAGAGACATGCCCATGTTGTCCACTGCTATGCCCACCAGCTGAACCTGCAGCAACTTCGTTCAGCAAGGATGAGCGTTAAAGGTGTTTTTTGCAGATTGAAATGCTTTTGCAACCTTCTTTTCCAAAACCTGCGGTGGCTACTGCAGCGGCAACACAGACACATTCCAAGGCCACCCGCTGTGCATGGAACTTTAAAAGGAACTGTTAATGTAGTTTGGGAGAACCGTGCTGCGCTGCTCCAGTGTATGGAGGACATATGCACACAACCAGGATGGGATGTGGTCGCTATAAGTGATGCATATGGCCTTTCAAAGAAACTCTGGGCCAGTCTTTCTGCAGCTGCTGGAATTATTTTCCTTGCTAATGCCATAGGTGGATGTCTTATCCAACAACGGAGCATCGATGCATCCGGGATCGTCAATGTGCTCACCCGTTTCAAGAAGAACGTCTAGAATGTGCTGCAACAAACTGATGAAATAGCCGCCACGTGCACGATGGAGCGGCCGAGCCAGGCCGACGAGTAACCAAGTAACAGAGTGACCACCTGATTGCTGCAAAACTGGTTGACAGCTCGCTCCACAATTTAATTCCCTACATCTGAGCTTGACTGTGCAGTGACACTATGGCCTGTAGGAAACAAGGAAAAACTGAAGTCTGAGCTGACCATCTGTACCACAACACTGAGCCTCATACTGGTAAGACAGCTTTATCTCTGTTAACGTTCCTTCCGTTTTGCTGAGACCGTCACTCTAAAAATTATAACTACGCTGATGACGACATCTGAGTCAAAGGAACTTTTCCACCTTGGAGAGGACAAAAACTTTCACTCCCAACACCATTGGACAGCCCAGCTCAACAGATTGGCCATGCTGTCCATCAAAAAGTATACTGAAGTATAATTACAAGCAGTTCACAAGTGTCAAAGGCTTTAATTGAGAATTACATTAAATTTATACAAAGAGTCAATATTTGCAGTGTTGACCCTTCTTTTTCAAGACCTTTGCAATTTGCGCTGGCATGCTGTCAATTAACTTCTGGGCCACATCCTGACTGATGGCATTCCATTCTTGCATAATCAATGCTTGGAGTTTTTCTGAATTTGTGGGTTTTTGTTTGTCCACCCGCCTCTTGGTTGATTTAGGTGCAATCTTACTGACAATTAATTTCATCACTCTTCATAACATTCTGGAGTATATGCAAATTGCCATCATAAAAACGGAGGCAGCAGACTTTGTGAAAATGAATATATGTGTCATCTCAAAAACTTTTGGCCAAGGGTGTAAATGCGTCCTCCATCGTGGTCTCGCGCCATTTTGTAGTCTCCCGTGGCCACGTACGAGACTATCAGACCATTTTGATAGTGCTAGCTATCTTCCACCATATTGTTTGTAGTCCCACGTGGCAAGGTCACGTACTAGATTACATCCGCCATTATCTGGGTAGTTTCTCGCTTCTCCACACACAAACAACCATATATATGCACAGCACAAACACTAGGGGTGTAATGGTTCACAAAACTCACGGTTGGGTTGGGTACGATACAGTGGAGCCACGGTTCGGTACGTTTCGGTTCAGTAGAAAACTATAAATGCCAGAGAAATGTACTTGATTTAAAAATATATTTATTCATTACAACTAACATCATAAAGTTATTCTTTGACTTTGAACAATGATGGAACTATACCTGAGTGACCCATCTTCTGGGGTGTCTTCTTAGCAACACATAAGCTTAAAAAACAAAAACTGCTCCTTAACAAAGAAATTCAAATGTTTTTAACTAAACCTGCATCTATTCCTCCCGCCCTTACTTCTGTTCCACAGACACTCTGGGCGGTGAACAAGTACGACGTTGGCCTGATTCACAACTGTCAGCCTGTCGTTATCACTCCGCGCTCTGATTTTTGGCCCCACAAGCACCAGTACCCTCTGCGCCAAGAGGCCATTGACGGTATTACACCTGTGTTTGAGTCACTCCTGAAAGCAGGTGTGATTATTCCATGTCCAGACTCTCCAGTCAAGACACCGATATTTCCTGTTAAAAAGATCAGAGATGCAGGTAAGCCTTGTCAAGAAGAGTTGAGCCCTCAAAGCTGCCTCGGTAACATGTTGGCACATTCAAGGGAGAGACAGGATGTAGAGCACAAAACATATACTCAGTATAAAGTGTAATCAAAAGATAAAGTGTATGAATTATATAACGAAATGTTTAATCAGTATGTAACGAATGTATAATGCATAGAGTGATTTAACAATTGTAATAAGTGTTTAACAAATGTCTTGTGTAACCGGAGCTGCGATAAAAGTGTTTGTCAGGATGACTTGGCAGAAAATAGGAAACAGATGTTATTGGGTGGGGTTAGGAAAAGACTGTTGCAAGAGATGAGTCATAGAGGCATGATACAGGATGAAGCCTGGACATGTCCGGACATGTTCGAACCCAATGCCCTCTCCAGAGGGTGGGGGGATGAGATCATGTATTGAACAAGGGGGGGCCGACAAAGCCCGAAGGATGAATAAAAGGAGACGTTTGCAGGCAATACACTGGGATTTCAACACGGGTGCCGTCCAAGTGCACCGATGAGGAGATACGGACGATCGCAACTGATGTATTGAGGACTTCGTCTCTGTTCACGGAAAGAAGACCGCTGTTCGTGGACAATAAGATTTAAAGACGGAGGTTTCCTCTCCCCACTGCTCGATTCTTAACAACTGGACTACGGAGAAGACGCAGCAGCCCTAGAAAGACTTTGTACTGAGTTTTGAGGACTGTTGAACGGACTCCGCTGAAGAGCGGGAGGACCGAGGGTCTGGCCAGACCTTCGCTCCTAACAACTCCAAAAGAACCTTTTCATCGCACCATTGAAAATCCAGCTCCAACCGAGCCATCTCGGCATCTAAAACCAATGAGTATAATCGAAGAAGAAAATTAAAGTAACGAATCAAGTGTAGTGACATTTTATGTGAGCTGTAGCTTAACCCTTGCTAACTAACTAAATATAACCTGCAATAAATATCTAATCTGCATTTAAAGTAAATTTCTCAAGTGCATTCATTTGCTCAAGTAGTAAAAAGTTCCTCGTGGCAGTAAAAGGTTAAAGTCATTGTATGTCTAACAACTGAGTTCTGAAAGGTTATCCTAGAGACCGAATCCACTTAACAACCCCTTACGGTTTTAGAAAGAAGTAATCCTAGCCGTTAAAACCTAACCTGGCATTTACCAAGAGCACGGATCCATAAGAGGGAAGCTGCCATAACCGACGCGACTGGTGGGAGCGCCCGGGGCCAGGACTGGTCTCTCGGCCGAGCGCGCTCAGACCGGAGGAAGCAGGGTAGACGTCGGGAGTAACGGCAGTTAGCGGAGCCAGGCGAGTTCCCTCGCCAGAACACCAGCTCGACAATCTTTTAATAGAGAGCTGAGTCAGTAAGTAGCCCCGTATCGGGCCAGAAGTATCCCAGGATCTAACAGCCTACTGAATGGCGTTTCGTGCAAGACCTGAAAGCAGTAAATGCTGCAGTTCATGCACGTTCACCGAATGTGCCTAATCCTTACACTATTCTAGCTCAGATTCCTCCTGCAGCTAAATGGTTTTCTGTTGTTGACCTGTCAAATGCTTTTTTCAGTGTCCCAGTCGACAAGGAAAGTCAATATTGGTTTGCCTTTAATTTTAACGGTAAACCGTACACCTTCACACGGCTGTGTCAAGGCTACACCGAGTCTCCAACCATCTACAATGATGCACTCAGAGAAAGCTTAGAAAGTCTAACTCTCTCACCAGGCTCTGCACTCCTGCAGTATGTAGACGACTGCCTTATCGCAGCTCCAACTCAGGCACAGTGTCAGAAAGACACAATAAAACTGCTACAACATTTAGCACAAGAGGGCCACAAGGCCAGCCTATCTAAATTACAGTTTGTAACGCAAAATGTACATTTCTTAGGTCATGACATTTCAGGGGAAGGGAAAACCCTCTCTCCAAAAAGAATAGCTTCAATCGTGTCGATACCGAAACCTGACACTAAAAAACTGTTCATACTGTCGGTCGTTTATACCTAACTACTCACAGATGGAGAAACCATTATCAAGTTTGATTCACGGTAAAAATCTCACAGCACATGGAAAAATAATTTGGACTGAAGAAGGCCTTCACACAAATGAAATGTGCTCTGCAAACTCCTCCAACTCTAGGACTGCCAGATCCGAACAAACCGTTCACTCAGACAGTAGATGAAAGACAGGGCTGCATGACCTCAGTGTTGCTACAATCACACGGTGACAAATTAAGACCAGTTGTGTATTTCTCCGCAAAACTCGATCCAGTCGCAGCTGGTTTGTCACAATGTTTGCGTGCAGTGGCCGCAGCTGAAAAGGCACTCGCTGCATCACGTGACATAGTAGGATACGCTCCATTAACTCTGCTCGTTCCTCATTCGGTGTCTTTGATTCTCCTCGAACAGAAATCATCTTACCTCTCTGCAGCGCGATATTTGCGTTATCACACATGTCTCTTAGACATGCCAAACGTAACGGTCAAACGCTGTACTAATCTTAACCCTGCATCATTACTTCCCATTCCTGGTGACGGAGAGGAGCACAACTGTTTAGCTGAGCTCCAAGCTCGGTGCACTCCTCGTCCTGACTTGATGGACACTCCGCTGCACAACAGCGACATGGTAATACAACAGGTGTCTGCAGCTCTTCCGAGGCCAGCTGAAGGACCTCTCCATAAGCTGAAACCTGGTGATTTCGTGGTTGTAAAAGACTTCAGAAGGAAGCACTGGAACTCACGACGCTGGCAGGGTCCATTCCAAGTCCTCCTAGTCACTCAGACGGCCGTCAAAGTAGCTGAGAGGGCAACCTGGGTCCACGCGTCACACTGCAAAAAGGTTCCAGACCCAGGAGAAGCTTCAGGTGAGCGAGCACCTACATCAAGTGTCAGCCAACGGGCACCACCGAGGGACGAGAGACGAACGACGGTGCCATCGACAGATGAGATGCAGTGATTCACGGACGGGATCACAACGGGCAGTTAACCGACAGACACGTGCGTGTTCTGTGTTAACTGTCTACAACTCGACGTGGATGCCACGCAAGAAAGACGGCTGGAAGAGCCCCTCTCGACATGTGTTTATGCCAACAAACACAAGAAAAGGACAACGGTCAGGTCCTCTAAAGAAGGACGAAAAACGTTTCATTATAACTATATTCACATTATTGCTCGTTTTGTTTTCATTTTATTTCTGTATAATTCAATCTGTCTGAGCGGACCAAAAGAGTGGCAGGATAACAGTGACTCTGACAGTTTTGTGGAAACCTCACGGTGACAACATAAGCAAGACTGCTCACACAAACCAGTTGCTCGGGTGAATTCCATACAAACTGGTGGCTGTTGCACTCTTTCACAATGGAACGACAACGCCCCTGGAGCCCACTGAGGAGAGTGGGGGGGACTCGTTTCACTTATTGTTTATTTGTGGTCATTGGGTTATGTTTTTTATTACCGCTCCTTTTATGGCACCACAAACAGATGAAGAGCAGCCACGACCAGCGCAACAACACGACTTTTGACTCAGACAATGACAACTCAACGACGCATAACCGTACCAGACGCACCGCAGTAAAAACCTTGAAACATGATTGGCTCGACAACAACCCAGGTGCATTAATCCACGTCTATTAACGACCAACAACTTGACCTGTTTCCTATTACTGACTATGCGGACGACTTTGACAGTGACACTGACTCCTTTGATGATTTTGATGCGCAGGTCTAAAGACAGTTTTTGATTTCTATCTTTTTATTCTTTTGTGTTTATTGAATTATATTGCCTGCTACGTTTATGGGATCTTTTATCTCACAAGAACAGTTTTTTTGTTTTCATTTTATTTCAAATGATGTATTTTCAAATTATATTTTGGGTAATACTTCTGTTGTTATTAAAATGTCCTTATAACATATTTTTACTATATTGTGTGATTACTATATAATCAAAGAGTGGAATGTTATGGGAAAATATGTCACAGTCTTAGGCTTTAGGGTTAAAGAATGTAAGCCTTTGGAAGTGCAGGCACAAAACCTTGTTTATCTTGTTATCTGTTTGTTCCTCTGTATTGTGTCTGTCTCCAAAAACCTTGTTTATCTTGTTATCTGTTTGTTCCTGTGTATTGTGTCTGTCTCCAAATTGGAGACTGGGACACACAGAGGGGTCTTGAATACAGTATTTCCTTTGATAAGCATTAGAGGACGGGCGGGACCCCCTTTAGGTATTTATGATGTGTGATGGTTCACAGGGTTATTCCGTCTCTGCATACTGTGACTTAACTCTTTGACCAGGTCACAGTGACATCAAAGGATGCATCTGGCTGGGAGGATCCATGGTTTATTGTGGGGCAAACTGATAACAAAGGGATTTGTAAACAGGCTTTAAAAGCGCCTTCAGGTTATCGTAAAGACAGGACACTGTGCTTCAAAGGAAAACATCTGCCTTGACATCTTTTATTATCTTCTGTCTTCTTTTGTTTATTCTTGTTTGCAAACCAAGGTAACACTTTGACACTCTTCTCCCGACTATTCATAGAAATATTCCACAACAGTGTCCAGAAAAAGTCTTGAACATCCTTGGAGTAAAATGATATGGCAACTCTCAAAAGTACTTCATAAAAAAATTGCATCAAACTAACTTTCTGTAAAATGTGAGTTTTGGAAGCCAGGACTCTCAACCCTGAGTGTCCTTGATATTCATCAATAACTCTGCCCTGTGCACACACTGTATATTGTTGACATTTTATGCTGTGAAAAAATGTAAAAGTCTTTAATATTGGCCCTTCAACTATCCAGCCGGACGGTTCTCCTGTTACAATAGAAAATGATTTGATGGCTGCAACGTAATGTGCTCTACTCTACAGAAACTGAATTATGTGTCAGCATAAAGAATCCAGCTTTGTCTTCTGTATACAGTAGCACGGATACAGGCTAGAGTGTGTGTGTACTGATGACCCTTGAGAAGCAGGCAGCTACACTAAATACAGATGAGTGGTGATTAGCATCAAACACCTGCGCATTCACATCTGCAACAGCTTAACTGGTTATATTGTTCAAAGTTAAACATGGACACATTTTGAACTGAATAACACACACACGGCACATTACAGAGATATTCTTCATTTAAGATAATTTATTTTCCTGTTGACACATACGTATCTGACACACCATTAGAAGGAGTGCTTTGAGTTTTAGCTAACAGGCATAGTGACTCGATGATTAGAGCTCCCGCAATATGGATAACACATAAATAGAAGACACACTCCTTAAATGAATGATGTGTTCTACACATCCAGTTATCTTCATAAAACAATACCGGTCTTCTCTTGGCTGGAGGTAAGTGTGTTTATTGATAAGGACATTATAGGCTGGGATGTAATGCAGGCAACTCCGCCTAAACCCACTTCACCCTCCTCTTTACATGGACCATCATTTGTCTTAAAAGATTGGGGTTCTAGGTTTTCAAGCCTTGTAATGATAATCAATTAGGCTACATCTTAGTTTACTCACTCTCCTGTGGTGCATTACAGAGAAGGAGAAACAGTTCCCTAACAACTATAACATTATAGTCCAGGTCACTACTCTTGTCTGCGCCATGGTGCTGATCCAGTGGCCAATTAGAAAAGACAGATATGGTATGAAAGGAGAAGTCTGATGAGGTGATCCATATCAAATGTCTCAACTTAAGCTCAAGCATCTGTTCCAGAACACCCACTGGCATATTTCTACCACACCTTTAAAGGGATAGTTTGAGTGTTTTAAAGTGGGGTTGTATGAGATACTTATCCATAGTCGGTGTCTTACTACATTAAACCTACGGTTTAGAGAAAAAAGACGGGAGTTCCAAAAAAGAAATCAGTGTTCGTGTACACTAAACGTATCGTTGCGTCGGACAGCCTTTCTGATGGGAACTGAACTGACAGGGAACTCTCCTCACCAGACTCCATTAATTAAACAGGAGTGATACGTTTCCCTTTCAGTAAAAAGTGCTCTAAATGACATTCAGAGCACTAACATAGCATCAAACAACGATCTGCTGTAAAAGATATAGTGGATTAATGTCCCCTGTGATGGAAAAAACGATTCAATAGTACCGAGTCCTATGATACTGAAATCAAGAAACATTGAGAAAAGAAGTTTGTCCTTAGAGTCTTTGTTCTCTGTGTAGAGACGGTTCAATTGTCACACGGGCCGCAATGAGGTCTGAAGGAGGACAGCACCCAGAGCGTTGGTTGTGTACGATTTATAAAGGCCTTGAGCACATGGTGGGATAGGAGGAGTTCATCACTAGGATATCCAGACAACAGTGATCATTCACTGACCAACCATTGAATGGTTCGTCACTGATTGGTCCACTGATTGCATCCCCATTCAGCCCCCTATCTAAGTTGACAGTATCATGCCCCTGATGAAGACACACATCCAATATTACTCAACCTGAGAGGAGCCTCGCTGACGATGTCGGACATGTATTAACTTTGTTAATACTAAAGGGCCAAAACACGGAGTGGTCAGCTAATAAAACAGGAGAGATAAGTCACAGTGGAAATGTACCATCACAACCCTCAAACAAACACACACCATCTCAGACCCACCCACTACTCCATGTTAAGGGTTGTTGCAGGCCGCTACGAAGTTCAACGTAAGAAAGTGTGGCCAGCTGGATCTATGCTGTATACAATCACAAACTGCTGCAGAGAGATTGGGGGTACTGTAAAGATGAAGGGAGGAACTGAATAAGAAAGGGAAGTACAGGGAAATAACAAGTAGAGAAGGACAAATAGATAGAGGAAGAGAGAGTGATGAAGAGGAAGAAGTCGAGTGTGTGTGTGTGAGAGAGAGAAAGGCAGAGATTGAGGTTAGACTGCAATGCTGTAAAAATGTATCACAGAGGAGTTTTATGGATGCACCTCTGCTCACAAGACATTAGTGGCCTTCTGCTGCCACTCTGTGGTCAGTCGTAATACAGTCATTGGTGCAAAGTGGAAACTCCATTTATTCACGTAGTAGTAGTGGAAGAAGTACTCACAGTATTTAAAACTAGCAATAACACAAAGGGGAAAAAATACAAATCCAAACATTGTATCATAAAGTACCATGTTACATTCCTACACTTACTTGAGCATTTCCATTTTCTGCTTCTTTATAAGTCACGACATTCAAACACAAATGATCACTCTTTTTACAGATTAAGATGAAGAACAATTCTCCCTCTGGCTCTGACCCAAAAGGATTCTGGAAAACAGTGAGAGATCTTGAAAGTGCTGCTTTTGTCCCTTGACCACATCGTCTCTGATAAGGTGCGGATGGCAAACATTTTTATACAGCATCTTTTAAAGTCTGGTTTTATTTTTCAGTCTGCTAATCCACTTGCCTGCCTGGGTAATAGTACCTTTCACTTAAGCCCACCCTCCATATCACGTGTAGCTTCTCACAATATCTCCCCCCCCCCCCCCCCCCCCCCACCCCCACCGGCCCCCAGCACTCTAACATAGCCTATCTCAGAGGGTGAGGTCTAACAAGCTACTTCGGCTGGACCCTAAAAGAACAGTTGGGTCTGATGAGCTGGACCCTTATTCTTCAAGATTGCAACCCCCATTGTCACAACTCCCCCTGCAGCTCTTTTTAATCTGTCCCTCCACACAATTGAAAGTGGTTGTAGAATAATCACTGGCGTGGTTCTCTAACTATCTCACAGATAGGGTGCAATGTGTTGAATCAGAACAGCCCCTCCCTGTACCCCAGGGTTACATCTTAGGACACACACTGCTTCTTCTGTCAGAGACTCGTCTGTCCACGTTTATGCTGACGACACAGTCCTCTATGCTTATGGTCCCTCCCCAGATGTAGTGCATACATCACTTCAAGGTAACCTCCGTAGGGTCCAGCAGGCGTTTCCACCCTAAATGTTCTGTAGGGTTATTCTAGACCAGATCACTCAACACAATACTTGACTCTCTGGCTCGACAGCACTTCGTCCTTCTCAGTACATAAGCAGGTTATAGTCCACGGTCACATCCAAACCTGGCTTCTTGTATGGAATGCGCTCCAGCATCATTGCCTCTGCTAAATTGAGTTTTGTTCAAATGACTGTCCTTCCCATGTTAAGCAATGGAAATGTTATATATAAATAGGTTGTATGCAAAGCCACACTCCAGACACCGGATGTTCTCTATCACTCTGCGATCCGATTAGCTACAAATGCCACTTTGAAACCACAGGACTGCACTCTTTATTACTCTGTTAACTGGCCACCTTCACACAGCCGTCACAATACTCATCGGCTCATGCTTATCTACTAAATCCTCTTGGTCTGTCCCCCGCTTGGTGTGTCATCTGTTGCAAACAACATCGGCTGCTTAGAACACCCGTTCTGCTCGCCGTATCTTGTTAAAAGTTTCCAAACCAAACACCGTATCCGTCTGTCATCATCCCGGTCAGCTGCTCCCAGAGTCAGATGATGCTCTAAATGTCTGGCTGTGGACTTTATGTTGGGAGAAAAGGGACCACGGGCATCAGGGTCATCAGGTCTCTCAGGAACATCTATCTGTGTATCGTTTGGATCATATTGAGATATTGTGATGTTAGATCTTTGCTTGTGTATGGGGAATAAAATAGGACCTACATTTGAACCTTTGAGCGCAGGGTCGAAAAACTAATCTCCAGGTTCACTGTGACATCTATAAAGAGAGACTTCGCAAATATAATTTGGAACTTAGAAATGCAAGGCAGTCATTCTTCTCTGACATCATAACCAAAAACAAGAACAATACACGCGCCTTATTTGCTACCGTCGACAGGCTAACAAACCCTCCAGTGTCGGTAGCTGCTGAGCTCCAATCCACCTGGGCATGCAATCAATCTGCCTCCTTTTTTAATGACAACATTCAGAAAATTAGACAAGCAGTCAGTGCCTCCACACCAACCACAGGATATGTGTTGTCTCTGAATAACATCCATTCAAATATCATGACACAATTCCATTCAATCGACCGTAGAAGCCTAGAAGACATTATACAACATCTGAAGTCATCCTCCTGCTGCTTGGATATTCTACCAACACACTTTTTCAAAAATATTTCAAACTGCATGACCACTGATCTCTTACAAATTGTAAACACATCCCTTCTCTCAGGTGTCTTCCCACAAGCCCTAAAAACTGCAGTTATTAAATCGCTCCTAAAGAAGGATAGTTTAGACTCTGCAACGATGAAAAATTATAGGCCAATATCAAACCTCCCATTTCTAAGTAAAATAATTGAAAAAGCAGTTTTCCAACAGCTGACCAACTTCTTGACTGTAAATAACTGCTTTGATGTTTTCCAGTCAGGATTTCGACAGCACCACAGTACTGAAACTGCTCTTGTTAAGGTTTTCAACGACATCCACTTAAACATAGACAATGGCAGAAGTTCAGTCTTAGTATTACTGGATCTCAGTGCTGCATTCGACACGGTTGACCATGCCATACTCCTAGAAAGACTAAACATCTGGGTGGGACTCTCTGGCACAGCACTTAACTGGTTTGAATCCTACTTGAAGGACCGAGAATACTTTGTGTCTGTGGCTGATTACACATCAGAGCTGACTAAAATGACATGTGGTGTTCCCCAAGGTTCAATACTGGGGCCTCTTCTGTTCAACATCTACATGCTTCCACTAGCTCAGATTATGGAAAACAACAAAGTGTGTTATCATAATTATGCAGACGACACACAAATCTACATAACTATGTCACCAGGGGACTATAATCCCATACAAGGGCTGGGTAACTGCATTGAACAAATCAACAACTGGATGTGCCAGAATTTTCTTCAATTAAACAAAGATAAAACAGAAGTAATTGTTTTTGGTAACAAGGACGAACAATTGAAAATCACCGCTCAGCTTCAGTCACTGATGTTAAAACCCACAAAACCAAGCCAGAAATCTAGGTGTAGTTATGGATTCAGACCTCAACCTGAACAGCCATATCAAGACAATTACAAAATCAGCCTACTATCACCTGAAGAATATATCAAGGATTAATCTCTAAACAGGATTTGGAAAAACTTGTCCATGCATTTATCTTCAGCAGACTGGACTACTGTAACGGTGTGTTTACAGGTCTCTGTAAAAAGTCCGTCAGAAAGCTGCAGCTGATTCAGAACGCTGCAGCTCGAGTCCTCACTAAGACCAGGAGGGTGGACCACATCACTCCAGTTCTGAGGTCTTTGCACTGGCTTCCTGTCCAACAAAGAATTGACTTTAAAATCCTGCTGTTGGTTTACAAAGCACTGAATAGTTTAGGGCCAAAATACATCTCTGATCTGCTGCTACCTTATGAACCATCCCGACCCCTCAGGTCGTCTGGGACCGGTCTACTTTCTGTTCCCAGAGTCAGAACTAAACATGGAGAAGCAGCGTTCAGTTTTTCTGCTCCACATATCTGGAACAAAGTCCCAGAAAGCTGCAGGTCTGCTGAGACCCTCAGCTCATTTAAATCAAGATTGAAGACTTTTCTGTTTGCTGCTGCCTTTAATTGAACCACATTCAATTAATATATTAATCAATTTCCTGCATTTCTGCATTTTACTACTGCATTTTATTTCTTACACTGTTTTTTTAATTGTTTTTGAAATCTCCTTTTCTTTTGCCTTGTGTTTTGATGCTTTTAATGGTTTTATGTGAAGCACTTTGAATTACCTTGTTGTTGAAATGTGCTATACAAATAAACTTGCCTTGCCTTGCCTTGCCTTTGGATACACCACAGGTAACATGAGTTGTAGAGGATGATGATGATGATGATGACCATAGTGACTGATAGGTTCTAGGTAAGCATAAAACCAACTAAGTGCAGCATCCTTGATGCCGACGCAGGTTTTAAGACGGTCGATTGAAATGGCAAAAATGGCAAGTGGCATGTCTACTGTGTCAAAGGCTGAACTTAGGTATAACATGATTAAAATAGCACTCTTGCCCCTGTCAGCTGCTAGCAGAAGAGCATTGATTCCCTTAAGGAGGGCAGTTGCTGTGCTATGTACTGATCGAACACCTGAATGAAACTTCCCAGACATTATTAAAACATATGAAAGCTCAATCACCTCTCGACTGGACTACTGCAACAGCATCATGGACGTTCATGCTGCTGTTATGCAACCCTACACCTCCCCATCACCGTCCAGTCTTTGCAGATTCATCTGCTTCATCATTCTATCAGCCTCATCAGCACCACCACCAGTGTCTGGACTCCACTGGGGGTTTATCTTGCTGCTTCTCAGGGCAGACGCGCCTCCATTACAAATCTCCCTGTAGAGTCCAAGCACCAAAGACTGTGAAGACTTTATCATCACTTATCATCTGTTAATAACAAACAGTTATCTTTTCTTCATCTGACTCTTTATTGGTCTCTCCTGATTGAAGTGGATTCCTTTGAGAGTTTCTTACATCATCTTACTAACCAATGCGATGATGTCCACCTTTTAACATGGGCGCTGATGGTCTTTGCAATAAGAGGCCATTTGAAGAGACAAAGGTGTGCCACATTGAGTCCTTGTTTAGTATCCTAACGTCTAACTGATTGCAAGATACACTAATACTTCATTTACACAACGGAAAAGCTTGCGCAGAGCTGCAGAGATGGTTTAAGAAGGTGATAATGTGCAGGCACCACAGTAGCTCGCATGCGTTACGACACTAACCTTGTTAATTATAGGCACAGAAGCTCCTCTTCATCAACCAACTCCTTTATAATTGTTTCTCCAGCCATATTATATGAAGCTAAATATATCAAAGATTAAGATGAAGAAAGGATTTGGAAACTGCGGCTCCAAAGCTGAAAGTAATTACATGCTGACACAATGCGCTGCATTACTATATATACCTGGCACGCCCGAGAGGGGCATGGACCCAACGCATAGGCCCACAGTCGCAGAGTTATAGATCAGGCACACGTGTGAAGGGAAGCGTTCACAATACCTTTTGAGGACATCCAAGATAGACATGAAAATCAAACTATCTGGCCATTTCAAGCAGGCCCCATTTGATTTGATTTATATTTGTCATGTGATTTAGCCAATTGTTTATGTACTTACATTAATATTTGAATGTTATTTGATCTTTATACAAGCATTGCACTACCTACCAGAGTACCTTCCTCATGTAAAGTCCCTTTGCACCTTGCATAGTAGCCCCTATGTATGTTAAAACACAGATGTTTTTCAAGTGCTTGGATATGAGAATATTTTATATCTTGATGACAATAACAAACAAATAGTGTTGACAAACATTCAAATATAATTATTCAAAGAACTTAAGATATTGAAACAAATTTAAATCTTTGTTAAATAAGAAGTATTTATTTATTTAGTTAATCCCTTGCTTGTGTTAGCTGCGGTCTAAGAGCTGGAGCATCACACCTCTGTGTTAGCAGAGCTTTGATATGTTGCAAAGAAACAAATGTGAATTCGGCCTATTGAATAAACTTGACTAAAGCGTAGTTTGGCCCTCCTCCTCCTTTCACGTGATCTTGCCATGGCACCGTAAACTCCAGCATGCCAATGTTCTTCATTGACTCTGAAAGCAGAACGGTGTCAGGTATAAGGGTGGTCTTGGTGAAGTGCTGGGGGAACTTGAGTTGCCTGCCTGAGTCCACTGTCAGCTGCCAGTCCTGTGCAGTGTTGAGCCCTGGGGTTGCTTTCGCTGTTATTCTTGGCTTCTCCCTCTTTCCACGATGTTGCCCTCCAGCAGCTTGTAATGGCACAGCATCTTTGCAATGGTCTTGAGCAGTGATTCTCAATGATTATTTTATTTTTTCAGGCAAAGGCCCACTGAAAACGGGTCAGGAAAAATAAATAAATAATCCTGTGCTTTTACTTTGAAGGGGATTTGTTATGCAGCGGAGTCATTCTCACTCCTTAACAGTATTTGGGGTTAATGCCTTGTAATGCTAACAGACACCCGCCAAGTTCACAGCCTAGAAGAACACCCACAGTTTGCTTTCATGCTCATTGAGCGAAATGCAATACGACACCGACTACATGAGATATGGATTTTCTTACATTGAGGACAAAATAACAAAAAGCTCAGTGTGTTCTGTGCAGCGAGGTTCTGGCACAAGAAAGCATGAAGCCGTTTTACTGGTTTAAGTGAAACATGTGTGTGACGGGGACTGACAGGAACTAGTTCTCTGCACTAGAGAGCTCCTACACTATGACTAGAGCAGTGATTCTCAACTGGTGGGACCCAAAAGTGGGTCGCGGACCCGTTTTCAGTGGGTCGCGGGCCTTTGCCTGACAAAAAAAACAAGAAAAAAAAAAAACGTGATTTTATTTTGAAGGGCATTTTTTTTATGCAGCGGAATTATTCCAGCATTTACAGCACTTGTTCAGTGGTGCAGGAAAAACACCCCAATGCGTTGTGAATCACATCACGTGATGAAGCTCAGCCAATCAAATATGAGCATTCTGACAAGTTTCCTGACTCAGTGAGATGTACAAACACCGTGACACACGCAGAGAGACGAGGATACAGAGAGAGAGCAGGACTGTTGAGCTGTGAAAGTCAAATCATATGACGAGCTCCAAAAGAGAGAAATGTCCAGAGAGACCAGAGTCATTCGACTCTGACTGCACAGACTCATAGAGGTGAATTCTTCAAACACTAATTTCTCTTTTTGGAAGATGAGAAAACTATAACATTGTGGATTTTTCACTTCACCCTGAATGGACTGAGTTTAAAGCTGCAGCGTAATTCAGTAAAAATATTTTTTCTAAATTCAATTTCATTACGTAATTTATTTTTTAATCCAGCCGTTATTTTACTTGAAATGAGAAGAACATGTATTCATGTATTTCTAATCCATCCAGTTAAATTTGAAAAATGAGAATATTTGTTTAAATATAATTGATGTGTGCTTTCTTTATTTGATTTCAGTTGTTTACTACACAGACGTTACTACTACTAGACCTCTTGAATATAGATATGGGTGGTGGGTCCCGGCTTGTCATTAAGGGGTGATGGTGGGTCCCGCATCCAGACCAGTTGAGAACCACTGGACTAGAGGACATGTTCAGCTCAGGTTCAAACTGCTCCATCTTTACATTAAAGACATTTGAGGAGTTGAAAAGTTGGGTTTGACACTGTATTGCAAATCTAAACAATGCGGCATTCACGAGGACAGCTACGTGTTCTCTTTGCCCTGGTTAAACCGTAACGCCGGTCAGCAATGTTCAGTGTGTCTGTAAACTTTAAAGCAACGTGAGCGTTACACAGACACACTTGCATTGAATCAACTGAGACTAAGCGATACATGTGCAGTACTGTGCACAGCTCCAGTTTCCTTCTCTAACCTAAACATTCACCGAGATATCTGCCCTCGCATTCATTGTTCGCTCTCTCCGGCTTCGGCTCCGTTGTTTTTTTTGGGGGGGGGGGGTTCTCTTCTCTTCACCCCGCCCTCTCCTTTACCTACGACCAATTACCGCAGGTGGGGTTGAATGATACCGAGAGTAACCAATCAAATGACATATCTGAAGCTATAGGCACAATCAGTGTTGTTGTTTTTACTTTCACTTAGTTTAACCCATTGTTTGCCGTCAATATTGTTTAGAGTTGTTTATTTCAACTACTTATTCACGTTTTTACATCCTACCTTATTTAGGACTAAATCATCTTAACCTCTCAGTAAACCACATTTTCTTCACTAAACTGAATTACTTTCAGTTGAAGTGCCTTACTGAGTTATTTCATCCAACTTTATTAGGAACTAACTTCTTTTAGTACCTAACTTTTACACCAGGGCTACACATACACGTAGCTGCCTGTAGCTGCTCAGAAGAAGCTGATTGGTCGTGTCACTGGCTTGCTGAATTCACTCGGTAGTGATGGGATTCACCAGTCAAAGTTAATGCCGACCACACTCTTTTTCCAAACCTACTGGTTTTTTTTCCTGTGAAGGTGAAAGTTTATTTTGAAAGGACAATATGCATGTAACAAGCGTATATTGACACAATGTACTGTTGGGAATGGAAATGAGTGTGTTTGAGTTATCAGCAAATATGAAAAACTAAATTGACATCAATAGAATTATTAATGTCAGTAAGATTATTAGCAATTATTGATAATAATGGGGCACCACCCTGAGAACAGGGACCAACAATCAATAACCAAACTATAAACTAAGTCTCATAATTAATATTCACTCACAATGTTGATAGTCAAAGTACTATTCCACATTTAGAGTGAACAGTGAAGGTTTGAATTTGAGCGCAGACCACATATCAGCTATAATCACAATACACATGATCAACATTACATTACATTACATATAGTCATTTAGCAGTCGCTTTTATCCAACGCGACTTACAATAAGTGTATTCAACATCGGTATTCAAGAGAACGACTCGTCGCCAACAGTCATAAGTGCATCTCCTTAAGCATCTAAGAGCATAAACCAGAGCAGAAGTACTAGACGAAGAGAGAAAGCAAACAAAGCAAAGCAGATCCTTACCGCCATCCTGATTCTATCTCACAGAAGTTTGGCTGACAAAGTTTAATTCTGATTTATCATTTAAATCATTTTATCATTTAATTCTGATAAAACCACAATTTCACACTCCACTCACGGTGACTGATCTATTACAACACGGTTCAAACAGTATGAAATACACAATATAACGGGACTCGGCCGTCCGAAGATACACGTTATAACAATCCAGTACCTTCAGCAAAACAATCAAGGTCATCAGCACACAATGACCGAACTGAGCCCAGACACCAAGTCAAACTCTTACTATCCAGTACATCCAGCTCATACATGACTTCTTTATGGTCAGTTCAATGTGAGAGATCTAAGTTTAAAAACATTCTTAGTATGTGTAATAGCACCCCTAGTGGTGGATATAATATCTCACAATATATTTACTGATGGGATATATTAAATGTCACAATATATTTACTGATAGAGTGTTGGGAACGTAAAGGAGCGTGTTTGGGTTATCAGCATTTAAGAAACTGAATTCTTGACATCAATAGAATTATTGATGTACGTAACAATTATTAATGATTATTAATAACAACGGGGCACCACCCTGCGAACAGGGACCAATAACCAAACGATAAAACTAAGTCTCATAATTAGTAGTCACTCATAATGTCAATAGTCTGCGTATGACTATACATTCAGTGACAGTGAAGGTTTTTAAGTTCGAGCACAGGCTACTACATACAGTCTTATCAAATACATATGCACAAGTAATCACAGACGACTGCTCCTTAAAGTATAACAGAGTTTATTAAATCAAAATAATAAATGATCAAATCAATTAATATTGCAACCAACAAACGTTATCATACAATTTTATATGCCTAAAATAAAGAATGAATAAAATGGATGAGGGTGTGTGTGTGTGTGTGTATGTGTGTGTGTGGGTCTGTGGGTGAAAAGGAAGGGGAGTCTTACAGCTACCGCTAAAGACTACAAAGATGGCGGCGTCGAGTGACGCGGGCCAAAAGGGGAGGGGCCTTAAGATACTACAGCTAAACTACCACCATATGGTGGAGTCGAGTGACTCGGACAAAATGGCGGCGAGCCTGCTGTATGTAATCACATGTGCCGATGCACACATGTGTTGTGAGGCGATCGTTTGAACGGGGTTTCCCCAGGGGCAGAGATAGGAGCTGTGTGTGTTACGTGAGAAGAGGAATAAAAGGGGAGAGAGAGGAATCAGAGTTTCTGTGTGCGATGTCGCGTTGTAGTGAGAATGAGGATCGCCGATCGTATCTCACACAAGTTGCCGTTGTCGCTTCGCGAACTGACGACACTTATGCCCGATAGTCGCGTTTCCACACTTCACTCACAGAATAGATTCAAGGAAATAGAGCAAGAACAAAAATGAAATCAAATAATCCCAAAAGCAACAGTCAAACAGTTAATACACAATGCAACGGAGCTTCTCTGCTCCGTAATGATTGCGCAATATCTCAATATCACGCGACAGTAACTTAAACACACAAAAACACGGGAATATCAACATATAAATGAATGGCCTGAATTAAACTTAAATTAATTTAAGCTAAGCTATGCCCAGATACCAAGAATCGTACTTGTCGATGCTTCGTTGCAATGTTGAAGTGTGTTCGTGGCAAAGTGGTCCTTTTCCTCGTCAGGAAGGGGGACAGGGGGAGCTTGCTGGTCGGCGCGGCTGTGCAGCGCTGTGTTCGGTCCGTTGTGGCGTGTCTCGTGTGAGCTCACGCGGGTCCAATCTGTACTCGCTGCAGGGAGTACCGTTTAACTTCGGCTGAGACAACGTGGTCCGTAACGGAGTTGTACCCAAAACCGGACAGTTTTTAGCTAATGTTTCAATACAATTCACTTAAAATGTTGATAAAAATGATCGTGTAATGTTTTCAGTTGATTTAATGGTGTTAAACTTCGTACCTTTCAAACGAAATATTGTTGTAATTATTACAGTTAGCTTTGCCTTTACCAGAGTCGTTCAAACGATGCTAACACCGGTGAATTAGCCGTGCACTGCTATTGGCCTAATCCGTGGGGACTTCTATCCTCGTTGTAAACACTGGCTGCTGCTGGTTTTTCGGGGATATTCGCTTGTTCCAGGGTCGCAAAAATGACCATCAATGCTGTCAACACATCCGGGACCGTAGTTCTGTCCTTCACAATAAGATATCACGCTTCAACAACTCCAAATGATGCAATAGAAGCTCCTTAATTTCCGTTTGAGCTGTTTTAGCGTCGCCCGAGCGTTCTTTCTGCGTTCTCTCATCAAAGTCACTTTCCTATAGTATTTAGACATATAAACGTCCATATATATTCATTAAATTTGACACATAGATTATTTGATATGTATGAATTAATATTATTTACGTTTGGTTGGCGATCGCCGAAGAAAATGACAGCGTAATGACCGGAAAGGGCGTCACGACGGAATCGTTCGAGACAGGCCAATAGCAGCTAGCGCCGACCAAGGCAGGCCATCGTTACGTTACGTCTCCCGGTAATCATCGGTCAGGAGAGGATTACACGTCTTCCTGCCGGAGTGTGCACAAAAAGAAAAAGAAGCGGAGACAGGTCGTGGGAGGGATTCGTCTCGGCTGGGTGAAGGAGCCTTACTCAAAGTGGAGCACTGTCTGTTTCGTCCAGCGAAATGGCTCGTGACCTGTCAGGGTTTGAGGAGGGGAGAAGGCCGTTGCTTCCTCGTGGCCTGCGTGGTGCTGGAGGGGGGAGGAGAGGCCGATGTGTCTTCATGTGTCCAGGACGAAGGTCCGGGCGAAGAGAGCGTTGTGTGCTCCCTGTTCGACGGAGCTCGAAAGGAAAAAGCGTTGAGGTGTGATCTGCAGGCACTTTTGTTGGACAGTGGTTGAACCACAGGGGTCCTGGGGTCTCTTGGCTCTCGGCCAATGAGATTGCAGCGGTGCATTCAGGTGACCATGGTTTTTTGGGGGGGGGAAATTTACACCCTAGTGTGAAATTCCTTCTGGAGGTTTGCTCTCATCAAACTACAAATCAGGATGAAACCTTTGCTTGAAAAGTGAAGGCCTGATTCTCTTTGTTCACAGCACATGTTTAAGCCATATGGTCAGAGCCCAACAGTTTTTTGGCCCTGCTTCGCTGACGAAAGACGCAGCAGTACGGCGTATGGCCTTCCATTGTTCTGAGACGTTTTCAACCCGACATCAGTCCTTTGAGTTCTTCAGTTAACTCGGCCGCGCAACTCTGGTCCTTATGACCGTCAGTATGTCTCCATTAATGATGAGAGAACTTGTTTCTCTTTCTCTGAAGAATGTGTTTCCTTCCTTCTGCAGGCAAGTTGTTGACTTCTCTTTTTCAGGGTACAAAACAAAACAGTCTGTTCTCACTCGTAGCTCTGCTGGTGGCTGAAGTCTGTGGTACTGGAGAGCAATTCATGTTTTGTTCCTTATAGTTTGTGTGTGGACTTCACGATAGTTGTGCAGAACAGAATAAGCATGAATAAGGAAAGGGAAGTCCTCAATTTTGTGTCCGTCCTCAAAACCGCTAACGTGACTTCAGACGCCGCTCCGTAGGTCTGATAACGCCGCTGGTCCCGCTGCTCATTGATCGCTCCGTAACGATGCAGACTTTAACTGGACAACAGCTGCTAGTGAAGACAACAAGGTCAGCAACACCTGTAATCAGTTGTCCATGTTGAATTAACCTGGTAGTCGATCGGTAATCAAGGCTGTCGTTTGTGATTTTCCGGGAAAGGGTCACGTGATAGGGGCGTGACCAATCGGGGAAGGACACGTCATGACTGCTAAGAACCAATCAAGAAGAGAACCCGGGTGTGGGCGTCATGTTTGCTTGTTTTTTTATGAAGAGTATTTGGAACATGTAGCTTCATGATATGCTCTTGATCCAATAGTTTTAATTGTCTTACTTTTTTAATTTGTCAAATTCAAACAAGCATGTAAGTTCCTGTTGTACGCCACCAGGTGGTGCTGCTGATCCGTTTCTGTAACTTTGAGTTCAGGGTCATCTCTTTTTATTTGATTAGCAGTGAATCATATTTGTTAAAACTTGTAGGCTACAAATACACTCTCCAAGCTAAGGCTCCAACTAAAACCAAATGTACAAATACTTTCTCTCTCCCTTTCTCTCTCCCTCTCCCTCTCCCCCTCTCTCCCTCTCTGTGTGCATGTGTTTGTGTTTGAGCCTTGAGACAGCTCCAGCCAGTCAGACGCCAGCAGACGAGCGCGAGCCCGCTTCGCTTTGTAACCATTTAGCTCTCTGGTCCTTCAGCGACAGGCTGAGCGCTGCACGCGCAGAGAAGCAGGATCCCGTGAGACACGGAGGATCTACCGGTGTCAGCTCAGAAGATACAGCTCGTTGGACTTTCAAACAAAGACTACTATCGGGATCAGCAGGAACTTACTGTGTCCGTTGTACATGTTGGAGTGGCAGCGCGAGACCGGAGCGTTTCTTCTGGACGGGACCCGGAGATGTGTCGGTCCCGGGGCAGCATGTAGGGACGAGTTCATCTGGGAGAAGCTGTCTGCTTTGGTGGAGTTTAGAAACTATTGCTTTGAGGGTGCATGAACTCTTCCTGTGTCTTTCATATGTTGACAAGTTATCAATTATGTAACTCCGAATAAGGTCCAATAAGCTTACGTTCCTCTGGGTGCTTTGGAAACTTGTGTATATACTGCGACTGTCTGTTTTTGATCTGGTCATTGTTACAGAACTGGTCAGTGTGAATGCATTTAGCATTTTAAACTGCTCATGAAGATTTGCCATCCTGTCCATGTGCTGTTCCCATTATTCTGTCCAGCAGCTCTGTCCAGCCGATCTGTGCTCCGTGCGTGTGTCAGTGTGTGTGTCAGTGTGTGTGTTATTCACAGTGCTGCTATGCAGACTGACTGGAGCCACGCTCAGACAGCTCCACTGTAAGCCCAGCTCTGAGGCACAGAGAGGAACCTTTACAGCTGAGGAGCTCCCTGCAAGTCTGGAACCAGAGGGGCCACTTGTGCGCAATAGCAGATGTTACACAGCTTTGTGTACTAATGTGGATTATTCAGGATGCTGCTATGCAGACAGAGTGGAGCCACAGAAAGTCTGCTGGTGAAGTTGAAGCACACACGGCTGTGCAGCTCCTGTCAGTGCACTTGAACAGCTTGTGTTACGCTGTTGGCAGCTGAAGGTTTGTCAGGCAGGAAGGTTGTTTTTGAACTCATCCTGGTTATGTATGAGTACACTATGAGTTGGAAACTTTCACATAGACTTGGACCAAAAGCCGTGTCTGAAACACAGACGACCCCTTCCACTGTGTTACAGTAATGCAGCCGATGCAGGCGGGGGAAGGGTGTGAACGATGACAGTGACACTTTGTGGAATTGAATAATTTAGCATTGGAGACACGCGGTGCATTTTGCATAGTTGAAATTAGATTAGTTGTTAACATTTCACTTCAATAGCTTGTTAGTTACACTGATTGTGGGAAAATGAAGAACCCTCATCCACTGAGTAACACCTGGAGTAGATCCATGAACAAAGACCCGGTGCTGGTCTCTGTGCCAGACACCAACAAGAAGTTCAAGAGGAAGTCTCGGGAGCCGAAAAGGCTTTACAGCGGCCCTGAGCCTGAGAGGATGAACGCCTACCCGGAGAACATGTCGGATGTTAACTCGGTAGATGACTCCCACACAGAGGCGTGTGATGTCAGCAGGTTGGATCCTCTACAGAGACAGCTGATGATGTCACAGGAGGGGATGGCCAGTACTACGGGGATGCTGTCCGGACTACCACAAGGTAACGTGGCTCCAGCTCAGAGCGGCGCCATAGACATGAGAATCGGCACCAACGTGCCCACCATCACGTCCAGACTGTCCCAGTTACCCGCCTCTCCATTCTCCAACTCTGAGATCTCCCACTGGCCCACCGCCATCTCCCAGCCTCTGTCCAACAGACTCAAACTGGGCCTCTGCTCCACTTTCCCTCTGTCCACATCGTCCAGCAGCAGCCACAGCCGTTCACCCAACCACCAGGCCTTCTCCCTGGAGCTCCAGCCTGCAGCTCTGCCCATCCCGAGAGCCTCCCAGACCTCCCAGAGCCACGAGTATATGGAGCCCCGGGACCAGTCGCCTGAGGTGAATGAGTGGAGTGGCATGAAGGAAATAACGTGCAGAAATGTTGATGTAATGGAATTAGAGCTGAAATTAATTCATCATTCGTCAACTGACTGAAAATGAATTGCAATATTTTTAATTGAGTTGAGCAAAATGTATTAAATCCCATTGACTTGTATGTATATCGTAAAGTTAATATCTTACAAAACAAGAGATTTAAAACATGCCCTTATTGAAAAACCAACATATGAATCAGTCGTTACTGCTGGCGTTAAGTGCATTCGACCTCTTTGTGAGATGATTTGTCTCATGTGTTGTGATAATTAGGTATCTACAGTTATTAATCAGTACTTTTTAACGGGACATTCATTCATACCAAATGAATGAGTGAGTTCCCGTCACTGCAGTAGAATCTGCCCCTCCTCAGTACTGCAGAGAAGGAAAGCACATGAGAAGGTGTGCTGCTGTCTCCAGGCCCAGAGTCAGTGAGCGTTGTCTCATTCTGGTGACCTGTGAAACATGCAGCACCGCATTGTGTTTCAACAGTCCTGATGCTGCTTCAGGCAGCTTCTTTCCTGGATCCTAACCCGAACCCGAACTTAAAACATCGCCAAATCTTATTTGATTAAAGTAAAACAAAAACTGCCAAACCAGTGAGGTAACACATTTCTAACAAAATGCCAACCCAGCAGGGTATATTCATGATTCTATTTCCTGCTGCTGATGTTCACATGAACAACTATTCACTGATGAACTGGTGGGATGATTTTATTGTGAAGGGAGAGGAAATGCAAGGGAACCACTGTGTACAAACCCCATGAGGGATTTGTGGGTTACAAGCTCTGTTCCAGAGGACACGTTCAGTGAAACGGAAAAACAAATCCTGTCCTTCTGCTCTCAGGAGTCTCCCAGGAGGCCGGCTGGGGGGAGTGCTGATGGACCTGGCCGTCTCCCAGAGGTCAAAGCCATCCAGCAGACCAGGAGGCTTCTAGCCAACGCCCGAGAGAGAACCCGGGTCCACACCATCAGTGCTGCCTTTGAGGCCCTGAGGAAACAGGTGAGACTCACATTCTCTAGTGACAACACAACAACAAGCTCAAACACACGCATACTGTACACACAGACATCGCGCAGCATCACATACATTGTTTTGGCTTTCAGTAAATATGTTTCAGGTGGCCTCAATATGCAGATGCTGACATTATACTGCAGGAAATAAAACCTTCACTCAGTCTGTCGGTCTGTAAGTGAAGTGAATGCAGCTTGACTTAGTTGCTCCTTTACAGCGCTGTGTAATGTTCTTATAGCAGAGCAGCATCAGAGCAGCTGTGTGGGCCAGCGCCAACAAGAGATTCTGTCTGATCACATTTCAAAAGTAAAGCTGATGCCATCACTTTACTGCTGTAGTCTTGATTATAAGAACACAAAGCCTCATCAATCTTTTGCCACCATGTCATAAAACTCCACTGCCACCCAAAACTGACAGAAACTTGAAAGAGCCATACGTTTATTCATTTTGAATAAAAACAGAGATTTATTCCTCTCCGCTTCTCAAACCGGCAATAAAATATAACACAATCCTGAGCAAGTAAAATGCCACGTTGTGCTTGTAAATCTAACTCACTTGCCCAATCGAGCAAGTGGTAAAAAAGTGAGCGACAACAAGTTTGTGTTCTTATTTCATAACCACGAATATAAATAAAACAATTTGTGTAGGTAAGTCATAACTAACTTTGGGCAGGTCAGTGGCCTACACATCAGCTTCTACAGACTAAAGAACACTTGTCTGGTATAGATCCCTGCAAAAATCACACCATAATCATGTTGCTACGCTTTTTAATAAAATGTACTTTATCAATCCCAAAGCATTGTGTTACAGCAGCAGGTTATTCAAGCATTTCAGTAAATAAAATCAACAGGGAGCAAAATATATTGTTCGCAGCTAGCAGTGCTACGGTCGGAGCTAGTTGTCTTAGCTGTATTGAGAGGGAGTCCTAGTCATGGTCATAACTTTATTACAACAATTATTATAACAATTAACAACCCACAACTAACGCTCTTTAACAGGCAAAACACCACGACTCAACAGTTTGTGACAGATAAACTATTTGTAGCACTAATAATTGTACATTTATAAAATTTCTCCGCCGAACTGCATGCTGGGTAAAGCTCGCTAACAGTCTGCTAACCGCTGGGAGCTAACAGCTCTGTGCTCCAGTAACGTTACATTAAAGAACAGAAAAGAGCGAAGCAGGATGAACAAAGACTGAACAACAAAAGGTATTTAGGTCAGACACATGTGCAACGCTGATTAACGTAATATGTGTGGTATTTGTTATAAATGTACGTTGGACAGTGATAAGAAGCTGTACATGGAGCGGCTTCTTCTTCTTCTTCCATTTGCGGATCGCAACCAACTTGCATAGTGCATTTTCAGGATAAACTTTTCTTCACTGTTCTGATAATAAAATAAAATAATAAAATAATATATATAGATATAAATAATATATATAGATATAAATAACTAAAGAAATAAACCTAAACACCTACCAACAACTAAATCCTACGGTCTAATCCCGTTTCTTTCCATGGAGGGCTTTAGGACCCAGGGGAATGTAGGTGACGGAAACAGGAAGTGACGGAATGGAAGACACGCCACACAAACAGCTGTTCACCGCTCGCTGGCCGGCTGTTTCGGTGTTAATTAATTAATGCTTTAACACGAAAACAAAAATACCGTGATATACCGTGAAACCGCCAGAGTCTTACAAAATACTGCATTATGCATTTTTGGTCATACCGCCCAGCCCTAGAAAGAAGCCAGCCTTCTTCATCACTTCATTCAGTTTATTGGTGTCACTGGCTTCAGTGCTGCTCCCCAGCAGACGACAGCCAAGTACACTGGCACACGTCCAAGGATCTCAGCTTCCTCAGGAAATGGAGTCTGCTCATCCTAATATACAGGTCTGAATATAATAATTATGATAATAAAATTATAATTCACTCCAATACCCCAGATTATATCGTCATTGCAATATACATAAAGAATGACCACTTCGAGTAACTTGTTATCACATTATAATGTATTATAAAAGTGATCATTATTAAAAGATTTGAATGTATTACAACTATTTTTCAATTCAATTCAATTTATTTTTGTATAGCCCAAAATCACAAATTACAAATTTGCCTCAGAGGGCTTTACAATATGTACACGTTTGACATCCTCTTGTCCCGGGACCCTCATATCAGAACAGGAAAAACTCCCCAAAAACCCCTTTAACGGGGAGGAAAGAGGAAGAAACCTGTGGGAGAGCAATAGAGGAGGGATCCCTCTCCCAGGATGGACAGAAGTGCAATGATGTCATGTGTAGAACAGGATAGTGAATTACAACACATTCAATGTAATTACAGCACATTCAATGTATGACACAACCACGACAGGAGGCAAGACCTGGTCCAGGTTTAACCCGGATACACAGGAACCTGTGAGGCGAGAAAGCACAGAGACTCTGGTGAAGAAGCAGGTCAATAATGTGCATTAATGGTATCGGTAGTATGAAATAGTAATGTGAGTAATAATAAAAGTGATATCAGCAGTTGGAGTCAGCAGGGCCATGGTAGGAGGAAGGACCAGGGTCCAGATGAAACCATGCTCCATGGAAACCTGTGAGGAGAGGAAGCACAAGGACTCCGGGGAAGAGACAAAATCAGTACAGTGCATTAATGGTATCGGTAATAGGATTAATAATGTTAAGAATGAAGATCGTAGTAGGTGTCAGCAGGGCCATGGCTGGTTGAAGAACCAGTGTCCAGATAAAACTGCGGTCATCCTGTGAGGCGAGAAAGCACAAATACTCCGGGTCCAAGGCAAGCCAGAGCCAGCCCTAACTTAAGCACTATCAAAGAGGAAAGTCTTAAGCCTACTCTTAAATGTGGTGAGTGTGTCTGCCCCCGGACTGAAACGGGAAGCTGGTTCCACAGAAGAGGAGCTTGATAACTGAAGGCTCTGGCTCCCATCCTACTTTTTAAGATTCTAGGAACCACAAGTAACCCTGAATCACTGGATCGCAGCTCTCCAGTAGGGCAGTATGGTACTATAAGCTCTTTAAGATATGATGGAGCCTGACCAATTCGGGCTTTGTAGGTCAGTAAAAGGATTTTAAATTCTATTCTAGATTTTACAGGGAGCCAGTGCAGAGAAGCTCATACAGGAGTAATATGATCTCTCCTCTTCGTTCTTGTTAGTACACGAGCTGCAGCATTCTGGATCAACTGGAGAGATTTAAGAGACTTATTAGAGCAGCCTGAAAATAAGGAATTGCAGTAATCTAGTCTAGAGGTAACAAATGCATGAACTAATTTCTCTGCATCGCTTTGAGACAGGATGTGCCTGATTTTTGAAATATTACGTAGGTGAAAAAAGGCAGTCCTAGAAATAAGTTTTATCTGAGAGTTGAAAGACAAATCCTGATCAAAGGTAACTCCAAGATTCTTGACGGTGCTGCTGGATGCCAGCGCAATGCCATCTAGAGAAACTATATCACTAGATAACTGATTTCGGAGGTGTTCTGGGCCGAGTAGAATAACTTCAGTTTTGTCTGAGTTTAACATCAGGAAGTTGCAGGTCATCCAGGTTTTTATGTCCTTAACACACGCTTGCAGTTTAGCAAGCTGGTTGGTTTCGTCTGGTTTGATCGATATATATAATTGAGTATCATCTGCATAACAATGAAAGGTTATAGAGTGTTTTCTGATAATATTGCCTAAAGGAAGCACATATAAGGTGAACAAGATTGGTCCAAGCACAGAACCTTGTGGAACTCCATAACTGACGTTGGTCTTCATCGAGGCTTCATCGTTTACATAAACAAACTGAGATTGATCCGATAAATAGGATCCAAACCAGTTCAGTGCGGTTCCTTTGATGCCAATATAATGTTCCAGTCTCTGCAACAGGATGTAGTGGTCTATAGTGTCAAACGCAGCACTAAGGTCTAACAGGACAAGAACAGAGACGAGTCCTTTGTCTGATGCGATTAGAAGGTCATTAGTTATTTTTTACCAGAGCTGTCTCTGTGCTATGATGCTTTCTAAATCCTGACTGAAAATCCTCAAATAAACGATTGTTACACAGAAAGTCACACAACTGATTTGAAACTGCTTTCTCAAGGATCTTAGAGAGGAAGGGAAGGTTAGAGATCGGTCTATAGTTGGCCAACACCTCTGGATCCAGAGTGGGCTTCTTAAGAAGAGGTTTAATCACAGCTACTTTAAAGGACTGTGGGACATGACCTGTTACTAAAGACAGGTTGATGATATCTAATAAAGTTGTGCTAATTAATGGTAGCACTTCTTTAAGCAGCCTAGTCGGTATAGGGTCTAAGAGACAGGTGGAAGGTTTGGACGTAAAAATTGTTGAAGTCAGTTTGTCAAGGTCAATGGGAGTAAAGCCATCTAAACATATATCAGGGTTTACAGCTGTTTCTAAGGTTACTCTATTTGTGGAAAGTTCGGTCGAGGGCAGGAGATTATTAATGTTCTCTCTAATAATTATAATTTTATCATTAAAGAAGTTCATGAAGTCATTGCTACTGAGGTCTATAGGGATACTCGGCACAACAGAGCTGTGACTCTCTGTCAGCCTGGCTACAGTGCTGAAGAGGAACCTGGGGTTGTTCTTATTTTTCTCTATTAACGATGAGTAATAAGCTGCTCTGGCATTACGGAGGGCCTTCTTATATGTCTTAAGACTGTCTCGCCAGAGTAACCGAGATTCTTCCAAGTTAGTGGAACGCCATGTTCTTTCAAGTTTTCGTGATGTTTGCTTTAATTTGCGGGTTTCAGGGTTATACCATGGAGCGAACCTCCTTTGTTTTACCAACTTCTTTTTTAAAGGAGCAACAGAGTCTAGTTTCCTTCTTAGTGAGCTTGTAGCACTGTCGACAAGATGATCAATCTGGGTCGGACTAAAGTTAGCACAGGAGTCCTCCGTCACATCGAAGCATGGTATCGAGTTAAATACAGACGGAATCACTTCTTTAAATTGAGCTACGGCACCATCAGATAGACATCTAGTGTAGTAACTCTTGCTTAACGGTGTACACTCTGTTAGTAGGAATTCAAAGGTTATTAGATAATGGTCCGATAGAAGAGGGTTCTGTGGATAGACTATTAAATCTTCCATGTTAATGCCATAAGTCAGAACCAGGTCGAGAGTGTGGTTAAAACAGTGACTGGGTTTCTGTACATTCTGACAGAAACCAATCGAATCTAATAATGAAATAAATGCAGTACTGACGCTATTGTTCTCGACATCCACATGAATATTAAAGTCACCTACAATAATTACTTTGTCTGTTTTAAGGACTAGACTTGATAAAAACTGAAAAAATTCCGATAAAAATTCAGAATACGGACCTGGGGCCCGGTACACTATAACAAATATAACTGGCTGTATTGTTTTCCAGGTTGGGTGTGAAAGACTAAGAACCAAGCTTTCAAATGAGTTGTAGTCTAGTTTAGGTTTAGGGGTTAATAATAGGCTAGAGTCAAAGATGGCTGCTACTCCACCTCCTCGGCCGGTGCCTCGAGGAATGTGAGTCCCAGTTATCTACGAAGCCCACATTGTTTGCTGGGCACCACCAAGACAGCCAGCGATGAAACGATGACATGCGGCTAAACATTTCATCATTGGTCGGATTCGGGAGGGGGCCAGAGAAAACTACGGAGTCCGATATGGCTTTTGCGTATGTACACACAGATTCCACATTTACTTTAGTGATCTCAGAGAGCCGTAGCCGGCTGTCATTCCCGCCGACGTGAATAACAATCTTACTGTATTTACGGTTATCTTTAGCCAGTACTTTCAGGTAGGACTCATGTCGCCTGCTCTGGCCCCGGGTATACATGTAACTGTAGCCTCTGGTGTAGCTAACTTCACGTTTCTCAGAATAGAGCTACCTATGACCAGAACTCTGCTGGGTGCAGAAGACCCGTTTGTAACGCGAGGTGGCTGCTGGCGAGTCGAGTGCTTCGCCCCAGGTTTTCCCGGCTGCTCGGGGGCTGCAGGGAGACGGTTAGCGGGAGCCACGTCTGTTTGGGCCGCATCGGCTACGCCCGCAGTCACCAGCGTCTTAGCTTCCATGGTGCGGAGCCGTACTTCTATCTCGCTAAGCCTTCGCATCTAACCGTTGAGTTAATGTTACCTCCGTCTGTGCCAACGAGTAGGGGTGAAGGGTAGAGGAAGCCCGGGAGGGAGTATTCTCCGTCAGGACTGCAAAATGGTTGGAGGTGGTTAACGGAAACTCCCCAGCTGGTTTTCTCAGGAGGCCGCGGCGTACCACCTCCGTCCAGGATGGCGGTTTCGGAGTGGAGCTATGGGTCTATAGCAGGTCCTCTCAGCTCGCGGTCGCAGGACCGGCTACACTCCCCGTCCGCAGGGCCGGGTAGGCAGGGAATAGTGTCCGCTGTATCCGAGACCAGTTGAGATTGCATAGAGCAGGGATTCCCAAAGTGTGGTGGTGCGCGAGCTGCCTCTAGGGGGTGCGCGAGAGGAAAAGTGTAATGGCGGTCTGATGGTGTAATAATATTAAATATTTAAAAAAAATGTAATTTTAATTTAAAAAGTGGGATTTTTCAAAAATAAAAACATGAATTATAAAAATTCCCTTTGTAACATTTAAAATTAAAAACGTACAATTTAATAAATGCACTTGAGCTCCTTCCGGCAGTCTTGCCACCTGCCGCCAGTCGTACACACTAGCGAGCCTAGCTTGTGCAGCTAACGTCAGCTAACAGCGAACTTCATGCATTCAGCAACATTCATGCAAATATGCTAAACTGGCTGAAATCTGGGAAGCTGTCAGGTGGGACATCTGAAGCTATCGGTCGTAAAAGAGGAGAGGGACAGAGAGAGAGAGGAATCGGAGGCGAGGGGAACGGAGAGGTGCGTTGGGGAGAGACCGGGAGAAGAAATCGAGCCAGAGTCAGAGGAAGATGAGACGGAGGAGACCGAAAAGGAGGAAGGGATAGCACAGACAAATCGGGAGCACATCGGCCCATCGCGGAGTCAAGGTGAAAAAATAGGAAACGAGAGTGAGCATCAGACTGGGAAAAAAAGAGGAAATATGATGAAAAGTCTCTGTGTCTGGGCTTCACTTGGATTGGCAACGCAGATTCCCCAAAGCCACAGTGCGTGGTGTGCAGTGAGGTTCTGGCTAACAGTCTGAAGCTCTTATTTACGTCGCCACCTGAACACCAAGCATGCCAGTGCAAGTCAAAAGCCCCTTACATTGTTTATATCGAAATTGGAGGAGTTACAAAACAGCCAAAAACAACTGGAGTCTCATTCATGTGTTGGGTCTATAAATGACGCACTACGGGCTTCATATCTGGTTACAGAATAGCGAGAAAGGGGCTACCGCACACAATCGCCGAAGACGTGAGCTTGCCAGCTGCCAGAGAGATGGTGGAATGTATGATTGGGGAGAAAGAAGCAAACAAGTTGTGCATGATCCCGGTGTCCAACAACACTGTGTCGCCGCATCGATGCTTTGTCCGAAGACATCCTGGCTACATTAGTCGCTCATTAATTGTAAATCAAATGTGATAATCTGCCTCTGAGCCTGTGCGTGTGTGCTCGCATCCGTATTGCTCTTTAAAAGTGACGCCTTGTGTAACTGAAAGTTATTGAAACTTTGTTGCAGTGTTTCAGGGCGTTTTCACACCTTCAGTTCGTTTGCTTTGTTCTGATTCAGAGATTAATATGATACAATGTTGCAGTTGCCCCTTTGTTCGGTTTGTGTTCACACTGCAACATTTAACAGCGGACTCAATATTGTAAACAAATGCCACGCGCGAGCAAACTGTTCTCTCATTGGTCCAACTGTTCTCTCATTGGTCCGATTCTTATGCGGCTATAAAGGCTTAAAAGGCTCTGTTGCTTTTTTTTATTATTAAGGGGGGGGGGGGTGCGCGAACCCGGTCGGGATGTAGAAGGGGGTGCGCGGCCTAAAAAGTTTGGGAACCGCTGGCATAGAGGTATGCTTTGCCTGGGCCGCTGCTACGGATACGAATCCGTCGATCAGCTGTTCCCTTTTCCGGACTTCAGACTCCAGGCGGTGAAAATCGTCCCTTAACTGTGAGTATGCGAGTTTGCAGTCTCCACACAGACCTGGCCAAGTGGCCATGTTGGAAGTTCCTGCTTCCGGTTTATCTGAAATGAGAGGGAAAAGGTGATAGCTCTGCTCAGAAGTTCTCACAAAAACAAACAAACAAATGTATGTAGGTAGGCGAGTGAAAGGCGTGGAGGTATGTGTGATCCGATGGCCTCCACACTGTCTCAGCTGCAGTTCACACCACACTACCTATGAGAATTATAATACAATATGATCCTCGAGTGAGTGAACAGCACTTATTAAGTATTGTATTATATGAAGTGCTTTATAATGTGTTGTTATAATTATTGTTATAAAGTATTTTGAATATTTGGCAGTGCTTATAACATTGCTATAAGCAGATTGTAACTCACTATTAGTTATATAATGCATCATAGACATCATCCTCCTCACTGGTCTACCTAAGAAGACTGGGCAGACCACAGCTATAATGTTATTATACCATGTAACTTTGAATAATGTTATTATACTACGTCACTTTCAATGTTATTATACTACGTCACTTTCAATGTTATTATACCATGTAACTTTCAATAATGTTATTACACCACGTCACTTTCAATGTTATTACACCATGTAACTTTCAATGATGTTATTACACCACGTCACTTTCAATGTTATGATACCACGTAACTTTCAATAGTGTTATTATACCACGTAACTTTGAATAATGTTATTATACCGTGACACTTTCAATGTTATTATACCGCGTAACTTTCAATGTTATTATACCACGTAACTTTCAATAATGTTATTACACCACGTCACTTTCAATGTTATTATACCACGTGACTTTCAATGTTATTATACCACGTAACTTTCAATGTTATCATACTACGTAACTTTCAATGTTATTATACCATGTAACTTTCAATGTTATCATACCACGTAACTTTCAATGTTATCATACTACGTCACTTTCAATGTCATTATACCACGTGACTTTCAATAATGTTATTATACGACGTCACTTTCAATATTATTATACCACGTGACTTTCAATAATGTTATTATACCACGTAACTTTCAATAATGTTATTATACCACGTAACTTTCAATGGTATTATACCACGTAACTTTCAATAATGTTATTATACCACGTAACTTTCAATGTTATGATACGTCACTTTCAATAATGTTATTATACTACGTCACTTTCAATGTTATTATACCACGTGACTTTCATTAATGTTATTATACCACGTAACTTTCAATAATGTTATTATACCACGTAACTTTCAATGTTATGATACCATGTCACTTTCAATAATGTTGTTATACTACGTCACTTTCAATGTTAATATACTACGTCACTTTCCATGTTATTATACCACGTGACTTTCAATAATGTTATTATACCACGTAACTTTCAATAATGTTATTATACCACGTAACTTTCAATGTTATTATACCACGTAACTTTCTATAATGTTATTATACCACGTAACTTTCAATAATGTTATTATACCACGTAACTTTCAATGTTATTATACCACGTAACTTTCAATGTTATGATACCACGTCACTTTCAATGTTATTATACCACGTGACTTTCAATAATGTTATTATACCACGTCACTTTCAATGTTATTATACCATGTAACTTTCAATAATGTTATTATACCACGTAACGTTCAATGTTATGATACCACGTCACTTTCAATGTTATTATACCACTTAACTTTCAATGTTATTATACCACGTAACTTTCAATGTTATTATACCACATAACTTTCAATGTTATTATACCACGTAACTTTCAATGTTATTATACCACGTAACTCAATGTTATTATACTTCGTCACTTTCAATGTTATTATACCACGTAACTTTCAATAATGGTATTATACCACGTAACTTTCAATGTTATTATACCACGTAACTTTCAATGTTATGATACCACGTAACTCAATGTTATTATACTTCGTCACTTTCAATGTTATTATACCACGTAACTTTCAATAATGTTATTATACCACGTAACTTTCAATGTTATTATACCACGTAACTTTCAATAATGTTATGATACCACGTCACTTTCAATGTTATTATACCACTTAACTTTCAATGTTATTATACCACGTAACTTTCAATGTTATTATACCACGTAACTTTCAATGTTATTATACCCCGTAACTTTCAATGTTATTATACCATGTAACTTTCAATGTTATTATACCACGTAACTTTCAATGTTATTATACCACGTAACTCAATGTTATTATACTTCATCACTTTCAATGTTATTATACCACGTAACTTTCAATGTTATTATACCACGTAACTTTCAATGTTATGATACCACGTCACTTTCAATGTTATTATACCACGTAACTTTCAAGAATGTTATTTTACCACGTCACTTTCAAGAATGTTATTACACCACGTGACTTTCAATGTTATTATACCACGTAACTTTCAATGTTATTGTACCACGTAACTTTTAATGATGTTATTACACTATGTCACTTTCAATGTTCTTATACCACGTAACTTTCAATGTTATTATACCACGTAACTTTCAATGTTTTTATACCACGTAACATTCAATGTTATTATACCATGCAACTTTCAAGAATGTTATTATACCACGTAACTTTCAATGTTATTACACCACGTCACTTTCAATGTTATTATACCACGTAACTTTCAATCATGTTATTACACTATGTCACTTTCAATATTATTATACCACGTGACTTTCAATGTTATTATACCACGTGACTTTCAATGTTATTATACCACGTAACTTTCAATGTTATAATACCATGTAACTTTCAATGTTATTATACCACGTGACTTTCAATAATGTTGTTATACCACGTAACTTTCAATAATGTTATTATACCACGTAACTTTCAATGTCATTATACCACGTAACTTTCAATGTTATTATACCACGTAACTTTCAATGTTATTATACCACGTAACTTTCAATAATGTTATTATACCACGTAACTTTCAATAATGTTATTATACCGCGTAACTTTCAATGTTATGATACTACGTCACTTTCAATGTCATTATACCACGTGACTTTCAATAATGTTATTATACGACGTCACTTTCAATATTATTATACCACGTGACTTTCAATAATGTTATTATACCACGTAACTTTCAATAATGTTATTATACCACGTAACTTTCAATGGTATTATACCACGTAACTTTCAATAATGTTATTATACCACGTAACTTTCAATGTTATGATACAACGTCACTTTCAATAATGTTATTATACTACGTAACTTTCAATGGTATTATACCACGTGACTTTCAATAATGTTATTATACCACGTAACTTTCAATGTTATGATACAACGTCACTTTCAATAATGTTATTATACCACGTAACTTTCAATGGTATTATACCACGTGACTTTCATTAATGTTATTATACCACGTAACTTTCAATAATGTTATTATACCACGTAACTTTCAATGTTAATATACTACGTCACTTTCAATGTTATTATACCACGTGACTTTCAATAATGTTATTATACCACGTAACTTTCAATGTTATTATACCACGTAACTTTCAATAATGTTATTATACCACGTAACTTTCAATGTTATTATACCACGTAACTTTCAATAATGTTATTATACCATGTAACTTTCAATAATGTTATTATACCACGTAACTTTCAATGTTATTATACCACGTAACTTTCAATGTTATGATACCACGTCACTTTCAATGTTATTATACCACGTGACTTTCAATAATGTTATTATACCACGTCACTTTCAATGTTATTATACCACGTAACTTTCAATAATGTTATTATACCACGTAACGTTCAATGTTATGATACCACGTCACTTTCAATGTTATTATACCACTTAACTTTCAATGTTATTATACCACGTAACTTTCAATGTTATTATACCACGTAACTTTCAATGTTATTATACCACGTAACTTTCAATGTTATTATACCACGTAACTTTCAATGTTATTATACTTCGTCACTTTCAATGTTATTATACCACCTAACTTTCAATAATGTTATTATACCACATAACTTTCAATGTTATTATACCACGTAACTTTCAATGTTATTATACCACGTAACTTTCAAGAATGTTATTTTACCACGTAACTTTCAAGAATGTTATTACACCACGTGACTTTCAATGTTATTATACCACGTAACTTTCAATGTTATTGTACCACGTAACTTTTAATGATGTTATTACACTATGTCACTTTCAATGTTCTTATACCATGTCACTTTCCATGTTATTATACCACGTGACTTTCAATAATGTTATTATACCACGTAACTTTCAATAATGTTATTATACCACGTAACTTTCAATGTTATTATACCACGTAACTTTCAATAATGTTATTATACCACGTAACTTTCAATAATGTTATTATACCACGTAACTTTCAATGTTATTATACCACGTAACTTTCAATGTTATGATACCACGTCACTTTCAATGTTATTATACCACGTGACTTTCAATAATGTTATTATACCACGTAACTTTCAATAATGTTATTATACCACGTAACGTTCAATGTTATGATACCACGTCACTTTCAATGTTATTATACCACTTAACTTTCAATGTTATTATACCACGTAACTTTCAATGTTATTATACCACATAACTTTCAATGTTATTATACCACGTAACTTTCAATGTTATTATACCACGTAACTTTCAATGTTATTATACCACGTAACTCAATATTATTATACTTCGTCACTTTCAATGTTATTATACCACGTAACTTTCAATAATGTTATTATACCACGTAACTTTCAATGTTATTATACCACGTAACTTTCAATGTTATGATACCACATAACTCAATGTTATTATACTTCGTCACTTTCAATGTTATTATACCACGTAACTTTCAATAATGTTATTATACCACGTAACTTTCAATGTTATGATACAACGTCACTTTCAATAATGTTGTTATACCACGTAACTTTCAATGGTATTATACCACGTAACTTTCAATAATGTTATTATACCACGTAACTTTCAATAATGTTATTATACCACGTAACTTTCAATGTTAATATACTACGTCACTTTCAATGGTATTATACCACGTGACTTTCATTAATGTTATTATACCACGTAACTTTCAATGTTATTATACCACGTAACTTTCAATAATGTTATTATACCACGTAACTTTCAATGTTATTATACCACGTAACTTTCAATGTTATTGTACCACGTAACTTTTAATGATGTTATTACACTATGTCACTTTCAATGTTCTTATACCATGTCACTTTCAATAATGTTATTATACTACGTCACTTTCAATGTTAATATACTACGTCACTTTCCATGTTATTATACCACGTGACTTTCAATAATGTTATTATACCACGTAACTTTCAATAATGTTATTATACCACGTAACTTTCAATGTGATTATACCACGTAACTTTCAATAATGTTATTATACCACGTAACTTTCAATAATGTTATTATACCACGTAACTTTCAATGTTATTATACCACGTAACTTTCAATGTTATGATACCACGTCACTTTCAATGTTATTATACCACGTGACTTTCAATAATGTTATTATACCACGTAACTTTCAATAATGTTATTATACCACGTAACGTTCAATGTTATGATACCACGTCACTTTCAATGTTATTATACCACTTAACTTTCAATGTTATTATACCACGTAACTTTCAATGTTATTATACCACATAACTTTCAATGTTATTATACCACGTAACTTTCAATGTTATTATACCACATAACTTTCAATGTTATTATACCACGTAACTTTCAATAATGTTATTATACCACGTAACTTTCAATGTTATTATACCACGTAACTTTCAATGTTATTGTACCACGTAACTTTTAATGATGTTATTACACTATGTCACTTTCAATGTTCTTATACCATGTCACTTTCAATAATGTTATTATACTACGTCACTTTCAATGTTAATATACTACGTCACTTTCCATGTTATTATACCACGTGACTTTCAATAATGTTATTATACCACGTAACTTTCAATAATGTTATTATACCACGTAACTTTCAATGTTATTATACCACGTAACTTTCAATAATGTTATTATACCACGTAACTTTCAATAATGTTATTATACCACGTAACTTTCAATGTTATTATACCACGTAACTTTCAATGTTATGATACCACGTCACTTTCAATGTTATTATACCACGTGACTTTCAATAATGTTATTATACCACGTAACTTTCAATAATGTTATTATACCACGTAACGTTCAATGTTATGATACCACGTCACTTTCAATGTTATTATACCACTTAACTTTCAATGTTATTATACCACGTAACTTTCAATGTTATTATACCACATAACTTTCAATGTTATTATACCACGTAACTTTCAATGTTATTATACCACGTAACTTTCAATGTTATTATACCACGTAACTCAATATTATTATACTTCGTCACTTTCAATGTTATTATACCACGTAACTTTCAATAATGTTATTATACCACGTAACTTTCAATGTTATTATACCACGTAACTTTCAATGTTATGATACCACATAACTCAATGTTATTATACTTCGTCACTTTCAATGTTATTATACCACGTAACTTTCAATAATGTTATTATACCACGTAACTTTCAATGTTATGATACAACGTCACTTTCAATAATGTTATTATACCACGTAACTTTCAATGGTATTATACCACGTAACTTTCAATAATGTTATTATACCACGTAACTTTCAATAATGTTATTATACCACGTAACTTTCAATGTTAATATACTACGTCACTTTCAATGGTATTATACCACGTGACTTTCATTAATGTTATTATACCACGTAACTTTCAATGTTATTATACCACGTAACTTTCAATAATGTTATTATACCACGTAACTTTCAATGTTATTATACCACGTAACTTTCAATAATGTTATTATACCATGTAACTTTCAATAATGTTATTATACCACGTAACTTTCAATAATGTTATTATACCACGTAACTTTCAATGTTATGATACCACGTCACTTTCAATGTTATTATACCACTTAACTTTCAATGTTATTATACCACGTAACTTTCAATGTTATTATACCACGTAACTTTCAATGTTATTATACCCCGTAACTTTCAATGTTATTATACCACGTAACTTTCAATGTTATTATACCACGTAACTTTCAATGTTATTATACCACGTAACTCAATGTTATTATACTTCGTCACTTTCAATGTTATTATACCACGTAACTTTCAATAATGTTATTATACCACGTAACTTTCAATGTTATTATACCACGTAACTTTCAATGTTATGATACCACGTCACTTTCAATGTTATTATACCACGTAACTTTCAAGAATGTTATTTTACCACGTAACTTTCAAGAATGTTATTTTACCACGTAACTTTCAAGAATGTTATTACACCACGTGACTTTCAATGTTATTATACCACATAACTTTCAATGTTATTGTACCACGTAACTTTTAATGATGTTATTACACTATGTCACTTTCAATATTATTATACCACGTGACTTTCAATGTTATTATACCACGTGACTTTCAATGTTATTATACCACGTAACTTTCAATGTTATAATACCACGTAACTTTCAATGTTATTATACCACGTGACTTTCAATAATGTTGTTATACCACGTAACTTTCAATAATGTTATTATACCACGTAACTTTCAATGTCATTATACCACGTAACTTTCAATGTTATTATACCACGTAACTTTCAAAGTTATTATACCACGTAACTTTCAATAATGTTATTATACCACGTAACTTTCAATAATGTTATTATACCGCGTAACTTTCAATGTTATGATACTACGTCACTTTCAATGTCATTATACCACGTGACTTTCAATAATGTTATTATACGACGTCACTTTCAATATTATTATACCACGTGACTTTCAATAATGTTATTATACCACGTAACTTTCAATAATGTTATTATACCACGTAACTTTCAATGGTATTATACCACGTAACTTTCAATAATGTTATTATACCACGTAACTTTCAATGTTATGATACAACGTCACTTTCAATAATGTTATTATACTACGTCACTTTCAATGTTATTATACCACGTGACTTTCATTAATGTTATTATACCACGTAACTTTCAATAATGTTATTATACCACGTAACTTTCAATGTTAATATACTACGTCACTTTCAATGTTATTATACCACGTGACTTTCAATAATGTTATTATACCACGTAACTTTCAATGTTATTATACCACGTAACTTTCAATAATGTTATTATACCACGTAACTTTCAATGTTATTATACCACGTAACTTTCAATAATGTTATTATACCATGTAACTTTCAATAATGTTATTATACCACGTAACTTTCAATGTTATTATACCACGTAACTTTCAATGTTATGATACCACGTCACTTTCAATGTTATTATACCACGTGACTTTCAATAATGTTATTATACCACGTCACTTTCAATGTTATTATACCACGTAACTTTCAATAATGTTATTATACCACGTAACGTTCAATGTTATGATACCACGTCACTTTCAATGTTATTATACCACTTAACTTTCAATGTTATTATACCACGTAACTTTCAATGTTATTATACCACGTAACTTTCAATGTTATTATACCACGTAACTTTCAATGTTATTATACCACGTAACTTTCAATGTTATTATACCACGTAACTCAATGTTATTATACTTCGTCACTTTCAATGTTATTATACCACGTAACTTTCAATAATGTTATTATACCACGTAACTTTCAATGTTATTATACCACGTAACTTTCAATGTTATTATACCACGTAACTTTCAAGAATGTTATTTTACCACGTAACTTTCAAGAATGTTATTATACCACGTAACTTTCAATGTTATTATACCACGTAACTTTCAATGTTATTATACCACGTAACTCAATATTATTATACTTCGTCACTTTCAATGTTATTATACCACGTAACTTTCAATAATGTTATTATACCACGTAACTTTCAATGTTATTATACCACGTAACTTTCAATGTTATGATACCACATAACTCAATGTTATTATACTTCGTCACTTTCAATGTTATTATACCACGTAACTTTCAATAATGTTATTATACCACGTAACTTTCAATGTTATGATACAACGTCACTTTCAATAATGTTATTATACCACGTAACTTTCAATGGTATTATACCACGTGACTTTCATTAATGTTATTATACCACGTAACTTTCAATAATGTTATTATACCACGTAACTTTCAATGTTAATATACTATGTCACTTTCAATGTTATTATACCACGTGACTTTCAATAATGTTATTATACCACGTAACTTTCAATGTTATTATACCACGTAACTTTCAATAATGTTATTATACCACGTAACTTTCAATGTTATTATACCACGTAACTTTCAATAATGTTATTATACCATGTAACTTTCAATAATGTTATTATACCACGTAACTTTCAATGTTATTATACCACGTAACTTTCAATGTTATGATACCACGTCACTTTCAATGTTATTATACCACTTAACTTTCAATGTTATTATACCACGTAACTTTCAATGTTATTATACCACGTAACTTTCAATGTTATTATACCCCGTAACTTTCAATGTTATTATACCACGTAACTTTCAATGTTATTATACCACGTAACTTTCAATGTTATTATACCACGTAACTCAATGTTATTATACTTCGTCACTTTCAATGTTATTATACCACGTAACTTTCAATAATGTTATTATACCACGTAACTTTCAATGTTATTATACCACGTAACTTTCAATGTTATGATACCACGTCACTTTCAATGTTATTATACCACGTAACTTTCAAGAATGTTATTTTACCACGTAACTTTCAAGAATGTTATTACACCACGTGACTTTCAATGTTATTATACCACGTAACTTTCAATGTTATTGTACCACGTAACTTTTAATGATGTTATTACACTATGTCACTTTCAATGTTCTTATACCACGTAACTTTCAATGTTATTATACCACGTAACTTTCAATGTTTTTATACCACGTAACATTCAATGTTATTATACCATGCAACTTTCAAGAATGTTATTATACCACGTAACTTTCAATGTTATTACACCACGTCACTTTCAATGTTATTATACCACGTAACTTTCAATCATGTTATTACACTATGTCACTTTCAATATTATTATACCACGTGACTTTCAATGTTATTATACCACGTGACTTTCAATGTTATTATACCACGTAACTTTCAATGTTATAATACCACGTAACTTTCAATGTTATTATACCACGTGACTTTCAATAATGTTGTTATACCACGTAACTTTCAATAATGTTATTATACCACGTAACTTTCAATGTCATTATACCACGTAACTTTCAATGTTATTATACCACGTAACTTTCAATGTTATTATACCACGTAACTTTCAATAATGTTATTATACCACGTAACTTTCAATAATGTTATTATACCGCGTAACTTTCAATGTTATGATACTACGTCACTTTCAATGTCATTATACCACGTGACTTTCAATAATGTTATTATACGACGTCACTTTCAATATTATTATACCACGTGACTTTCAATAATGTTATTATACCACGTAACTTTCAATAATGTTATTATACCACGTAACTTTCAATGGTATTATACCACGTAACTTTCAATAATGTTATTATACCACGTAACTTTCAATGTTATGATACAACGTCACTTTCAATAATGTTATTATACTACGTCACTTTCAATGTTATTATACCACGTGACTTTCATTAATGTTATTATACCACGTAACTTTCAATAATGTTATTATACCACGTAACTTTCAATGTTAATATACTACGTCACTTTCAATGTTATTATACCACGTGACTTTCAATAATGTTATTATACCACGTAACTTTCAATGTTATTATACAACGTAACTTTCAATAATGTTATTATACCACGTAACTTTCAATGTTATTATACCACGTAACTTTCAATGTTATGATACCACGTCACTTTCAATGTTATTATACCACGTGACTTTCAATAATGTTATTATACCACGTCACTTTCAATGTTATTATACCACGTAACTTTCAATAATGTTATTATACCACGTAACGTTCAATGTTATGATACCACGTCACTTTCAATGTTATTATACCACGTAACTTTCAATGTTATTATACCACGTAACTTTCAATGTTATTATACCACGTAACTTTCAATGTTATTATACCACGTAACTTTCAATGTTATTATACCACGTAACTCAATGTTATTATACTTCGTCACTTTCAATGTTATTATACCACGTAACTTTCAATGTTATTATACCACGTAACTTTCAATGTTATTATACCACGTAACTTTCAATGTTATTATACCACGTAACTTTCAAGAATGTTATTTTACCACGTAACTTTCAAGAATGTTATTACACCACTTGACTTTCAATGTTATTATACCACGTAACTTTCAATGTTATTGTACCACGTAACTTTTAATGATGTTATTACACTATGTCACTTTCAATGTTCTTATACCACGTAACTTTCAATGTTATTATACCACGTAACTTTCAATGTTTTTATACCACGTAACATTCAATGTTATTATACCATGCAACTTTCAATGTTATGATACCACGTCACTTTCAATGTTATTATACCACGTAACTTTCAAGAATGTTATTTTACCACTTAACTTTCAAGAATGTTATTACACCACGTGACTTTCAATGTTATTATACCACGTAACTTTCAATGTTATTGTACCACGTAACTTTTAATGATGTTATTACACTATGTCACTTTCAATGTTCTTATACCACGTAACTTTCAATGTTATTATACCACGTAACTTTCAATGTTTTTATACCACGTAACATTCAATGTTATTATACCATGCAACTTTCAAGAATGTTATTATACCACGTAACTTTCAATAATGTTATTACACCACGTCACTTTCAATGTTCTTATACCACGTAACTTTCAATCATGTTATTACACTATGTCACTTTCAATGTTTTTATACCACGTAACATTCAATGTTGTTATACCATGCAACTTTCAAGAATGTTATTATACCACGTAACTTTCAATAATGTTATTATACCACTTGACTTTCAATGTTATTATACCACGTAACTTTCAATGTTATAATACCACGTAACTTTCAATGTTATTGTACCACGTAACTTTTAATGATGTTATTACACTATGTCACTTTCAATGTTCTTATACCACGTCACTTTCAATGTTATTATACCACGTAACTTTCAATCATGTTATTACACTATGTCACTTTCAATATTATTATACCACGTGACTTTCAATGTTATTATACCACGTAACTTTTAATGTCATTATACCACGTAACTTTCAATGTTATTATACCACGTAACTTTCAATGTTATTATACCACGTAACTTTCAATAATGTTATTATACCACGTAACTTTCAATAATGTTATTATACCGCGTAACTTTCAATGTTATGATACTACGTCACTTTCAATGTCATTATACCACGTGACTTTCAATAATGTTATTATACGACGTCACTTTCAATATTATTATACCACGTGACTTTCAATAATGTTATTATACCACGTAACTTTCAATAATGTTATTATACCACGTAACTTTCAATGGTATTATACCACGTAACTTTCAATAATGTTATTATACCACGTAACTTTCAATGTTATGATACAACGTCACTTTCAATAATGTTATTATACTACGTCACTTTCAATGTTATTATACCACGTGACTTTCATTAATGTTATTATACCACGTAACTTTCAATAATGTTATTATACTACGTCACTTTCAATGTTATTATACCACGTGACTTTCATTAATGTTATTATACCACGTAACTTTCAATAATGCTATTATACCACGTAACTTTCAATGTTTTTATACCACGTAACATTCAATGTTATTATACCATGCAACTTTCAAGAATGTTATTATACCACGTAACTTTCAATGTTATTACACCACGTCACTTTCAATGTTATTATACCACGTAACTTTCAATCATGTTATTACACTATGTCACTTTCAATATTATTATACCACGTGACTTTCAATGTTATTATACCACGTGACTTTCAATGTTATAATACCACGTAACTTTCAATGTTATTATACCACGTGACTTTCAATAATGTTGTTATACCACGTAACTTTCAATAATGTTATTATACCACGTAACTTTCAATGTCATTATACCACGTAACTTTCAATGTTATTATACCACGTAACTTTCAATGTTATTATACCACGTAACTTTCAATAATGTTATTATACCACGTAACTTTCAATAATGTTATTATACCGCGTAACTTTCAATGTTATTATACCACGTAACTTTCAATGTTATTATACCACGTAACTTTCAATGTTAATATACTACGTCACTTTCAATGTTATTATACCACGTGACTTTCAATAATGTTATTATACCACGTAACTTTCAATGTTATTATACCACGTAACTTTCAATAATGTTATTATACCACGTAACTTTCAATGTTATTATACCATGTAACTTTCAATAATGTTATTATACCACGTAACTTTCAATGTTATTATACCACGTAACTTTCAATGTTATGATACCACGTCACTTTCAATGTTATTATACCACGTGACTTTCAATAATGTTATTATACCACGTCACTTTCAATGTTATTATACCACGTAACTTTCAATAATGTTATTATACCACGTAACGTTCAATGTTATGATACCACGTCACTTTCAATGTTATTATACCACTTAACTTTCAATGTTATTATACCACGTAACTTTCAATGTTATTATACCACGTAACTTTCAATGTTATTATACCACGTAACTTTCAATGTTATTATACCACGTAACTTTCAATGTTATTATACCACGTAACTCAATGTTATTATACTTCATCACTTTCAATGTTATTATACCACGTAACTTTCAATAATGTTATTATACCACGTAACTTTCAATGTTATTATACCACGTAACTTTCAATGTTATTATACCACGTAACTTTCAAGAATGTTATTTTACCACGTAACTTTCAAGAATGTTATTACACCACTTGACTTTCAAGAATGTTATTACACCACTTGACTTTCAATGTTATTATACCACGTAACTTTCAATGTTATTGTACCACGTAACTTTTAATGATGTTATTACACTATGTCACTTTCAATGTTCTTATACCACGTAACTTTCAATGTTATTATACCACGTAACTTTCAATGTTTTTATACCACGTAACATTCAATGTTATTATACCATGCAACTTTCAAGAATGTTATTATACCACGTAACTTTCAATAATGTTATTACACCACGTCACTTTCAATGTTCTTATACCACGTAACTTTCAATCATGTTATTACACTATGTCACTTTCAATGTTTTTATACCACGTAACATTCAATGTTATTATACCATGCAACTTTCAAGAATGTTATTATACCACGTAACTTTCAATAATGGTATTACACCACGTCACTTTCAATGTTATTATACCACGTAACTTTCAATCATGTTATTACACTATGTCACTTTCAATATTATTATACCACGTGACTTTCAATGTTATTATACCACGTGACTTTCAATGTTATTATACCACGTAACTTTCAATGTTATAATACCACGTAACTTTCAATGTTATTGTACCACGTAACTTTTAATGATGTTATTACACTATGTCACTTTCAATGTTCTTATACCACGTCACTTTCAATGTTATTATACCACGTAACTTTCAATCATGTTATTACACTATGTCACTTTCAATATTATTATACCACGTGACTTTCAATGTTATTATACCACGTAACTTTTAATGTCATTATACCACGTAACTTTCAATGTTATTATACCACGTAACTTTCAATGTTATTATACCACGTAACTTTCAATAATGTTATTATACCACGTAACTTTCAATAATGTTATTATACCGCGTAACTTTCAATGTTATGATACTACGTCACTTTCAATGTCATTATACCACGTGACTTTCAATAATGTTATTATACGACGTCACTTTCAATATTATTATACCACGTGACTTTCAATAATGTTATTATACCACGTGACTTTCAATAATGTTATTATACCACGTAACTTTCAATAATGTTATTATACCACGTAACTTTCAATGGTATTATACCACGTAACTTTCAATGTTATGATACAACGTCACTTTCAATAATGTTATTATACTACGTCACTTTCAATGTTATTATACCACGTGACTTTCATTAATGTTATTATACCACGTAACTTTCAATAATGTTATTATACTACGTCACTTTCAATGTTATTATACCACGTGACTTTCATTAATGTTATTATACCACGTAACTTTCAATAATGTTATTATACCACGTAACTTTCAATGTTTTTATACCACGTAACATTCAATGTTATTATACCATGCAACTTTCAAGAATGTTATTATACCACGTAACTTTCAATGTTATTACACCACGTCACTTTCAATGTTATTATACCACGTAACTTTCAATCATGTTATTACACTATGTCACTTTCAATATTATTATACCACGTGACTTTCAATGTTATTATACCACGTGACTTTCAATGTTATAATACCACGTAACTTTCAATGTTATTATACCACGTGACTTTCAATAATGTTGTTATACCACGTAACTTTCAATAATGTTATTATACCACGTAACTTTCAATGTCATTATACCACGTAACTTTCAATGTTATTATACCACGTAACTTTCAATGTTATTATACCACGTAACTTTCAATAATGTTATTATACCACGTAACTTTCAATAATGTTATACCGCGTAACTTTCAATGTTATGATACTACGTCACTTTCAATGTCATTATACCACGTGACTTTCAATAATGTTATTATACGACGTCACTTTCAATATTATTATACCACGTGACTTTCAATAATGTTATTATACCACGTAACTTTCAATAATGTTATTATACCACGTAACTTTCAATGGTATTATACCACGTAACTTTCAATAATGTTATTATACCACGTAACTTTCAATGTTATGATACAACGTCACTTTCAATAATGTTATTATACTACGTCACTTTCAATGTTATTATACCACGTGACTTTCATTAATGTTATTATACCACGTACCTTTCAATAATGTTATTATACCACGTAACTTTCAATGTTAATATACTACGTCAGTTTCAATGTTATTATACCACGTGACTTTCAATAATGTTATTATACCACGTAACTTTCAATGTTATTATACCACGTAACTTTCAATAATGTTATTATACCACGTAACTTTCAATGTTATTATACCACGTAACTTTCAATAATGTTATTATACCATGTAACTTTCAATAATGTTATTATACCACGTAACTTTCAATGTTATTATACCACGTAACTTTCAATGTTATGATACCACGTCACTTTCAATGTTATTATACCACGTGACTTTCAATAATGTTATTATACCACGTCACTTTCAATGTTATTATACCACGTAACTTTCAATAATGTTATTATACCACGTAACGTTAAATGTTATGATACCACGTCACTTTCAATGTTATTATACCACTTAACTTTCAATGTTATTATACCACGTAACTTTCAATGTTATTATACCACGTAACTTTCAATGTTATTATACCACGTAACTTTCAATGTTATTATACCACGTAACTCAATGTTATTATACTTCGTCACTTTCAATGTTATTATACCACGTAACTTTCAATAATGTTATTATACCACGTAACTTTCAATGTTATTATACCACGTAACTTTCAATGTTATTATACCACGTAACTTTCAAGAATGTTATTTTACCACGTAACTTTCAAGAATGTTATTACACCACGTGACTTTCAATGTTATTATACCACGTAACTTTCAATGTTATTGTACCACGTAACTTTTAATGATGTTATTACACTATGTCACTTTCAATGTTCTTATACCACGTAACTTTCAATGTTATTATACCACGTAACTTTCAATGTTTTTATACCACGTAACATTCAATGTTATTATACCATGCAACTTTCAATGTTATGATACCACGTCACTTTCAATGTTATTATACCACGTAACTTTCAAGAATGTTATTTTACCACTTAACTTTCAAGAATGTTATTACACCACGTGACTTTCAATGTTATTATACCACGTAACTTTCAATGTTATTGTACCACGTAACTTTTAATGATGTTATTACACTATGTCACTTTCAATGTTCTTATACCACGTAACTTTCAATGTTATTATACCACGTAACTTTCAATGTTTTTATACCACGTAACATTCAATGTTATTATACCATGCAACTTTCAAGAATGTTATTATACCACGTAACTTTCAATAATGTTATTACACCACGTCACTTTCAATGTTCTTATATCACGTAACTTTCAATCATGTTATTACACTATGTCACTTTCAATGTTTTTATACCACGTAACATTCAATGTTATTATACCATGCAACTTTCAAGAATGTTATTATACCACGTAACTTTCAATAATGTTATTACACCACGTCACTTTCAATGTTATTATACCACGTAACTTTCAATCATGTTATTACACTATGTCACTTTCAATATTATTATACCACGTGACTTTCAATGTTATTATACCACGTGACTTTCAATGTTATTATACCACGTAACTTTCAATGTTATAATACCACGTAACTTTCAATGTTATTGTACCACGTAACTTTTAATGATGTTATTACACTATGTCACTTTCAATGTTCTTATACCACGTCACTTTCAATGTTATTATACCACGTAACTTTCAATCATGTTATTACACTATGTCACTTTCAATATTATTATACCACGTGACTTTCAATGTTATTATACCACGTGACTTTCAATGTTATTATACCACGTAACTTTCAATGTTATAATACCACGTAACTTTCAATGTTATTATACCACGTGACTTTCAATAATGTTGTTATACCACGTAACTTTCAATAATGTTATTATACCACGTAACTTTTAATGTCATTATACCACGTAACTTTCAATGTTATTATGCCACGTAACTTTCAATGTTATTATACCACGTAACTTTCAATAATGTTATTATACCACGTAACTTTCAATAATGTTATTATACCGCGTAACTTTCAATGTTATGATACTACGTCACTTTCAATGTCATTATACCACGTGACTTTCAATAATGTTATTATACGACGTCACTTTCAATATTATTATACCACGTGACTTTCAATAATGTTATTATACCACGTAACTTTCAATAATGTTATTATACCACGTAACTTTCAATGGTATTATACCACGTAACTTTCAATAATGTTATTATACCACGTAACTTTCAATGTTATGATACGTCACTTTCAATAATGTTATTATACTACGTCACTTTCAATGTCATTATACCACGTAACTTTCAATGTTATGATACTACGTCACTTTCAATGTTATTATACCACGTGACTTTCAATGTTATTATACCACGTAACTTTCAATGTTATTATACTACGTCACTTTCAATAATATTATACCACGTAACTTTCAATGTTATTATACCACGTGACTTTCAATAATGTTATTATACCACGTGACTTTCAATGTTATTATACCACGTAACGTTCAATGTTATGATACCACGTCACTTTCAATGTTATTATACCACTTAACTTTCAATAATGTTATTATACTACGTCACTTTCAATGTTATTATACCACGTGACTTTCATTAATGTTATTATACCACGTAACTTTCAATGTTATTATACCACGTAACTTTCAATGTTATTATACCACGTAACTTTCAATGTTATGATACCACGTCACTTTCAATGTTATTATACCACGTAACTTTCAAGAATGTTATTTTACCACGTAACTTTCAAGAATGTTATTACACCACGTGACTTTCAATGTTATTATACCACATAACTTTCAATGTTATTGTACCACGTAACTTTTAATGATGTTATTACACTATGTCACTTTCAATGTTCTTATACCACGTAACTTTCAATGTTATTATACCACGTAACTTTCAATGTTTTTATACCACGTAACATTCAATGTTATTATACCATGCAACTTTCAAGAATGTTATTATACCACGTAACTTTCAATAATGTTATTACACCACGTCACTTTCAATGTTATTATACCATGCAACTTTCAAGAATGTTATTATACCACGTAACTTTCAATAATGTTATTACACCACGTCACTTTCAATGTTATTATACCACGTAACTTTCAATCATGTTATTACACTATGTCACTTTCAATATTATTATACCACGTGACTTTCAATGTTATTATACCACGTAACTTTCAATGTTATAATACCACGTAACTTTCAATGTTATTATACCACGTGACTTTCAATAATGTTGTTATACCACGTAACTTTCAATAATGTTATTATACCACGTAACTTTCAATGTCATTATACCACGTAACTTTCAATGTTATTATACCACGTAACTTTCAATGTTATGATACCACGTCACTTTCAATGTTATTATACCACTTAACTTTCAATGTTATTATACCACGTAACTTTCAATGTTATTATACCACGTAACTTTCAATGTTATTATACCACGTAACTTTCAATGTTATTATACCACGTAACTTTCAATGTTATTATACCACGTAACTCAATGTTATTATACTTCGTCACTTTCAATGTTATTATACCACGTGACTTTCAATAATGTTATTATACCACGTAACTTTCAATAATGTTATTATACCACGTAACTTTCAATGGTATTATACCACGTAACTTTCAATAATGTTATTATACCACGTAACTTTCAATGTTATGATACAACGTCACTTTCAATAATGTTATTATACTACGTCACTTTCAATGTTATTATACCACGTGACTTTCATTAATGTTATTATACCACGTAACTTTCAATAATGTTATTATACCACGTAACTTTCAATGTTATGATACCATGTCACTTTCAATAATGTTATTATACTACGTCACTTTCAATGTTAATATACTACGTCACTTTCAATGTTATTATACCACGTTACTTTCAATAATGTTATTATACCACGTAACTTTCAATGTTATTATACCACGTAACTTTCAATAATGTTATTATACCACGTAACTTTCAATGTTATTATACCACGTAACTTTCAATGTTTTTATACCACGTAACATTCAATGTTATTATACCATGCAACTTTCAAGAATGTTATTATACCACGTAACTTTCAATAATGTTATTACACCACGTCACTTTCAATGTTATTATACCATGCAACTTTCAAGAATGTTATTATACCACGTAACTTTCAATAATGTTATTACACCACGTCACTTTCAATGTTATTATACCACATAACTTTCAATCATGTTATTACACTATGTCACTTTCAATATTATTATACCACGTGACTTTCAATGTTATTATACCACGTAACTTTCAATGTTATAATACCACGTAACTTTCAATGTTATTATACCACGTGACTTTCAATAATGTTGTTATACCACGTAACTTTCAATAATGTTATTATACCACGTAACTTTCAATGTCATTATACCACGTAACTTTCAATGTTATTATACCACGTAACTTTCAATGTTATGATACCACGTCACTTTCAATGTTATTATACCACTTAACTTTCAATGTTATTATACCACGTAACTTTCAATGTTATTATACCTCGTAACTTTCAATGTTATTATACCACGTAACTTTCAATGTTATTATACCACGTAACTTTCAATATTATTATACCACGTAACTCAATGTTATTATACTTCGTCACTTTCAATGTTATTATACCACGTGACTTTCAATAATGTTATTATACCACGTAACTTTCAATAATGTTATTATACCACGTAACTTTCAATGGTATTATACCACGTAACTTTCAATAATGTTATTATACCACGTAACTTTCAATGTTATGATACAACGTCACTTTCAATAATGTTATTATACTACGTCACTTTCAATGTTATTATACCACGTGACTTTCATTAATGTTATTATACCACGTAACTTTCAATAATGTTATTATACCACGTAACTTTCAATGTTATGATACCATGTCACTTTCAATAATGTTATTATACTACGTCACTTTCAATGTTAATATACTATGTCACTTTCAATGTTATTATACCACGTGACTTTCAATAATGTTATTATACCACGTCACTTTCAATGTTATTATACCACGTAACTTTCAATAATGTTATTATACCACGTAACGTTCAATGTTATTATACCACATAACTTTCAATAATGTTATTATACCACGTAACTTTCAATATTATTATACCACGTAACTTTCAATAATGTTATTATACCACGTAACTTTCAATGTTATTATACCACGTAACTTTCAATGTTATTATACCACGTAACTTTCAAGAATGTTATTATACCACGTAACTTTCAATGTTATTATACCATGTAACTTTCAACAATGTTATTATACCACGTAACTTTCAATGTTATTATACCACGTAACTTTCAATGTTATTATACCACGTAACTTTCAATGTTATTATACCACGTAACTTTCAATGTTATTATACCACGTAACTTTCAATGTTATTATACCAAGTAACTCAATGTTATTATACTTCGTCACTTTCAATGTTATTATACCACGTGACTTTCAATAATGTTATTATACCACGTAACTTTCAATAATGTTATTATACCACGTAACTTTCAATGGTATTATACCACGTAACTTTCAATAATGTTATTATACCACGTAACTTTCAATGTTATGATACAACGTCACTTTCAGTAATGTTATTATACTACGTCACTTTCAATGTTATTATACCACGTGACTTTCATTAATGTTATTATACCACGTAACTTTCAATAATGTTATTATACCACGTAACTTTCAATGTTATGATACCATGTCACTTTCAATAATGTTATTATACTACGTCACTTTCAATGTTAATATACTACGTCACTTTCAATGTTATTATACCACGTGACTTTCAATAATGTTATTATACCACGTAACTTTCAATGTTATTATACCACGTAACTTTCAATAATGTTATTATACCACGTAACTTTCAATGTTATTATACCACGTAACTTTCAATAATGTTATTATACCACATAACTTTCAATAATGTTATCATACCACGTAACTTTCAATGTTATTATACCACGTAACTTTCAATGTTATGATACCACGTCACTTTCAATGTTATTATACCACGTGACTTTCAATAATGTTATTATACCACGTCACTTTCAATGTTATTATACCACGTAACTTTCAATAATGTTATTATACCACGTAACGTTCAATGTTATTATACCACGTAACTTTCAATAATGTTATTATACCACGTAACTTTCAATGTTATTATACCACGTAACTTCCAATGTTATTATACCACGTAACTTTCAAGAATGTTATTATACCACGTAACTTTCAATGTTATTATACCATGTAACTTTCAACAATGTTATTATACCACGTAACTTTCAATGTTATTATACCACGTAACTTTCAATAATGTTATTATACCACGTAACTTTCAATGTTATGATACTACGTCACTTTCAATAATGTTATTATACTACGTCACTTTCAATGTTATTATACCACGTGACTTTCAATAATGTTATTATACCACATAACTTTCAATAATGTTGTTATACCACGTAACTTTCAATGTTATTATACCACGTAACTTTCAATGTTATTATACCACGTAACTTTCAAAAATGTTATTATACCACGTAACTTTCAATGTTATTATACCACGTAACTTTCAATGTTATTATACCACGTAACTTTCAATGTTATTATACCACGTAACTCAATGTTATTATACTTCGTCACTTTCAATGTTATTATACCACGTAACTTTCAATAATGTTATTATACCACGTAACTTTCAATGTTATTATACCACGTAACTTTCAATGTTATGATACCACGTCACTTTCAATGTTATTATACCACGTAACTTTCAAGAATGTTATTTTACCACGTAACTTTCAAGAATGTTATTACACCACGTGACTTTCAATGTTATTATACCACGTAACTTTCAATGTTATTGTACCACGTAACTTTTAATGATGTTATTACACTATGTCACTTTCAATGTTCTTATACCACGTAACTTTCAATGTTATTATACCACGTAACTTTCAATGTTTTTATACCACGTAACATTCAATGTTATTATACCATGCAACTTTCAATGTTATGATACCACGTCACTTTCAATGTTATTATACCACGTAACTTTCAAGAATGTTATTTTACCACTTAACTTTCAAGAATGTTATTACACCACGTGACTTTCAATGTTATTATACCACGTAACTTTCAATGTTATTGTACCACGTAACTTTTAATGATGTTATTACACTATGTCACTTTCAATGTTCTTATACCACGTAACTTTCAATGTTATTATACCACGTAACTTTCAATGTTTTTATACCACGTAACATTCAATGTTATTATACCATGCAACTTTCAAGAATGTTATTATACCACGTAACTTTCAATAATGTTATTACACCACGTCACTTTCAATAATGTTATTACACCATGTCACTTTCAATGTTATTATACCACGTAACTTTCAATCATGTTATTACACTATGTCACTTTCAATATTATTATACCACGTGACTTTCAATGTTATTATACCACGTAACTTTCAATGTTAAAATACCACGTAACTTTCAATGTTATTATACCACGTGACTTTCAATAATGTTGTTATACCACATAACTTTCAATAATGTTATTATACCACGTAACTTTCAATGTCATTATACCACGTAATTTTCAATGTTATTATACCACGTAACTTTCAATGTTATGATACCACGTAACTTTCAATGTTATTATACCACTTAACTTTCAATGTTATTATACCACGTAACTTTCAATGTTATTATAGCACGTAACTTTCAATGTTATTATACCACGTAACTTTCAATGTTATTATACCACGTAACTTTCAATGTTATTATACCACGTAACTCAATGTTATTATACTTCGTCACTTTCAATGTTATTATACCACGTGACTTTCAATAATGTTATTATACCACGTAACTTTCAATAATGTTATTATACCATGTAACTTTCAATGGTATTATACCACGTAACTTTCAATAATGTTATTATACCACGTAACTTTCAATGTTATGATACAACGTCACTTTCAATAATGTTATTATACTACGTCACTTTCAATGTTATTATACCACGTGACTTTCATTAATGTTATTATACCACGTAACTTTCAATAATGTTATTATACCACGTAACTTTCAATGTTATGATACCATGTCACTTTCAATAATGTTATTATACTACGTCACTTTCAATGTTAATATACTACGTCACTTTCAATGTTATTATACCACGTGACTTTCAATAATGTTATTATACCACGTAACTTTCAATGTTATTATACCACGTAACTTTCAATAATGTTATTATACTACGTAACTTTCAATGTTATTATACCACGTAACTTTCAATAATGTTATTATACCACATAACTTTCAATAATGTTATTATACCACGTAACTTTCAATGTTATTATACCACGTAACTTTCAATGTTATTATACCACGTAACTTTCAATGTTATGATACCACGTCACTTTCAATGTTATTATACCACGTGACTTTCAATAATGTTATTATACCACGTCACTTTCAATGTTATTATACCACGTAACTTTCAATAATGTTATTATACCACGTAACGTTCAATGTTATTATACCACGTAACTTTCAATGTTATTATACCACGTAACTTTCAATATTATTATACCACGTAACTTTCAATAATGTTATTATACCACGTAACTTTCAATGTTATTATACCACGTAACTTTCAATGTTATTATACCACGTAACTTTCAAGAATGTTATTATACCACGTAACTTTCAATGTTATTATACCACGTAACTTTCAACAATGTTATTATACCACGTAACTTTTAATGTTATTATACCACGTAACTTTCAATAATGTTATTATACCACGTAACTTTCAATGTTATGATACTACGTCACTTTCAATAATGTTATTATACTACGTCACTTTCAATGTTATTATACCACGTGACTTTCAATAATGTTATTATACCACATAACTTTCAATAATGTTGTTATACCACGTAACTTTCAATGTTATTATACCACGTAACTTTCAATGTTATTATACCACGTAACTTTCAATAATGTTATTATACCACGTAACTTTCAATGTTATTATACCACGTAACTTTCAAGAATGTTATTACACCACGTCACTTTCAATGTTATTATACCACGTGACTTTCAATAATGTTGTTATACCACGTAACTTTCAATAATGTTATTACACCACGTCACTTTCAATGTTATTATACCACGTGACTTTCAATGTTATTATACCACGTAACTTTCAATGTTATCATACTACGTAACTTTCAATGTTATTATACCATGTAACTTTCAATGTTATTATACCACATAACTTTCAATGTTATTATACCACGTCACTTTCAATGTTATTATACCACGTAACTTTCAATAATGTTATTATACCACGTAACTTTCAATAATGTTATTATACCACGTAACTTTCAATGTTATTATACCACGTAACTTTCAATCATATTATTACACCACGTTACTTTCAATATTATTATACCACGTGACTTTCAATGTTATTATACCACGTGACTTTCAATGTTATACCACGTAACTTTCAATGTTATTATACCACGTGACTTTCAATAATGTTATTATACCACGTTACTTTCAATGTCATTATACCACGTAACTTTCAATGTTATGATACTACGTCACTTTCAATGTTATTATACCACGTGACTTTCAATGTTATTATACCACGTAACTTTCAATGTTATTATACTACGTCACTTTCAATAATATTATACCACGTAACTTTCAATGTTATTATACCACGTGACTTTCAATGTTATTATACCACGTAACTTTCAATGTTATTATACTACGTCACTTTCAATAATATTATACCACGTAACTTTCAATGTTATGATACCACATAACTTTCAATAATGTTATTATACCACGTAACTTTCAATGTTATTATACCACGTGACTTTCAATAATGTTATTATACCATGTAACTTTCAATAATGTTATTATACCACGTAACTTTCAATGGTATTATACCACGTAACTTTCAATGTTATTATACCACGTAACTTTCAATAATGTTATTATACCACGTAACTTTCAATGTTATTATACCACGTAACTTTCAATAATGTTATTATACCACGTAACTTTCAATGTTATTATACCACGTAACTTTCAATATTACGATACCACGTAACTTTCAATGTTATTATACCACGTGACTTTCAATAATGTTATTATACCACGTAACTTTCAATGTTATGATACCACGTCACTTTCAATAATGTTATTATACTACGTCACTTTCAATGTTACTATACCACGTGACTTTCAATAATGTTATTATACCACGTAACTTTCAATGTTATGATACCTCGTCACTTTCAATAATGTTATTATACTTCGTCACTTTCAATGTTATGATACCACGTCACTTTCAATAATGTTATTATACTAAGTCACTTTCAATGTTATTATACCACGTGACTTTCAATAATGTTGTTATACCAGGTACATTTTAATAAAAGGGACTTGATATACTACGTTACCTGCTCAGTGCGTCGCTTGTTGGACTACGTCACTTGCTTCAAAAACATCCACATCCAATATATCTGTGGTTTGCAGAGACGTACTAAAATTCTATTCCCAACTCGCTGTACTTCCTCCTCTCTCCAGGTGCCTTGTTACTCTTATGGGCAGAAGCTATCCAAGCTGGCAATATTACGTATTGCCTGCAACTACATCCTGTCTCTGGCTCAGTTGGCTGAGCTGGACGACAGTCCCGACCACGGCAGTCTGAACTTCTCTCAGTGTGTGGAGCAGTGCACCAGGACCCTGCAGGCCGAGGGCAGGAGCAAGAAGAGGAAGGTGAGACTGCACTCCTTCTCTCACGTACAATCTGAAGTAGTGGCTGGGGCCCCGACTACACAAAGAAACTCATGAACCAGGCCCTTATGTTTCAGTTAGAGGCCTCCCTGTTTTCTGACCCACTCCTGGTACAAACTTAACACATTCTTCATGTTTACCTGTTGTCTTGACAAATGCAACAAGAGATTCATGCTTGTGCCGCCTTCACACGTGTTAATCGCGTAATTCGCGCCGCATTCACTTGCCGGGACCAACGTGCCGGAGAGGGGGCGTGGCTTATCGCCCTGGAAGCCGTTCAACTGTCACAGACACAGTTCACAGATGATGAATACAGGTATACTCAGACAGACAGTATGAGAAAAAAATGTTTTTGAATATTGAAGAATGTAAACATTCCCCCTTAAAGGGATCAATATAGTATAATAAATAAAAACCCAACTCGTAGAAACCCAAAGGTATGAACCTGGAATTGAACATGACATGTCCCCTTTGAAGTCACATCAAACCTGTGGTCAATGATGAAATGGCGTTTCATATGAGGTCCAGATGAATGATACAAGTGAGAAGACGGAAAAGAGAAAAATGATGACAGGAACGCTTGAGATCAACAGCGCATCACAAATATCACAAACGACATTCGACATGCAGAGTGTCGGGCCGGGGATTGAACTCCTGAGCCGTGTTAAAGGAGAGCCGCTCTACCCACTGAGCAGCTGCTGCAGCTCTTGTTTACTGATGTAGGTCATGTAGAATCATCAGTACTGCATTGTGTGTTTGAACCGATTAAACGTTCCTTGTAGTAACTTTAAATGAAAGACAGTTTTTGGGTCCTCTCCCGGTTTTAAGGGCTTTAAAGGTTAGGTTGTTATGGTATCACCTGCCAAACACTTCCTTTGTGCAGTAGAAGTGAGTCAGTAATGTCAGCGTTTGTGTCACACTGAGCCAGACAGCAGCCACATAACACAAGAGCCACAGACTCTGAGCAACAACCCACATTAGCTGTCTCACTGAAGTCTCCTCCTCATGGAACTTACAAGCATCAACACTACTTGTTGTTGAACGAGCCACCAAACAAAGCTTCACCAGGGAACAGTGCACCGCTGACGTAGCTGCTCGCTGCAGCACATGAAGCGACAGAGGACTTCTCTGCTCTTCAGTACCATTAATACGTAGGCTGCTGCACCAGTTTGTTCCCTCCGTGCTCCCTGTGGTATATATATGTAGAACACTGACACTCTGGCAGCCTGCTCCACAGCAAAAGCATTCTCTTTAGAAAGAACTGTCTCTGTCCTGTTGAGCTCAAATTAAATCTGTTGTTTCTTTGACTTCCCAAAAGTCCTTTTGATACAAAACATTTGGAGAACACATTGGCATTACGTTTTGCTACAAAAAGGGATCAAATGTAATTTTACACACATTCAACACCTTATTAAATGAATATAGTTTGAAGTGAGCAAGCTCGGATTGAATGTTTTCATTTATGAGACGGTCAAAGTGTTTCACATCCAGCTTCACACTGTTCAGCCATGTTGCTCTTTTAGATGTTAACTAGCTGACGGCTTTTTCCTGCTGGCTGTTTCTCTCTGTGTGCATGCCTGCATTGTGTGTGTGTGTGTGTGTGTGTGTTCTCAAAGTTCCAGACACCAGATGTTTCGAGTGGAAGGGAAGTGGAGCTGGCGCCATGAAGGGCAGAGGGCAGCGAGAAGGCACGCGAACTGAAACCACACAAACGTGGACACACACACACACACACACACACACACACACACACACACACACACACACACTTGGCACATTCCCCAGCAGTCTCTCCAACACATTCCCCCACTCTGCCTCTCCAGGCCATCTGCTCCAACATACTTTGAAACAAGGAGGGGAAAAAACACAGTCATCATCAGCCTGTCAGACATCAGCAGCTGGTGGAACGACAGGGGGGGGGGGGGGGTGTGTGTGTGTGTGTGTGTGTTCAAGGGGGGGGGACACTTTTTCAATTTTCCTCAGAGCCACTGAGTCTGTGTGCACAGTTGGCAGGAAAACGAGTTTTTTGACTTGTGATTTGTGCTTTTGCTCCACCATGAAGCTGAGCTCCAGACATCCCAACTGGAACTCATTTCAACACCAAGAGTTTCCACTACTCACGTTGTAGTTGACGGGAAGAAAGAAGGATATATTGTACTTAATTAAAGAGGGACTTCACACTCAATGATAATAGTTTGCGCTGTACACATTAAAGATGAGATGTGTCTGCTGGGGCCGGCCAGCTGCTGTGATCTGTTGAGAGCTGAACAAGATATTAGGACCATGTTGACCTTATGACCAGCATGGCTACAGCTCTAGTGACACTCCTCCTCCCCCATGAATGATGAGTTGGAGTTGACTCCTGTCTGCACTCAACGCTTCGCCGTTTCTCTTGCTGGAGCTTCTCACCATGCTGTGTATTACTTCAGGTGTTGTCCGTTGGTGTCTTGCTTCCTGTCGTTGAAAAATAATTTTGAAGCCGTGTTCAGATTCAGAACCATGATTTTCGATGCGCTCCATCCAAACATCCCAAGTACTCTCTGTACCCAAGACCTGAACTACCAGCAGCATTTGCATCGCAATACTTAGTTTCCGTCATACATCTTCTTCTGGATACACGTCCATGAACTGGAGTAATAACACCTCGGGATGAGTGCAGACTGCAGCTAGAGCTACATTCAGTGCATTCAGACACTTCATGTTGTTATGTGGTGCAGCCTTATGATAACATCTCGTTAAATCCATTCTTCCCTCATCAGTCTACAATATTCCACACTGGCTGAGCGCAGACAGGATACGGTGGACAGCCATGTCCATCTCTCTGCGGAGCCGGTTCAACCCAATGGAACATGATTGAATCCTGGCCGGCCACTCCAGGACATTCAGAGTCTTGCATTGTCCCGGCTCTGTGCTTGAGGCCGTCGTGCTGTTGGAAGGTCAGGATTTCATGAATATCTCAGTTCAGCTTCCCCTGAACCCCGGTCAGTCCCTGAGTCCCTGCTGCTGAGGACCAGCTCCACCTCCACGCCTCACCATGTGGATGGTGTTGTGCAGGTGATGGAGGGTGCCTGGTTTCCTTCAGACATGACGCTTGGAATTGAGGCCAAACTGTTGAATCTAGTTTGATCAGACCAGAGCATCTTGTTCCTCACAGTGAGAGGCCTTTCACTGAGGAGAGGCCTCCGTGTTGTTGTCCTTCTGGAAGTTTCTCTCATCTCCACACAGGATATGTGGAGCCACCATCTAGTTTGTGGTTACCTTTCTTACCACAAGTATTCTTCCTCAATTGCTCAGGCCACCGCTCTCCAAGGAGTCCTGCTTGTTCCAAACCTCTCGCGTTGAAGAACCATGAGGGTCACTGCGCTCTTTGGAACCTTGAATGCTTCCGTGTTTTCTTGTAACCTTCACCAGATCTGTGCCTCGACACAATCCTTCGAGTCGTTGAGCTCGACAGACCTCCTGGCTTGTGTTGTACTGATAACCATCGTCAGCTATGAGACGGTCGACAGACAGATGTGTGTCTCTCCTAAACATGTAGAACACCACAGGTGGAATCACAACAAAGAGTCTGAACACTTGTGTCCCTGTGATACATCAGTCATAATCATTGATTTCTGTAAAGTCCTGTTGTCGCTTTGTCCTCATGGGGTATTGAGTCATGGTTGAAGCGTAAACAAAATGTATATAAACATGAAAGAAAGTGTAAAAAGTGAAGAGATGGCAATACTTCCTGTATAGTTGTCTAGTCAGCATAAACAGATGGATAGAAAAGCAGTTTTCTTATTTTCTTGCATACTTTTTGATTCTTCGTGGATATTTGATTTCTGTGTATTGTGTTGTATTGTACATACCGTACTTCAGGCTTTCTTCGAAGTGTATCATGTGGAGTGTATTGGACTGTGTATTTATGTTCGCTGTAGATTTCAATGATATGAACCACTCTAGTCCATCATGTAGCATCAATGACGTACGCAGCCACGTGTGCACTGTATGATACACTTCTGTCATTTCACTTTCACTGTACGTAAACATTCTGTACGTGATATTCATATTGTGGATGTTGTATGACGTTATACTAGCAATAATAATGAGCTGATGAGCTCCTCCACAGTATGACGTGTCACCGTCTGAATTCCCTCAAAGCTTCACAGAGAGACGAAGCTGGAGCTGATGGAGCGCCGGCCATCTCCCACCTTCAGCTCAGCTGCTCTGATGGACTCCTTCCTCTCTGTGTTTCAGGAGTGAAGCTGAGAGCAGAGGACCGGTCCAACATGTGACCCAGAGCAACGAGGAAGCAGAAGACTGACGAGCTGAGGAAGTGGATACATGAAGGAGTGGAACCTTTTCCCACCACTCATTAGGAACCAGCATCGGTACTTGACTCTGAGGTGGAATTGTGGAGTTTTGTACATAAAGGACAACAACTGACAAGCAGACAAAGGGATTCAAGGATCGGCCCGCGCAGCAACCTGCACTCAGCTATGCAGACAGCTGATGACATCACAGTACTGCCTCGTCAGCATGTGTCAGAATGTAGGTCCTGAGAACACAAGTCATCAGCTGTATAACGCTCTAACAGCATCAGTCTGATGAGGATCAAACATCAACAGTCACTGCAGTTCAAGCACTACATGAACTAAGCAGCTTTAATACTCGACGTTCTGTGGTTTATACTCCTGTTATATTTCAAAATATGCCAAATATGTTTATTCAGTACAAATAAAAACAATTGAAAACTAACCATTGTGATTTTTCACAAACACCATGTTAATACAATAGAACGACTATATTGCTCTCTGTATGTATTCATGTCAAAGGAACAGTGTGTATGATTTATAGGGATTTATTGGCAGAAATTGAATATAATATTCACCACCATGTTTTTATTGGTATATAATCATCTGAAACTAAGAAGGGTTGATCCACTCCACAGACGCCGTGTTGCTACAGTAGCCCAGAAGGGACAAACCAACACTGGCTCTAGAGACGTTTCTTTTTGTTACCTGGAGGCCACTCTGGTTCTTCAGCACGCTGAGAAAAGGAGGGAAAGGAAGTGAGATGGTTGCAATTTGCGAAACTTCACCACTAGGTGCCACTAAATCGTACACACTGCTCCTTTAAAGGCCGCAATGAACAGTTAACGGGCCACTACAGTGCACTGCATTAAGCAGGGGGACGAGTGGGACAAGACACCGGATCCACTGGATTTATAATAACACCACTTGAAGCATCGTTCATTAGAACCTCCGTCTGATCATTATCAAGCTGTGAGTCAACTTTGGCATTGAAAAAAGGAAACATTGGCATTGACATGCTTGTGTAGGAAAAAAGTTTTATTGGCAATGAAAAAAAATAATATATATATATATATACATATATATATGTATATATATATATATATATATATATACGTATATATATGTATATATATATATATATATATATACGTATATATATGTATATACATATATATATATACGTATATATATATATATATATGTATATATATGTATATATATATATACGTATATATATATATATGTATATATATATATATATATGTATATATATGTATATATATGTATATACATATATATATACGTATATATATATATATATATATATATATATGTATATATATGTATATATATATATATACATATATATATATATATATATGTATATATATGTATATATATATATATATACGTATATATATATACACATATATATATATACATATATATATGTATATATATATGTAGATTATAGATCAGTGGGAAAAAACTATCATCGTAAAAAAACTGAAAACAGAACAACACTATTTCTAATGCCCTTTTTTTTTTTTCATTGCCAATAAAACTTTTTTCCTACACGGTCTTCCTCCGTAGATTATTGCCCATGTTTTTCAAACAGCTGATCTTGTGATCATCAGTGTTATTTGATCAGACTTGACCTGAGCAGCACATCTCAGGTCATGAGGAGCGAGGACGGGCAGCAGCAGAGGACTGTTACTGGTGACCAACGCTCATAGAGGCAATAACCTCTTCAACAAAGTACGTGTTGCCAACACGCAACCTCAACGCCATGATGGCAATCTGTGACTCAGCAGGAAGAAGTTGAGCAGAGTTACAGTCTTCATCTGAGACAACCAATGATTCAGAACAATGAATTCAATAATAACTTTAGATCATACCTCGCTACTCTACAGACAAATGGTGCGAGAATAAGATGACGCAGAAAAGGCAGAATTCTAGTGTGTTGACAGCACATCCCTGAGCCTCAGAGTTCCTCTTACAGGACTTGATGTCAGGGTATTGAACCTCACTATCAACAGGCCAGTCTTCTTCCCCCTGAAGGGCGGCTCGCCTTTCTCTCACTTCTGCCGTCCATGGACTGGACTTCTCTTTCTAGTCTTTCCGACCACTCAAAGCTGTCACACTACTTGTCATCATCCACGCCCACCAGACTTCAGAGTCTTGCTCAAGGACACATCGAGGTGCGATCGAACCGCCGATCCTCTGATTGAAGGATGACCCTGCTCTCCACTTAGCCACAGTTGCTGGTGGCTTTGATGATATCATATTAATTCTGTTTTGTATGTTAATACATTCTGATAATTGTCCAAATCCCTGTTGATTTCATTCATCATATCTATCCACTTCAATCTGCATCACAGCATTGCGCCGCTAAAGTGGTGCAAACCTGCGTGTCATGTTTCCATCAGAACTGGAGCCGATACGCACCATAACTACCAGAGGTGCAACGGATCACAAAGAAAAGGGGAGGAGTCAATGATAACTTTGCCTTCCATTTATCAATTAAAGAACTTCAGAACACTTAAAGCAAAGAACGTTGGGCTGTAGTCTTACATGAACACACACATATTGAAGATGTCCATAAATAACAAATACAAATAAAACATTCAAGAATACTCAGGTCTGTTAAGTTTAAGTGCAACATGAGGTATGTTGATATCCTCGTCCTTTGATCAATACTGAAAGAAAGAAACAGCCAGTGAGCTAGCTTCACTGTTTACACTGAACTGAACTGCTCGGCAACAACTTGGGTCTGTGTTTACTTCCTGTCAGGTTATGTCATTCAAATACACAATGTTACATTACTGTGATATTATTTTCAAAAAGATGAGAATATCTCCATTGTCTGGGGAGAGGGTCGACCTTTCTGTGGTGATATTACTGTTGGGCCCACATTACTGTTATCTAGCTTCACTCTGCTGCTTCTGTCACCACCTGCAACAGGTGTGTGTCTGTGTGACTGTCACAGAGGAGGCGTGTCTACAGCACCTGTATGTGTGACTGTCGCAGAGGGGGCGTGTCTACAGCACCTGTCTGTGTGACTGTCACAGAGGAGGCGTGTCTACAGTGCCTGTCTGTGTGACTCTCACAGAGGGGGCATGTCTACAGCACCTGTCTGTGTGACTCTCACAGAGGGGGCGTGTCTACAGCACCTGTCTGTGTGACTCACAGAGGGGGCATGTCTACAGCGCCTGTCTGTGTGACTGGCACAGAGGGGGCGTGTCTACAGCACCCGTCTGTGTGACTCTCACAGAGGGGGCATGTCTACAGCACCTGTCTGTGTGACTCTCACAGAGGGGGCGTGTCTACAGCACCTGTCTGTGTGACTCACAGAGGGGGCGTGTCTACAGCACCTGACAGACGGGATGGTGTCTCTTCATATCTGGACATGCGATGTTTTGCCGTTGTCGTGTGTCTCTCTTTAAATAACGCCGACATACCGTAACACTTTGTCCACCACCCTCATCCGTCATTATACGTTACAGGGAAGACAGAATGCTCACAAACCTGCGACTTCACTGACGCCGGGGCTTCCTCCGCTCCTCATGACGTCACCGTTAAATGCTTCTAAGCTGCTCCGTTCACTGAACACACTACTGCTTCATATCTGTTCACTGACACTCTGCACTGATGTTCGGGGACTTGTTACTTGAAAAGGAACAGCAGCAGTAGAACTTTATTACACACTATGATGATTACGCTGTAAAAAAGAAATACTCAATTGATCCGCGGTTCACAAGTGATCTGAACGGTGATCGATGAGCGGTGATCGATCCGTGACTCCATTAACTACTGCGGCCATCTGTCCCGGGAATGAATGACGGTGATCATCTCTCCCATTGAAAGCTACATGTCAGTGGTGGTGTTGATGGTGTTTCTGTACAGCGGTATGTTGCTTTACTTCAGCAGGCTGGACGTGAGAGGAGAGAATAGATCTCCAGCACTTAGAGAGGCACGAGGTCAGGAAGAGGAAACTAGTCCACTGAAGAGGAAGTAAGCCAAGGCAAGTTTATTTGTATAGCACATTTCAACAACAAGGTAATTCAAAGTGCTTCACATAAAACCATTGAAAGCATCAAAACATAAGGCAAAAGGAAAGGAGATTTAAAAACAATTAAGAACATTCATTAAAACATTAAAAAAACAGTGCAAGAAATAAAATGCAGTAGTAAAATGCAGAAATGCAGGAAATTGATTAATATATGAATTGAATGTGGTTCAATTAAAGGCAGCAGCAAACAGAAAGGTCTTCAATCTTGATTTTAAAAAAAGCATGAGTAAAGTAAAGCATGAGGACAGGAGATCTACAGCAGAATACATATCTGAAAGCAATAGAGTGTCTGAGCATTACTGCTTTTTATTTCTTTGTCACCTGAATCACATGTTTTCAGTCGTTTAAATCGATTCACCAGAATGCAGAGAATCAGTGTCAAGGGGGAGGAGCCAAGACTGAACAGTAGAATATGTAGATATCGGTTCAGATGAAATCTGATTGATCAATATTCTCAGCTACGCAAGATAAGAGCTTTTTCTTTTTTACCTTACTATATACTCAAGCTTGCATCATGCAACATCTGGCATATAGCTCATGCTTGTCTTAGACAATCATGAGCTATATGCCAGATGTTGCATCAAAATATACACATGGACTCCATGTGTATATTTTGATGCAGAGCCGGATTGTAAATGAAAACATTTTCTATGAATATCCAGTTAAGGATTGAGGCTTTATTCAGAAGTATAGTTTCTAGTTTTAAGTGGATTGTTATGTTTACCTTGTGACCGGTTCATCTGGTGCCTCCACAGAATATTTCAACAACTTCTAATCTGGTGTTGTGAGTTGTGGTGGTGCGTTTAACTCTGTGTATTGAACCGTGTGCCTTATTGTCTCAGCTGAAGTCGTGAACATAAGAACGGTAGAATAGTTTGTTCCCATCAGAGTAGTATTATTAGCAGAGTGCTAGTTATTAGCAGTGTGCTATTATTAGCAGAGTGCTAGTTATTAACAGTGTGCTAGTTATTAGCAGTGTGCTAGTTATTAGCAGAGTGCTCGTTATTAGCAGAGTGCTCGTTATTAGCAGAGTGCTCGTTATTAGCAGTGTGCTAGTTATTAGCAGTGTGCTCGTTATTAGCAGTGTGCTCGTTACTAGCAGAGTGCTCGTTATTAGCAGTGTGCTCGTTATTAGCAGTGTGCTAGTTATTAGCAGTGTGCTAGTTATTAGCAGTGTGCTAGTTATTAGCAGTGTGCTAGTTATTAGCAGTGTGCTATTATTAGCAATGTGCTAGTTATTAGCAGTGTGCTAGTTATTAGCAGTGTGCTCGTTATTAGCAGAGTGCTCGTTATTAGCAGTGTGCTCGTTATTAGCAGAGTGCTCGTTATTAGCAGAGTGCTAGTTATTAGCAGAGTGCTAGTTATTAGCAGAGTGCTAGTTATTAGCAGTGTGCTAGTTATTAGCAGAGTGCTAGTTATTAGCAGTGTGCTAGTTATTAGCAGAGTGCTAGTTATTAGCATTGTGCTAGTTATTAGCAGAGTGCTCGTTATTAGCAGAGTGCTCGTTATTAGCAGTGTGCTCGTTATTAGCAGAGTGCTCGTTATTAGCAGTGTGCTCGTTATTAGCAGAGTGCTCGTTATTAGCAGTGTGCTCGTTATTAGCAGTGTGCTAGTTATTAGCAGTGTGCTAGTTATTAGCAGAGTGCTAGTTATTAGCAGTGTGCTAGTTATTAGCAGTGTGCTAGTTATTAGCAGTGTGCTAGTTATTAGCAGTGTGCTAGTTATTAGCAGTGTGCTAGTTATTAGCAGAGTGCTAGTTATTAGCAGTGTGCTAGTTATTAGCAGAGTGCTAGTTATTAGCAGTGTGCTAGTTATTAGCAGTAGGCTGCTGCTGCCTGCAGGCCGAGCCCATAACGCAGCAGCTGGATCTGATCTTAACTGCATGAAACATTTTTTATACAGTAAGGCTTTGTGATCATCATCAACCTTTTCCATTGTCACCCAAATGTGAATCCTTTAAGTTGTGTCAACACTTCTACTTGTGCAGGCGAACATTCGTCACTGTGAACACATGATGCAAGTGGAATCCTTGGCTGTGATTGGCTCCTGTGAGTACCCACGTGATGACTTGAGTTGCGTTGCCATGATGTAGAGTGAGTGAGTGAGTTGTTGTGAAGTGGATGCACAGTGACACAGGCTCTTGTCATAAATCTTTATTCATTGTTCACTTGGACGTCTTTATGCAAAGCGACGTCTCACTGACACACAGAGACCAGCATAACGGACATCAACCCTCTGATCTGATCCAGACAAGCATCCCTCTCTACGCGTCGCATTGATCATGCCATGTACAGCATGTGGAGCTTCACAGCCATTGTGTATCATGATCACTCCTCATCAAAGCACAGAATAAGTTCAGTCCACTGCTTCTCTCTGAGGCTTGCTGCTGAGTGTTGCTCACACACACACATTATGTTGAGCGGGAACAGTCTGTTGGATCCGTTTCGTCGTCTCAGTGGACCGCACAGATATCCAGTATACAGAATCTGGCTCTACAGGTGGGACAAGGGACTCTGCTGGACAACCAGGTCTCAGGTCTCTGCTGGTCTTGGCGGCTGGCGAACCATCGACCTAGACAGGACAGACACCACATAGGTCTGCAGAAACACTGCTGGCACTCGGACTCGTTATGGGCTGCTATGAACACACAGCAGTCACAGGGTCACAGGTAGAATCACACAGAAGGACAGAACAGCTATGAATGAGGACAACAGAGCGAGAGACATACAGGCAAGGACTAGACCGGACTCATGTTCACGATACATCGGCAATCAGCTAACACGCTAGAGCAGTTCCCAGACCAGCACCCGTACCAGACACGCCTCCGATACCGGTCGGGTACCAGCGAGTATGCGAGTCTATGCACTGATCTGACATCAGGTTATAATATCATGCGTCCGCTCATTGAGGCTACACAAACTAGTACGACACACCTGTGTTACACTGCTACATGGACTGGACTGTTTCTCTCTGTTCTCGTCTTCTGACCACTCAAAGCTCTTCAACACCACATGTCATCATTCACCCATTCACACCCGGCAGGCACAGCCTACATGTTGGGATGAAGTGTCTTGCCCAAGGACACGTCAACATGGACTAGAGGAGACAGGGATGGAACCACCTTCTCATGAAGGACGAGCCGCTCGACTACCAACATGAATTGGTCCTTGGAACGCTGGAACTCAATACCTCCTCTTCAGCTGTGAAGCTGAGACTGTGCCCTCTGCCCTATCCTCACACCACAACAGTTTGGCACATTGAGAGGCCAGCGTCTGCTGAGAGGAGACGGAGGGACGAGATCCTCTTCTGTCAACCGAGCCGGTGAGAATCATTTCAGGTAAAAAGAGTAGATGTCCGCCCTCACCCTCATGTATCCTACTGTCCCTGGATGATTACTGTGAACAATACATGTGCTTAAATCAGCAGCAGGAGAGCTAGTTAGCGTTAGCTGTTAGCAGCCAGTGGGAAGCAACGGAGCTAACAGCTAACATCACCAGTGGTTCCAATGAGCTACATTATCTCCTGAAGCTCTACTCAGTAAATGAGTAGCAGGCAAAGGTCTGCTGTAACGTGGTCATGATGTGCTCAAATGCTATGTTGTAAAAGGCAGTTTGAGAGAAACCCGAATAAGTTGTTTTAAAGAGATGTTTTCTATGAAATAGATATTAGAGTGAATATGGACCTGTTAACCCGAGCTCTAACAGCTTACAATACCTCATTAAACTTTCTTTATCAAAGCCAATACATCATGTTTCATAATCACTTGAATATTGTGTTTTTATGCAAATAACCACTTTAGATGACAATAACAGAGGTTAACATTCTGAACTGTTGACCGCCTCTGGGATGGTACAGTTGGAGTACATGAGTACTGTATATGAACCTGGGAAGAAGATAAAAGGTATAGACACTCTCTCTCTCTCTCTCTCTCTCTCTCTTACCTTCTGCCTGGCAGAGTCTGACCAGCTTGCTGTTGGCTGGAACCTGCATACAGCCGATACATGGCTCCACCTCCTGAGGATGGACACAACACTCTTCTGAATCATTGCTGCATGTTCTGAGTGATCCTGTGGTCAGGATTCAAACACACAGCAGTAGTGTACCTGTCCACTGGGGAGTGTATACGGTTGATTGAGGTCCACCTGAGCTCGGAATGTTTCCAGGAAGAGTTCACTCATGGTCTGGTGGATCACTACATTGGGAGAGTTTCTGATGGGGGCATGCAGCTTCTCCCTGAGCTCTGCATACTCTGTAGAGAGGAGCCTGCAAACAGTGGGGAAGTGACATGTCATAGACTGAAGACTCCCCCCCCCCCCCCCCCCCCCACACACACACACACACACACCTGATATCAAAGGGTCTGACAGCAGGGTTGATGCTGTCCACTCTCAGGGTCAGGATCTGTGCTGGGGAGGCTAAGTCTGGAGTCAGCTGGTGCTGCCTGGACTCTGTCACTGTCACGTGACAGTCAGTCTGTAAGGCCATGTAGACGTGATATGTGGTCACCTACAGAAGGACACAGATGGTCAGGCATGTGGATGGACAATGTTATTTTTTAGGTTCTTTTGCCAATTTAGAAAACTTCAGATTTGAAACGTAAACGGGACGCCAACCAACCCGATGACGGAGAGACAGTGGAACATGTTTAGCTTTACTGGACTATGTGTGCACGCTAAGTTAGAAGCTGTTGATTTGCATTACCTTCACATTCCATCATGTAGAACGTAGCACGATGTAGTGTAGCACGATGTAAAGTAGCACGATGTAATGTAGCACGATGTAGTGTAGCACGATGTAAAGTAGCACGATGTAGTGTAGCACGATGTAGTGTAGCACGATGTAGTGTAGCACAATGTAATGCAGCATGATGTAAAGTAGCACGATGTAGTGTAGCATGATGTAAAGTAGCACGATGTAATGTAGCATGATGTAGTGTAGCACGATGTAATGCAGCATGATGTAATGCAGCACGATGTAAAGTAGCACGATGTAGTGTAGCACGATGTAAAGTAGCACGATGTAGTGTAGCACGATGTAGTGTAGCACGATGTAGTGTAGCACGATGTAAAGTAGCACGATGTAATGTAGCACGATGTAAAGTAGCATGATGTAGTATAGCACGATGTAGTATAGCACGATGTAGTGTAGCACGCTGTAAAGTAGCACGATGTAATGTAGCACGATGTAAAGTAGCACGATGTAGTGTAGCACGATGTAAAGTAGCACGATGTAATGTAGCACGATGTAAAGTAGCACGATGTAGTGTAGCACGATGTAATGTAGCACGATGTAATGCAGCATGATGTAAAGTAGCACGATGTAGTGTAGCACGATGTAAAGTAGCACGATGTAGTGTAGCACGATGTAAAGTAGCACGATGTAAAGTAGCACGATGTAGTGTAGCACGATGTAAAGTAGCACGATGTAAAGTAGCACGATGTAGTGTAGCACAATGTAATGTAGCACGATGTAATGCAGCACGATGTAGTGTAGCACGATGTAGTGTAGCACGATGTAGTGTAGCACGATGTAGTGTAGCACGATGTAGTGTAGCACGATGTAGTGTAGCACGATGTAAAGTAGCACGATGTAAAGTAGCACGATGTAAAGTAGCACGATGTAAAGTAGCACGATGTAAAGTAGCACGATGTAAAGTAGCACGATGTAAAGTAGCAGGATGTAAAGTAGCACGATGTAAAGTAGCACGATGTAAAGTAGCACGATGTAGTGTAGCACGATGTAAAGTAGCACGATGTAGTGTAGCACGATGTAAAGTAGCACGATGTAATGTAGTACGATGTAGTGTAGCACGATGTAGTGTAGCACGATGTAGTGTAGCACAATGTAATGTAGCACGATGTAAAGTAGCACGATGTAAAGTAGCACGATGTAGTGTAGCATGATGTAATGCAGCACGATGTAATGCAGCACGATGTAATGCAGCATGATGTAATGCAGCACGATGTAGTGTAGCACGATGTAAAGTAGCACGATGTAAAGTAGCACGATGTAAAGTAGCACGATGTAGTGTAGCACGATGTAAAGTAGCACGATGTAGTGTAGCACGATGTAGTGTAGCACGATGTAAAGTAGCACGATGTAAAGTAGCACGATGTAGTGTAGCACGATGTAGTGTAGCATGATGTAAAGTAGCATGATGTAGTGTAGCATGATGTAAAGTAGCATGATGTAGTGTAGCATGATGTAAAGTAGCATGATGTAAAGTAGCACGATGTAAAGTAGCACGATGTAGTGTAGCATGATGTAAAGTAGCATGATGTAGTGTAGCATGATGTAAAGTAGCATGATGTAATGTAGCATGATGTAATGCAGCACGATGTAAAGTAGCATGATGTAGTGTAGCATGCTGCCTGGCAGTGCTTGCTACACGTGTCACAGGTGGGTATTAAACTGATCAGTGTGGTTTATCAGCAGGAGGACTCTATGGGACATTCAATGCCTTTAAACATGCTGCAGACACAGAGCAACATTAGCATTTTTTCAGTGATGCAAAAATTGATATTCAATTAATAATGAATATTCAATTGTGAAAACCCACACAACCACGGATGTGTGTCACACGCTCTCATGCGGGCCTGGGCCACTGCACGTAAAGCACTGGATGATGGGAGTCCCACAACGTCACTTTCATTGATTGAACATGCAGCGTTAGCGGGGAACAGTTCAACAACAACCTTACACTAACTGTTCCAGACTTGTTCTGTTGTAATCCCTGACTGCACAGTCCTGTTCATACGGAGCAAACAGCTGATGTTAATGGAGGTTGTATTGACTTGCAATGCACATGGAGTAAAAAGTATATAACTCAGGGCAATGGGCTTCTTCATTTAAGATGCTAACTAACAAGAGCGTTTGAAGCACTCTGTGCTGAGCACCTGACTCTGCAGTAAGATGATTTGATCACTTCTCCAAACCCCTGTAGTACTCTGAGGGGAGTCCTGCTGATTCAGCGGGGGTGCAGCTGGGCAGCTGTGGTGCAGAGCGCTTCCTGAGGTGGAACACATGGAAGGGCTTCTCCTTCAGACTAACTCACTTTGGTGAACATCATTCCTTTCTGCTCACCTGTCACAGCCAAACAGCTGGAACTCAACACAAGTTCTCCCACAGGAGATTGACCTGGATGGCATCTGGCAATCTACACATATAGTGATCATGACACCTAGTGTTCACATTAAGAACTGCATCTTAATATAGCCAGCAGGCCAACTATAGGTGTAATTTAAAAATAACTCCTGGACCATATACATGAAGGTGTCAGCCAGCACATGGTCGTAGTTTGGACACATCTAGTTTGCACCAAAACATTGAAAACACAGATGCCCCTATCACCCTGTGTGACTCCCCCATCACCCTGTGTGACTCCCTCTATCACCCTGTGTGACTCCCCCATCACCCTGTGTGACTCCCCCCATCACCCTGTGTGACTCCCCTATCACCCTGTGTGACTCCCCCTATCACCCTGTGTGACTCCCCCTATCACCCTGTGTGACTCCCTCTATCACCCTGTGTGACTCCCCCCATCACCCTGTGTGACTCCCCCCATCACCCTGTGTGACTCCCTCTATCACCCTGTGTGACTCCCCCTATCACCCTGTGTGACTCCCCCTATCACCAAGAAGGCTCAGCAGAGGATGTACTTCTTGAGGCAGCTGAAGAAGTTCAACCTGCCAAAGACAATGTTGGTGCATTTCTACACAGCCATTATTGTGTCCATCCTCTGCTCCTCCATCACCGTCTGGTACGCTGCAGCCACTGCCAAGGACAAGGGCAGACTGCAGCGCATCATTCGCTCTGCTGAGAGGTGATTGGCTGCAATCTGCCGTCCCTCCAGGACTTGTTCTCTTTAAGAACCCTGAAGCGCGCAAGAAGGATCGTAGCTGACTCCTCTCACCCTGGACATGAACTGTTTGTGCCCCTTCCATCTGGCAGGAGGCTGAGGTCCATCAGGACCAAGACCTCACGCCACATGAACAGTTTCTTCCCGTCGGCAGCCGGGCTCATTAACAGAGCCCGGGACCCCCACTGACTCTGACACCCCCAGGACAATTTGTTAGTTACACACCCTTGCACATCTTTTCTTTATCAATATACACTTGTCACTAATGTACTGTTATTGGTTTACCATATCGTCTTGTAAATCCTTGAAATGACGTCACATACTATTGCACTGTGTTTATTGTTATGCAGCAGGAGGCACGAGTCAGATTCCTTGTATGTAACGTAGTCACCTTTAACACCCAGCTGTCAGTAACTATTACTCTGGCTCCAGGCGCCCCCGTAGCAAACTTGTCAATGCGCCTGAACTCCGTGTTGACGCTGGATGCCACAGAGCCCCAGCCAGGGTGAGGAGGCTGTATGTGGGCCTGCAGGGCCCGGCTGATTGGGTGGTTGTGCCAGTGACGCCGAGACCAGTAGATGACAAGCGTCCAGCTGGTCAACTGGATGCAGAGAGAGAGGAGGAGAAACGCTCTCCAGCTGTCACTCACCTGGTGAGACACAACAACACAGCTGAGACCAATATTTAACAACTACTGACACAGGTGTGAGGCTCTAGTGAGAGCCTCACACCTTCTGAAGGTGTGAGGCTCTCACTAGAGCCTCACACCTTCAGATGAGTGAAGGTGTGAGAGCCTCACTCCTTCACTCATCTGAAGGAGTGAGGCTCTAGTGAGAGCCTCACTCCTTCACCTTCAGATGACAGACAGACAGATAGGGAGACAGACAGACAGACAGGCAGGGAGACAGACAGGGAGACAGACACAGACAGGGAGGCAGGGAGACAGGCAGAGAGACAGGCAGACAGGGAGACAGACAGGGAGACAGACAGGGAGACAGACAGACAGGCAGACAGACAGAGACACAGGCAGGGAGACAGACAGGCAGGGAGACAGGCAGGGAGACAGACAGACAGAGACAGACAGGGAGACAGGCAGGGAGACAGGCAGGGAGACAGGCAGGGAGACAGGCAGACAGACAGGGAGACAGACAGGGAGACAGGCAGGGAGAGAGGGAGACAGACAGAGACACAGGCAGGGAGGGAGACAGACAGGGAGACAGGCAGGCAGGGAGACAGGCTGACCTGGTGAATGTATCCCAGGTTTTTCTCTGGAGCAGCGATACACATCCCCATGTAGTAACCTGGAGAGATGGACAACAACTTAAATATGAGCAAAACACACGATATGAACAAGAGCACCAAACGACATCATCAGAGACAGATCCCATCCACTTCAGCTACCTGCACCATGCACAAACATCGAATGCCGCCCATGAGGACAGCCACAGGTTGTTTCGTGGTGTTCTCTGTACTTCAGCACATTGGATTTGAAATGTCATTATGATGGTGTGGATACGGCTCGGGCGGTGTGAGTGCTAGGGGCCCCATGCCCACAGTAGGGCCCCAAATTCAGAATGCATCACTGTGCCTTTCTCTCACTAATGCTTTTTTCACACTATTATTTCAAAATAGAAATGAACATAAAATTAAAAGTACAATGTAGCCCTAGTACATATACACATATAAGTGCTGATTCAGGTTTAGTAAGGGGGAAACGCATCGATGGGGAAACAGCACTTAACACGTTTTAGGCCGTGGGCCAACAGGAGCTTGGTAATAGACAAGCTTATTAATGAAGATTAAAACATTTATAACAGTTTATGAATTGCATGCTAATGAGTGTCAATGTAGGAACAATGCTTTATTAAGAGTTTACTCATGCTCCTGATTCATAGCGTGCAGTTATCATAAAGAACCCCTTTTATGTTAACTTCTACAATTTAACAAATGAAAACAAATTGTTGCCACTCAGAATTCTTGCACACTTTTTGTTTGTCGGTAACTCTGTCGAAGTTACTTTTTCAAGCAAATAGAGCAAGTGGCTATGTTTGGATGACGTAGTTATTATCCAATAGTGTGCTTGGAAAAGTGCAAAAACACCTCTTTTCTTTCAATTAATCTAAGTCTCACATAACATTTTAAATTTATTAAACAGTCCTGTTACCAACAACACAAAGACTAAACCAGCTAACACGGGACTGATACAGTCCTGTTACCAACAACAAAGACTAAACCAGCTAACACGGGACTGATACAGTCCTGTTACCAACAACACAAAGACTAAACCAGCTGACACGGGACTGATACAGTCCTGTTACCAACAACAAAGACTAAACCAGCTAACACGGGACTGATACAGTCCTGTTACCAACAACACAAAGACTAAACCAGCTAACACGGGACTGATACAGTCCTGTTACCAACAACAAAGACTAAACCAGCTAACACGGGACTGATACAGTCCTGTTACCAACAACACAAAGACTAAACCAGCTAACACGGGACTGAAACAGTCCTGTTACCAACAACAAAGACTAAACCAGCTAACACGGGACTGATACAGTCCTGTTACCAACAACAAAGACTAAACCAGCTAACACGGGACTGATACAGTCATGTTACCAACAACACAAAGACTAAACCAGCTAACACGGGACTGATACAGTCCGGTTACCAACAACACAAAGACTAAACCAGCTAACACGGGACTGATACAGTCATGTTACCAACAACACAAAGACTAAACCAGCTAACACGGGACTGATACAGTCCTGTTACCAACAACAAAGACTAAACCAGCTAACACAGGACTGATACAGTCCTGTTACCAACAACACAAAGACTAAACCAGCTAACACGGGACTGATACAGTCCTGTTACCAACAACAAAGACTAAACCAGCTAACACGGGACTGATACAGTCCTGTTACCAACAACAAAGACTAAACCAGCTAACACGGGACTGATACAGTCCTGTTACCAACAACAAAGACTAAACCAGCTAACACGGGACTGATACAATCCTGTTACCAACAACACAAAGACTAAACCAGCTAACACGGGACTGATACAGTCGTTACCAACAACAAAGACTAAACCAGCTAACACGGGACTGAAACAGTCCTGTTACCAACAACAAAGACTAAACCAGCTAACACGGGACTGATACAGTCCTGTTACCAACAACAAAGACTAAACCAGCTAACACGGGACTGATACAGTCATGTTACCAACAACACAAAGACTAAACCAGCTAACACGGGACTGATACAGTCCGGTTACCAACAACACAAAGACTAAACCAGCTAACACGGGACTGATACAGTCATGTTACCAACAACACAAAGACTAAACCAGCTAACACGGGACTGATACAGTCATGTTACCAACAACACAAAGACTAAACCAGCTAACACGGGACTGATACAGTCCTGTTACCAACAACAAAGACTAAACCAGCTAACACAGGACTGATACAGTCCTGTTACCAACAACACAAAGACTAAACCAGCTAACACGGGACTGATACAGTCCTGTTACCAACAACAAAGACTAAACCAGCTAACACGGGACTGATACAGTCCTGTTACCAACAACAAAGACTAAACCAGCTAACACGGGACTGATACAATCCTGTTACCAACAACACAAAGACTAAACCAGCTAACACGGGACTGATACAGTCGTTACCAACAACAAAGACTAAACCAGCTAACACGGGACTGATACAGTCCTGTTACCAACAACAAAGACTAAACCAGCTAACACGGGACTGATACAGTCCTGTTACCAACAACAAAGACTAAACCAGCTAACACGGGACTGATACAGTCCTGTTACCAACAACACAAAGACTAAACCAGCTAACACGGGACTGGTACAGTCCTGTTACCAACAACACAAAGACTAAACCAGCTAACACGGGACTGATACAGTCGTTACCAACAACAAAGACTAAACCAGCTAACACGGGACTGATACAGTCGTTACCAACAACAAAGACTAAACCAGCTAACACGGGGCTGATACAGTCGTTACCAACAACAAAGACTAAACCAGCTAACACGGGACTGATACAGTCGTTACCAACAACAAAGACTAAACCAGCTAACACGGGACTGATACAGTCCTGTTACCAACAACAAAGACTAAACCAGCTAACACGGGACTGATACAGTCCTGTTACCAACAACAAAGACTAAACCAGCTAACACGGGGCTGATACAGTCCTGTTACCAACAACAAAGACTAAACCAGCTAACACGGGGCTGATACAGTCGTTACCAACAACAAAGACTAAACCAGCTAACACGGGACTGATACAGTCCTGTTACCAACAACACAAAGACTAAACCAGCTTACACGGGGCTGATACAGTCCTGTTACCAACAACAAAGACTAAACCAGCTAACACGGGGCTGATACAGTCCTGTTACCAACAACAAAGACTAAACCAGCTAACACGGGGCTGATACAGTCCTGTTACCAACAACACAAAGACTAAACCAGCTAACACGGGACTGATACAGTCATGTTACCAACAACACAAAGACTAAACCAGCTAACACGGGACTGATACAGTCCTGTTACCAACAACAAAGACTAAACCAGCTAACACAGGACTGATACAGTCCTGTTACCAACAACACAAAGACTAAACCAGCTAACACGGGACTGATACAGTCCTGTTACCAACAACAAAGACTAAACCAGCTAACACGGGACTGATACAGTCCTGTTACCAACAACAAAGACTAAACCAGCTAACACGGGACTGATACAATCCTGTTACCAACAACACAAAGACTAAACCAGCTAACACGGGACTGATACAGTCGTTACCAACAACAAAGACTAAACCAGCTAACACGGGACTGATACAGTCCTGTTACCAACAACAAAGACTAAACCAGCTAACACGGGACTGATACAGTCCTGTTACCAACAACAAAGACTAAACCAGCTAACACGGGACTGATACAGTCCTGTTACCAACAACACAAAGACTAAACCAGCTAACACGGGACTGGTACAGTCCTGTTACCAACAACACAAAGACTAAACCAGCTAACACGGGACTGATACAGTCGTTACCAACAACAAAGACTAAACCAGCTAACACGGGACTGATACAGTCGTTACCAACAACAAAGACTAAACCAGCTAACACGGGGCTGATACAGTCGTTACCAACAACAAAGACTAAACCAGCTAACACGGGACTGATACAGTCGTTACCAACAACAAAGACTAAACCAGCTAACACGGGACTGATACAGTCCTGTTACCAACAACAAAGACTAAACCAGCTAACACGGGACTGATACAGTCCTGTTACCAACAACAAAGACTAAACCAGCTAACACGGGGCTGATACAGTCCTGTTACCAACAACAAAGACTAAACCAGCTAACACGGGGCTGATACAGTCGTTACCAACAACAAAGACTAAACCAGCTAACACGGGACTGATACAGTCCTGTTACCAACAACACAAAGACTAAACCAGCTTACACGGGGCTGATACAGTCCTGTTACCAACAACAAAGACTAAACCAGCTAACACGGGGCTGATACAGTCCTGTTACCAACAACAAAGACTAAACCAGCTAACACGGGGCTGATACAGTCCTGTTACCAACAACAAAGACTAAACCAGCTAACACGGGACTGATACAGTCCTGTTACCAACAACACAAAGACTAAACCAGCTAACACGGGACTGAAACAGTCCTGTTACCAACAACAAAGACTAAACCAGCTAACACGGGACTGATACAGTCCTGTTACCAACAACAAAGACTAAACCAGCTAACACGGGACTGATACAGTCCTGTTACCAACAACAAAGACTAAACCAGCTAACACGGGACTGATACAGTCCTGTTACCAACAACAAAGACTAAACCAGCTAACACGGGACTGATACAGTCCTGTTACCAACAACACAAAGACTAAGCCAGCTAACACGGGACTGATACAGTCGTTACCAACAACAAAGACTAAACCAGCTAACACGGGACTGATACAGTCCTGTTACCAACAAGAAAGACTAAACCAGCTAACACGGGACTGATACAGTCCTGTTACCAACAACACAAAGACTAAACCAGCTAACACGGCACTGATACAGTCCTGTTACCAACAACACAAAGACTAAACCAGCTAACACGGGACTGATACAGTCGTTACCAACAACAAAGACTAAACCAGCTAACACGGGACTGAAACAGTCCTGTTACCAACAACAAAGACTAAACCAGCTAACACGGGACTGATACAGTCCTGTTACCAACAACAAAGACTAAACCAGCTAACACGGGACTGATACAGTCATGTTACCAACAACACAAAGACTAAACCAGCTAACACGGGACTGATACAGTCCGGTTACCAACAACACAAAGACTAAACCAGCTAACACGGGACTGATACAGTCATGTTACCAACAACACAAAGACTAAACCAGCTAACACGGGACTGATACAGTCATGTTACCAACAACACAAAGACTAAACCAGCTAACACGGGACTGATACAGTCCTGTTACCAACAACAAAGACTAAACCAGCTAACACAGGACTGATACAGTCCTGTTACCAACAACACAAAGACTAAACCAGCTAACACGGTACTGATACAGTCCTGTTACCAACAACAAAGACTAAACCAGCTAACACGGGACTGATACAGTCCTGTTACCAACAACAAAGACTAAACCAGCTAATACGGGACTGATACAATCCTGTTACCAACAACACAAAGACTAAACCAGCTAACACGGGACTGATACAGTCGTTACCAACAACAAAGACTAAACCAGCTAACACGGGACTGATACAGTCCTGTTACCAACAACAAAGACTAAACCAGCTAACACGGGACTGATACAGTCCTGTTACCAACAACAAAGACTAAACCAGCTAACACGGGACTGATACAGTCCTGTTACCAACAACACAAAGACTAAACCAGCTAACACGGGACTGATACAGTCCTGTTACCAACAACACAAAGACTAAACCAGCTAACACGGGACTGATAAAGTCGTTACCAACAACAAAGACTAAACCAGCTAACACGGGACTGATACAGTCGTTACCAACAACAAAGACTAACCCAGCTAACACGGGGCTGATACAGTCGTTACCAACAACAAAGACTAAACCAGCTAACACGGGACTGATACAGTCGTTACCAACAACAAAGACTAAACCAGCTAACACGGGACTGATACAGTCCTGTTACCAACAACAAAGACTAAACCAGCTAACACGGGACTGATACAGTCCTGTTACCAACAACAAAGACTAAACCAGCTAACACGGGGCTGATACAGTCCTGTTACCAACAACAAAGACTAAACCAGCTAACACGGGGCTGATACAGTCGTTACCAACAACAAAGACTAAACCAGCTAACACGGGACTGATACAGTCCTGTTACCAACAACACAAAGACTAAACCAGCTTACACGGGGCTGATACAGTCCTGTTACCAACAACAAAGACTAAACCAGCTAACACGGGGCTGATACAGTCCTGTTACCAACAACAAAGACTAAACCAGCTAACACTGGGCTGATACAGTCCTGTTACCAACAACAAAGACTAAACCAGCTAACACGGGACTGATACAGTCCTGTTACCAACAACACAAAGACTAAACCAGCTAACACGGGACTGAAACAGTCCTGTTACCAACAACAAAGACTAAACCAGCTAACACGGGACTGATACAGTCCTGTTACCAACAACAAAGACTAAACCAGCTAACACGGGACTGATACAGTCATGTTACCAAAAACACAAAGACTAAACCAGCTAACACGGGACTGATACAGTCCTGTTACCAACAACACAAAGACTAAACCAGCTAATACGGGACTGATACAGTCATGTTACCAACAACACAAAGACTAAACCAGCTAACACGGGACTGATACAGTCCTGTTACCAACAACAAAGACTAAACCAGCTAACACGGGACTGATACAGTCCTGTTACCAACAACACAAAGACTAAACCAGCTAACACGGGACTGATACAGTCCTGTTACCAACAACAAAGACTAAACCAGCTAACACGGGACTGATACAGTCCTGTTACCAACAACAAAGACTAAACCAGCTAACACGGGACTGATACAGTCCTGTTACCAACAACACAAAGACTAAACCAGCTAACACGGGACTGATACAGTCGTTACCAACAACAAAGACTAAACCAGCTAACACGGGACTGATACAGTCCTGTTACCAACAAGAAAGACTAAACCAGCTAACACGGGACTGATACAGTCCTGTTACCAACAACACAAAGACTAAACCAGCTAACACGGGACTGATACAGTCCTGTTACCAACAACACAAAGACTAAACCAGCTAACACGGGACTGATACAGTCGTTACCAACAACAAAGACTAAACCAGCTAACACGGGACTGATACAGTCCTGTTACCAACAACAAAGACTAAACCAGCTAACACGGGACTGATACAGTCCTGTTACCAACAACACAAAGACTAAACCAGCTAACACGGGACTGATACAGTCGTTACCAACAACACAAAGACTAAACCAGCTAACACGGGACTGATACAGTCCTGTTACCAACAACAAAGACTAAACCAGCTAACACGGGACTGATACAGTCCTGTTACCAACAACACAAAGACTAAACCAGCTAACACGGGACTGATACAGTCCTGTTACCAACAAAGACTAAAACAGCTAACACAGGACTGATACAGTCCTGTTACCAACAACACAAAGACTAAACCAGCTAACACGGGACTGATACAGTCCTGTTACCAACAACAAAGACTAAACCAGCTAACACGGGACTGATACAGTCCTGTTACCAACAACACAAAGACTAAACCAGCTAACACTGGACTGAAACAGTCCTGTTACCAACAACAAAGACTAAACCAGCTAACACGGGACTGATACAGTCCTGTTACCAACAACACAAAGACTAAACCAGCTAACACGGGACTGATACAGTCATGTTACCAACAACACAAAGACTAAACCAGCTAACACGGGACTGATACAGTCCTGTTACCAACAACAAAGACTAAACCAGCTAACACTGCGTACTCCGTGCAAAGTGTTGAAGTTAAAGTGTTGACGTTAAAGTGTTGACGTTAAAGTGTTGACGTTAAAGTGTTGACGTTAAAGTGTTGACGTTAAAGTGTTGACGTTAAAGTGTTGACGTTAAAGTGTTGACGTTAAAGTGTTGACGTTAAAGTGTTGACGTTAAAGTGTTGACGTTAAAGTGTTGACGTTAAAGTGTTGACGTTAAAGTGTTGACGTTAAAGTGTTGACGTTAAAGTGTTGACGTTAAAGTGTTGACGTTAAAGTGTTGACGTTAAAGTGTTGACGTTAAAGTGTTGACGTTAAAGTGTTGACGTTAAAGTGTTGAAGTTAAAGTGTTGACGTTAAAGTGTTGACGTTAAAGTGTTGACGTTAAAGTGTTGAAGTTAAAGTGTTGACGTTAAAGTGTTGACGTTAAAGTGTTGACGTTAAAGTGTTGACGTTAAAGTGTTGACGTTAAAGTGTTGACGTTAAAGTGTTGACGTTAAAGTGTTGACGTTAAAGTGTTGACGTTAAAGTGTTGAAGTTAAAGTGTTGATGTTAAAGTGTTGATGTTAAAGTGTTGATGTTAAAGTGTTGACGTTAAAGTGTTGACGTTAAAGTGTTGAAGTTAAAGTGTTGAAGTTAAAGTGTTGAAGCACACATGGCCAATACAGCTGATTCTGATGTGGCAGCCTATTCCGGGCCTTTGACGTCCTTACTAGGTGATGAGTTTAGGAAGTGTAGCTCTGTGAATGCATCACGTGATGTCCCACACGTGCCACCGATATTGACACAGTGCATAGAAACACACACACTGTCCCACCTCAACATGAAGGCTCGTAGTGTGTGTCTCTAACAGGAGCTCTGATCACGTGTTAGACCTTCCAACCAATGAAGTTGATCAACATAGTTGTTCAACTGGTGACATCGTGACCCATTTTGATACAACGTTCGTTCTTTCCGTATCCGAATGTTCGGTCTTACCTAAAGGCAGCGCGGAGTGGACCAGGACGGTGATACTGGTCCTCCTCACGTGGTACTGGATGAAGCCCACGTCCTCACTCCCCAGCCACGACGAAAACACATTCTGGATGGTGAGACCGGCCGAACGGAACTCGTTGGGCGTAAACACGAAGCAGAGAGAGAACACCACATAAGCCAGAGTGAAGGATAGGTCCGGGCTCTCCATGCCTGCTCTCGGTACACCGCTGCCGGGGTGGACCTCCTCTACTTCCGCATCAATGTCTTCTTCTACCCGTCCCTCCACAACGTAAAGCTGCGTGCTGCATCTGCTGCTCTACTTCTTCTTCGTCATTAAATTAAATTGGATTGGCGGGTCGCAACCAACTTGTATAGGTGCATAGCGCCACCTACTGTACCGGAGTGTGCAGTTTCATGGTAACCTTTTCTTCACTGTTTCCAACTAAATCCTGCGGTCTAATCCCGTTTCTTTAAGAAATCGCAACAGTGCTCTGCAGCACTCCCGCCATTCTCCGTCCACTGCCAGAACTCCCTCCAAACTCCACTTCCGTCCCAACTGACATATTTTTTGCTTCAAGATGTTCCTGTCTGTTGTATCTTTGACATTTCAGGACAACATGCTCCACGTCTTCAGTAATCTCAGTGCACTTATCTGAGTCCATTTGTGCCATTAAATACAGCGTTGAGTTCAGTCCTGTGTGTCCGAACCGTAACCTTGATATTATGACCTCCTCTCTTCTGTACTTCCCTTTGTATGTCTTCACATTTATGGATTTCTGAATGTTACAATAATGTCTTCCTTTGTTGTCGTTGTCCCACTTCTTCTGCCATACCTCCCGTCCTGCCTCTCTTATTAATGCTTTAGCTTCCCCCTTTCCAAAAGGAATTTTCAATATCTCCTCTTCTTTTAGTGTTCGTGCTCTCTTTGCAATCATATCTGCTCTCTCATTGCCCTCCACCCCTACATGAGCAGGAACCAGCTAAATGGAACATTAATTCCCAGTCTTTGAAGTCTCAACATGATCAGAGATATTTCCATCACTAAATCCTCTCCAATTGTTAGTTTTGTCTTCAGGCTGTTTAAAGCTGCAGCAGAATCTGAACAGATGAGCACTCTCTCAGCCTGACCTCTTCTACCCATTGCAGTCCCAAGATTATTGCAATCATTTCAGCTGTAAAGACAGACAATCTGTCATTCATTGGTTTGCATATTGTCACAGTAAATTCTGGTATGAATACCCTGATCCCACGTGTCCATTCCCATTATCTTTAGATCCATCTGTATAAATCTGCATATAGTTATAATACTTATTATTGATGTATACTTGAGTCTGATGTCCAATGTCACAGCATTTCCTTTCCATCCATTCCTTCCTCTCTTCTATGAGTGTTAAATCCACATTGTGCACTGGTAGTATCCACGGAGGAACATTCCCCCCATACTCGAACCCAGTGAACCCGTATTCTTTGGCTGTTGCACTGATTGTCCAACCAAACCCTTTGCCTTTACTTTGGGTGTATTCCCAGCATTCATACAGCACATTTGTTACGGGAAGTTCCTCTGCAGATCCCTTTAACTTCACCCAATATGCCAGAGCTAGTTCTGCTCGTCTTAGGCTTAATGGCAGTTCGTCAGCTTCTACCAGAAGTGCGTTGTTTGGGGTAGATTTAATTGCACCTACACTAAGTCTGAGAGCTCTGAACTGATTTCTATCTCATGCTAGTAATGTACTCTTGGCAGCTGTTCCATAAACCATACATCCATAATCTATACCTGCTCGTATAATAGCCCTATAGATATCCATTAGTGACCGTTTATCTGCTCCCCATTGATGTCCAGAAACTGCTCTCATAACATTGAGCACCTTTTTACATTTAGTTTCAACATGCTTAATATGAGTTCCCCACAAACATTTTTCATCAAACCATAAGCCTAAATATTTAAACTCTGTCACCCTCTCTATACTTTGTCCACATCATTTCAGATGAGTATTGCTTATATTTCTCTTTCTGGTAAATAGCATGTAGCAAGACTTATCAACAGACATCTTAAAGTCATACGACCACTTTTCAACATTGATTACAGCCTTTTGAATTTTACTGATCACATGTCTAATATTTCTTCCCCTTTTCCAAATTGCTCCATCATCGGCATATAGCAAGGAGCCAATATCTCTGTCAATGTCCATAAAGACGTCATTTATCATAATATTAAATAATATAGGGCTAATAACACTACCTTGGGGGATCCCATTTACTGTAGTAAATTCTTCAGACACGGCATCTCCAACTTTTACCTTGAATGATCGACCAGACAAAAAATCCAATATCCAGTTATACATCCTTCCACTAATACCTATTTTATGCATTTTAATCAATAGGCCCTCTCTCCACATGGAGTCATATGCTTTCTCTGTATCAAAATAGACTATAGCCATAATCTCCTTCATACTTATTGCTTTCTCTGCATCGTTGCTAACTTTTATCAATGCGTCAAGTGTCGATCTTGTTATGGGAAAATATGTCATAGTCTTATGCTTTAGGATTAAAGAATGTAAGTTTTAGAAGTGCAGGCACAACACCTTGTTTATCTTGTTATCTGTTTGTTCCTGTGTATTGTTTCTGTCTTTACAGACGGGGACACACACAGGGGTCATGATTGCGGTATTTCCCTTGATGGGCATCAGCTGAAGGGCATGACCCTCTGCAGGCATATATGATGTGTGATGGTTCACAGGTTCATTCTGTCTCTGCAATACTGTGACTTAACTCTTTGACCAGGTCACAGTGACATCAAAGGACGCATCTGGCTGGGTGTATCCATGGTTTATTGTGGGGCAAACTGATAACAAAGGGATTTGTAAACAGGCTTTAAAAGCACCTTCAGGTTATCGTAAAGACAGGACACTATGCTTCAAAGAAAAACATCTGCCTTGACATGTTTTATTATCTTCTGTCTTCTTTTGTTTATTCTTGTTTGCAAACCAAGGTAACAGCATTCTAGCTGAGTATAAATGTCCATGCATTTAACTGTGTCGTCAGAGCACCTCCTGCAGATGACGTGATGTATCTGTGAGACTGTGTTCTCTTTGCTTGCAAGCAAATAAATTGACTATTACAACTTTGATCGTTCATCCAGACTCTGTTTCATTTGACAATGATTTGATAACACTTTGACACTCTTCTCACTATTCATAGAAATATTCCACAACAATCTACCTTTACGAAAGCCATTCTGCGATTTATTTAGCAAGCCCCTTTGCTCTATAAAATAAGTGAATCTGCTCGTGATGATCTTTTCCATCCACTTGCACAAATGAGATGTCAGTGCTATTGGTCTATAATTGCCAGCATTCGCTAGGTCTTTCCCAGGTTTACCAAAAGGTAGAATCAAAGCACTCTTCCAGCTGCTTGGCATTACACCTTCCCTCCAAATCATATTAAACAATTTACAAATGATTTCCAAGGCTTCTTCTGGTAATTGTCTAAACATAGCGTAGCATAGTTGGTCTTGACCTGGAGCAGTATACCCACTTCCCTCCAACGCTGTTTTCAGCTCCTGTATTGAAAACTCCATATCAAGGGGTGTTCCTTCATTTCCCTTTTTCTTTCTAACTTCTGTATGTGCTGCTAAAATGTCTTATTTTCTCTGTCTGTGCCTCTCGTGTAAATGACTTCCGCTATGAACATTTGCAAACTTCTTCCCCAATAACGCAGCTTTCTCCTCATTTGTAATTGCCCGATATTCTCCGTCTATCAAAACTGGGATTTTAATTGATTTTCTTTTCCCACTCATCTTTTTGATCATCGCCCAAACATCACGTAACTCTATTTCTCTTCCAATAGCTGAACAGAATTGCCTCCATGCATTCCTCTTTGATGACTTAATAACTTTCCGTACTCCCGCTCTCTTTCTTTGATCATCGATCAGATTATCTTGGGTCAAAAGACTTCTTAACTTTCTGTACGCACGATTTCTTTCTTTAATGGCATTTTTGCATTCCTCATTCCACCATGGAACCATTTTCTTTTTCCCATTCACCTTACTCTTAGGAATGCATATTGATGCAGCACCAATAATCATAGCGGTCACTGCTCTCGAACAGCTGTCCACATTATTCTCAATAGATATTTCTTCACATGACTTCATACAACATTCTTTAAATTTTCCCCAGTTAGCTTTAGGAAAACACCATCTTTCTATTATATTACCCTTCTGAGTAAAGACATCACAATTGAATGAGCACCATATAGGACAGTGATCACTCCCTATATTAGATTCATTCATTGTATTCCATTCACACAAATTACTCATATTTCCTGAGACTAATGTAAGATCTAAGCAGGATACTGAGTTTCGAGTAACATCTACCCTGGTACTGCTTCCATCATTAAGACAAATTCATGATCTCTCCTCTATAAATTCTTCAACTACCCCTCCGTTGGTATCAGTGACCTCACTTCCCCATAATGTATTGTGAGCATTAAAATCTCCACACCAAATTTCTCTTTTTCCAATATTTCCTGATATCTCGTGAAACGTTTCCATTGATAGCTTTTTACAAGGATTATAGAAGTTCACTAACTTTATACTGCTAAAGAGTTGCGCTCTATCAGTTCTTCTTCTTCTTTTCTGCTTCTTCGTTGTGCTAATTAATGGTGTTGGCGGACCGTAAACCAACATACAATGTGCATGCCGCCATCTACTGTATCGGAGTGTCTGGATTCATGACAAATGTTCCCTGAAGTTTATATAAACGATGAAAACCAACGTTAGTCATGGAGTTCCACAAGGTTCTGTGCTTGGATCAATCTTGTTCACCTTATATATGCTTCCTTTAGGCCAGTGATTCTCAACTGGTGGGTCGCGACCCAAAAGTGGGTCGCGGACCCGTTTTCAGTGGGTCGCGGGCCTTTGCCTGACAAAAAAAAAAAAATTGTGATTTTATTTTGAAGGGCATTTTTTATGCACCGAATTATTCCAGCATTTATGGCACTTGTTCAGCGGTGCAGGAAAAACACTGACCAATTAGACTCTGACTGGACAGACTCATATAAGTGAATTCTTCCAACACTACTTTCTCTTTTTAGAAGATGAGAAAAATATAATATCGTGGCTTTTTCACTTCACCCTGAATGAACTGAGTTTAAAGCTGCAGGGCAATTCAGTGGAAATAATTTATTTAAAATGAATTGTGTTACGTAATTTATTCTTTAATCCAGCCGTTATTTTACTTGAAATGAGAAGAACATTTATTTATGTATTTCTATGCATGATTTATAATCCATCCAGTTAAATTTGAAAAATGAGAATATTTGTTAAAATATAATTGATGTGTACTTTCTTCATTTGATTTGACAGTTGTTTACTACACAGAGACGTTACTAGACTTCTTGAATATAGATATACCCAAATTATATATATATATATATATAAATAAATATATATAAATAAATATATATATATATAAATATGCATATATATATATATATATATATATATATAATTTGGGTCGTGGGTCCCGGCTTGTCATTAAGGGGTGATGGTGGGTCACCAGACCAGTTGAGAACCACTGCTTTTGGCAATGTTATCAGAAAACACTCTATCAACTTTCATTGTTATGCAGATGATACTCAATTATATCTATCAATGAAACCAACCAGCTCACTAAACTGCAAGCAGTCTCAAGGACATAAAAACCTGGATGACCTGCAACTTCCTGATGTTAAACTCAGACAAAACTGAAGTTATTCTACTAGGCCCAGAACACCTCCGACATCAGTTATCTAATGATATGGTTTCTCTAGATGGCATTGCGCTGGCATCCAGCAGCACCGTCAAGAATCTTGGAGTTACCTTTGATCAGGATTTGTCTTTTAACTCTCTGATATAACAAACTTCAAGGACTGCCTTTTTTCACCTTTTTAACATTTCAAAAATCAGGCACATCCTATCTCAAAGCGATGCAGAGAAATTAGTTCATGCATTTGTTACTTCTAGACGCGATTACTGCAATTCCTTTTTATCAGCTCTAATAAGTCTCTTAAATCTCTCCAGCTGATTCAGAATGCTGCAGCTCGTGTACTAACAAGAACTGAGAAAAATAAATCATGTTCGGTTTATAGTAAGGACTGGTTCAGGTTTATAATTAGGGCTGGTTCAGGTTTATAGTTAGGGCTGGTTCAGGTTTATAGTTAGGGCTGGTTCAGGTTTATAGTTAGTGCTGGTTCAGGTTTATAGTTAGGACTGGTTCAGGTTTATAATTAGGGCTGGTTCAGGTGTATAGTTAGGGCTGGTTCAGGTTTATAGTTAGGGCTGGTTCAGGTTTATAGTTAGGGCTGGTTCAGGTTTATAGTTAGGGCTGGTTCAGGTTTATAATTAGGGCTGGTTCAGGTTTATAGTTAGAGCTGGTTCAGGTTTATAGTTAGGGCTGGTTCAGGTTTATAGTTAGGGCTGGTTCAGGTTTATAGTTAGGGCTGGTTCAGGTTTATAGTTAGGGCTGGTTCAGGTTTATAGTTAGGGCTGGTTCAGGTTTATAATTAGGGCTGGTTCAGGTTTATAGTTAGGGCTGGTTCAGGTTTATAGTTAGGGCTGGTTCAGGTTTATAATTATGACTGGTTCAGGTTTATAGTTAGGGCTGGTTCAGGTTTATAATTATGACTGGTTCAGGTTTATAGTTAGGGCTGGTTCAGGTTTATAGTTAGGGCTGGTTCAGGTTTATAGTTAGGGCTGGTTCAGGTTTATAGTTAGGGCTGACTCAGGTTTATAGTTAGAGCTGGTTCAGGTTTATAGTTAGAGCTGGTTCAGGTTTATAGTTAGAGCTGGTTCAGGTTTATAGTTAGAGCTGGTTCAGGTTTATAGTTAGAGCTGGTTCAGGTTTATAGTTAGGACTGGTTCAGGTTTATAATTAGGGCTGGTTCAGGTTTATAGTTAGGGCTGGTTCAGGTTTATAGTTAGGGCTGACTCAGGTTTATAGTTAGAGCTGGTTCAGGTTTATAGTTAGGGCTGGTTCAGGTTTATAGTTAGGGCTGGTTCAGGTTTATAGTTAGGGCTGGTTCAGGTTTATAGTTAGGGCTGGTTCAGGTTTATAATTAGGGCTGGTTCAGGTTTATAGTTAGGGCTGGTTCAGGTTTATAGTTAGGGCTGGCTCAGGTTTATAGTTAGGGCTGGCTCAGGTTTATAGTTAGAGCTGGTTCAGGTTTATAGTTAGGACTGGTTCAGGTTTATAATTATGACTGGTTCAGGTTTATAGTTAGGGCTGGTTCAGGTTTATAATTATGACTGGTTCAGGTTTATAGTTAGGGCTGGTTCAGGTTTATAGTTAGGGCTGGTTCAGGTTTATAGTTAGGGCTGACTCAGGTTTATAGTTAGAGCTGGTTCAGGTTTATAGTTAGAGCTGGTTCAGGTTTATAGTTAGAGCTGGTTCAGGTTTATAGTTAGAGCTGGTTCAGGTTTATAGTTAGAGCTGGTTCAGGTTTATAGTTAGGACTGGTTCAGGTTTATAATTAGGGCTGGTTCAGGTTTATAGTTAGGGCTGGTTCAGGTTTATAATTATGACTGGTTCAGGTTTATAGTTAGGGCTGGTTCAGGTTTATAGTTAGGGCTGGTTCAGGTTTATAGTTAGGGCTGGTTCAGGTTTATAGTTAGGGCTGACTCAGGTTTATAGTTAGAGCTGGTTCAGGTTTATAGTTAGAGCTGGTTCAGGTTTATAGTTAGAGCTGGTTCAGGTTTATAGTTAGAGCTGGTTCAGGTTTATAGTTAGAGCTGGTTCAGGTTTATAGTTAGGACTGGTTCAGGTTTATAATTAGGGCTGGTTCAGGTTTATAGTTAGGGCTGGTTCAGGTTTATAGTTAGGGCTGACTCAGGTTTATAGTTAGAGCTGGTTCAGGTTTATAGTTAGGGCTGGTTCAGGTTTATAGTTAGGGCTGGTTCAGGTTTATAGTTAGGGCTGGTTCAGGTTTATAGTTAGGGCTGGTTCAGGTTTATAATTAGGGCTGGTTCAGGTTTATAGTTAGGGCTGGTTCAGGTTTATAGTTAGGGCTGGCTCAGGTTTATAGTTAGGGCTGGCTCAGGTTTATAGTTAGAGCTGGTTCAGGTTTATAGTTAGGACTGGTTCAGGTTTATAATTATGACTGGTTCAGGTTTATAGTTAGGGCTGGTTCAGGTTTATAATTATGACTGGTTCAGGTTTATAGTTAGGGCTGGTTCAGGTTTATAGTTAGGGCTGGTTCAGGTTTATAGTTAGGGCTGACTCAGGTTTATAGTTAGAGCTGGTTCAGGTTTATAGTTAGAGCTGGTTCAGGTTTATAGTTAGAGCTGGTTCAGGTTTATAGTTAGAGCTGGTTCAGGTTTATAGTTAGGACTGGTTCAGGTTTATAATTAGGGCTGGTTCAGGTTTATAGTTAGGGCTGGTTCAGGTTTATAGTTAGGGCTGGTTCAGGTTTATAGTTAGGGCTGACTCAGGTTTATAGTTAGAGCTGGTTCAGGTTTATAGTTAGGGCTGACTCAGGTTTATAGTTAGGGCTGACTCAGGTTTATAGTTAGGGCTGGTTCAGGTTTATAGTTAGAGCTGGTTCAGGTCTATAGTTAGGGCTGATTCAGGTTTATAGTTAGGGCTGGCTCAGGTTTATAGTTAGGGCTGACTCAGGTTTATAGTTAGCGCTGGTTCAGGTTTATAGTTAGGGCTGACTCAGGTTTATAGTTAGAGCTGGTTCAGGTTTATAGTTAGAGCTGGTTCAGGTTTATAGTTAGAGCTGGTTCAGGTTTATAGTTAGAGCTGGTTCAGGTTTATAGTTAGAGCTGGTTCAGGTTTATAGTTAGGACTGGTTCAGGTTTATAATTAGGGCTGGTTCAGGTTTATAGTTAGGGCTGGTTCAGGTTTATAGTTAGGGCTGGTTCAGGTTTATAGTTAGGGCTGACTCAGGTTTATAGTTAGAGCTGGTTCAGGTTTATAGTTAGGGCTGACTCAGGTTTATAGTTAGGGCTGACTCAGGTTTATAGTTAGGGCTGGTTCAGGTTTATAGTTAGAGCTGGTTCAGGTCTATAGTTAGGGCTGATTCAGGTTTATAGTTAGGGCTGGCTCAGGTTTATAGTTAGGGCTGACTCAGGTTTATAGTTAGCGCTGGTTCAGGTTTATAGTTAGGGCTGGCTCAGGTTTATAGTTAGGGCTGACTCAGGTTTATAGTTAGAGCTGGCTCAGGTTTATAGTTAGGGCTGATTCAGGTTTATAGTTAGGGCTGGTTCAGGTTTATAGTTAGGGCTGACTCAGGTTTGCTTTGGACCAGCCCCTAGATATGCTGCTATTGGCCAAAACTGCCGGGGGACTTCCTTGGATACACTGCACTCCTCTTCTCTCTCTCCTTCTGTATGAATTCATGTCTTATTCATGCTCATTGCTAATTTTGCTTCTTCCCCGGAGTGTTTGTGCTTTCTCTCCTCACAGGTTTCCATGGATCGTGGTATTATCTGGACCCTGGTCCTTCCTCCCGTCATGGCCCTGCTGACGCCCACTACTATTGCCATTTTTTATTATTGGGATTATTGATTCTATTACCGATGCCATTCATGCACATTGCTGGCTTTGCTTCTTCACCAGAGTCTCTGTGCTTTCTCGCCTCACAGGTTTCCGTGGATCCTGGTTATACCTGGACCATGGTCAGGCCTCCTGCCGTGGTTCTATCATATGAATTGAATGTGTTATAACTCTGTTATGTTGTTCATTCTGTAGACATGACATATATTGAACTTCTGTCCATCCTGATAGAGGATCCTCCTCTGTGTCTCTCCCACAGGTCTCTCCCTCTTTTCTCCCGTTAAAGGGTTTTTGGGGAGTTCTTCCTGTTCTCATGTGAGGGTCCTGGGACAGAGGATGTCGGATGTGAACAGATTGTAAAGCCCTCTGAGGCAAATTTGTAATTTGTGATTTTGGTCGATACAAAAATTAATTTAATTTAATTCACTTTTAAATCTTCATTTACATGTCATTTTCTAGTCTTTTTTGCTAATTTATTGCTGTTAACACCCATATGAGCAGGGACCCAGCCAGACCGTTCCTATCTCCATCAGAGGTCTGACAGAGAATCACAAAGCTATATCTATTTTATAATTTAATCATGTTTCTTAAATACACTACATGTATTGTAATTTATAAAAATATTTTCCCCATTATCTTGTTTTCTCATTGCACAGCTCCTGTCTTCCTCAGTTGCTCTGCTTCCAGTGCAGCTTGTTTTAAGTAGAGCTTTTATCCAATCAGATCTCACCTCTGTGTCTCTAGGTAGAACAGAGCCAGATGCCTGCAGACTCTCAAGTGAATCCATGTGCACTTTAAGTGAATGGGGACGATATTGTTGATTGTCATAGTGTTCAACCAATCAGATCTTTAGTTTGACATGTTGGGCGTATTCTTTGACATGTCAGCGGCCGCTAGCCGCCTATAATGATGTCAGTATTACATGCCGCTCAGTGTTCATCTGTAGCTTTCCCGCCAGGTGCAGAGTGTGCTGTGATTGGTCAGTGGGCGAGCATGTGACTATCGTGAAACGACACTTAACAGCCAGCAGAGGCTGATGGGTAGTGAATCACATCACGTGATGCAGCTCAGCCAATCAAATATGAGCATTCTGACCGAGTGAGATGCACCATGACAGAGGGTGCTGAGAGGAGGAAAGCCACTGCAGAGCAGTACGTTCAGCATTCATGTTGTGAAAGTAAAATCCTATGATACTCTCTTTGGGTCGCGGCTAGTCATGAAGGAGTGACGGGGGATCCCACAGCCAGACCAGCTGAGAACATTATATTTTCCTGAATTTAGGCTTTTGCATTCTCTAAATGCTTGAGCATTATTCAAACGACTCGTACCGAACGTTTTAATACGAAGATGTACATAGTTACAGCCTTAAAAATGAATAATAGCTGTGGTGCCACAATGTGGTTTTAAAGTGGTATTTCAGCTGCAGGACAGCAGTGAAGGCCCAGGTACGAAATGCACGGCCCGCCACTGATCTCCATGTTATGTAGTCTTCAAAACATTATGTGTATTTCTACCATGGGACCTTCTCTAACCGTTGGTGTTGATGCCGTCATCCCCTGACAGCTGCAGCAGAGCAAATGACAACTGATGTGGCTGTACTTGTTCTACCGACTGAAATGATTGCAATAATATCTGCTGAATATATGGACAATGAAAAAACATGAAATTCACATTTAGGCCTCTCCATTATTAGGATTATAAGAGCCATTTGTATACATTGTCATGAACCTACAACTTTCTTTTTCTATATTATCATTCAGTATATGAAAAAATCGTATCTGTTACACAGCCTTAAAGCTCTGTTTGGAACCATGTCTAATCTGTGTTCAGTGGTTTAACATTGTTTTACGCTATACATCCATAATCAATCGTGGACCTTTGCAGGCCCGGTATATGGGGATATCTAATGGTTATTGCTTATCAGCTCCCCAGTAATACCGGCTTACATTCCCAATGAGATTTAAAACGTTTGTAAGAGCTATTTCATTTCTTTTGTTATTTTATTGTTATTTCTGTATTTTATCTGTTGACACCAGGGACCCTATACCACCCACTTGTTCTACGTGCAAGCCAGGATTGATGATAAAGGTGTCAGGTGATGCACCACGAAAAGACTTTAACACAAATCTTGCCTAAACAATGGACTTCTTAATTGCCTGAGTACAACGCCACTGAAATGGTTCATCAGTGGCCTTTTGATGTAAATTTTATTTTTAAGAAGAAATAAGAAAACCACCTTTGACAAATAGCCTTTGCCACAACAACTTCGTCATACATTGTTGTTCTTTTATGAAGGCAAATCACTGTCAAAATCCGAGAGCGCAAATGAGATCCACGCGCGCGCGTATTTTACTTTAACGAGCGCTTTTATGTCACTCCGCGAGCAAAATTCACTCTCGCGCGAGCAAAAGTCGCTCGCGAAGCTTCAACCAAAGTTTTTTTTTTCAAAGTAATTAATAAATACATGATGAAATGCCTGTACTTTCGTGTAAATGTTTACGTTACGCCGTTAACAGGTTACGCTTGCGCATGCGCGACGGCCATGATCCTTGGCGACTCACATGTGTTCCAAATGAAGAGACATTTGGCGGGAACAGAAAAGCAACCGCAAGCAAAGCATCCGAGACGAACAGCAAGCAGCCAAGAAGAGAATATGATGACGCCTCTCTTGCTCTGGGGTTCACAGTGAACGCGGTAGGAGATGAGGAGACCAGTCTGTGTTTTATGTCTGAAAACTAGCTGCGGAGAGTATGAAACTTGTTTTGTTTAGTTCTAAACAGGTTGCACTTTATTGTTATCTTGAAAAGATGTTTAGTGCAAAACAGGTAAATTGCAGTAAAATTAACCTGCCAATTAAGCTATTTTTTGCCAAATTGTAGTTCTTTTTTGCACAGATATAACTTTATTTGCATTGTTCTAACAAAGTGATTGCACATTTTATTTGTTTTTGTCTGATGGAGCAATCTGGTTTACTTAAAAGTGATTGCAATTTTCTTTATTCTATTATTTGAAAAAGCACAGACGGAGGAGTCACAAAATGTTGTTTCAATAAAAATTCAACATGGACCATTTTGTTACAATTTTGTTGTGGCGGTGGGGCATGAACACTTTTCTTCCTCCAAAGTGGGGCGCGACAGAAAAAGTTTGAGAACCACTGGGTTAGGGTTAAATAATATGATTGAACAGACTACCCTTCTTTTATAAGATACCAATTTTAATTTTCAAACATTTGAAATTGGACAAAACTATTACATTGTTACATTTCAAATTGACTGACTTATTAATTTCGCTGAGTCAAAAAGATGACCCTAACCCTATATTTTGTTGTCATTCTTATCCTCTGAAATATATTCACTGCAACTTGTATAATGAAGAACTGGAACACGCGGTTTAGTCAATGTAATCGGTGTATTACGTTTTCTCAATAAAGTTGAAAAAAAACCCAGAAGCAAAACGGAATCACAATCGACTGTGATTGGCTGAGAGGTGACCAATAGGAGGTTGACAGAAGGTGTGTGTGTGGGGGTCGGCAGCGGTGTGGACAGTGTTGCAGAATGTTTGGAAAACTTTTCATCTCGCTGGTTCTCCTCGCTGTTTTCTACAATGGCCCTGCTGGCGCGCAGAAGAAGAAGGAGGTAACGTGCCTTCACTAGCATAACGCACAGGAAGTGGACAGCCTTTGGGTGAAATATTTCCAAAGTTGTCTATCGTCCGTGTCAGTCTAAAGCTAAGCTAACAGCAATGAGCTAACGTTGACGTGCGGTTGTGTGTGGCACTACCGTTGAGTAAATAATTAGTTTACAACTCATTCAGTTGTCTCGACACTGACACCTCATTGCGAGCAGTGGTTGAATACGTGTTGTTACACCACACCTCTGACATCCAGAGAGTGGAGACACTTTTAAAGACTCACTCGACGTTAGCTAACTAACGGCAGCAAGCAGGAAGTGCAGACTGCTCCGACGAGTACTTCCTGTCTACTACCTACAGTGGTACTCGCTGCCACATGTACACTAACATCTGCTGATTCTGGCTTCATCCAAGTCTGTTTTTATTATATATAAGTCTGATTGATAGAAGTTAGTCCTCTACTGCATAGATTATAACAATGGAAATTGTCCAGTGGTACCATACCGCATCATTTGAATATTCAGGAAGTGAAACTGAGTCAGAGAAAAGCCTCCAATAGAAAACCAGGCCAGTCTGCATCAGGAATAAGACTTAAACTTCATTACTCTCACCAGCAACCATTCATATTGTCTAAATCATGAGGAGCATCACATGATGTGGACATGTGACTGTGGATCAGTGGTAGAACGGGTCGTCCTTCAATCAGAGGGCATCAAACCCCAACAGCCCGGGTGTGTGACTGGTTATATAGTCCTGATGGTGGCACATGTAGTGCTAAAGCACTTTGAGTGGTCATAGGACTAGGAAAGCGCTATAAAACTACAAGTCCATTTACATTATACAGACCGATCAAACATTCTTCATCTCAGAGTAAACGGCCAACAGTATAACACACAACAGCGTGCACACGTATCACTGTGACTTCACAAGAAGTCTTGTTGAACAGATGATCAGGCCTGACAGTATTTCACACACGCGTTGCCTGACATGATTATTTATTACTCCCCATGCACACGTCCTTCATAACGTATTTTAATCTAATGCCATCAAGCATATGTTTTCAAACAAATATAGGTTTTTACTCCAGAGGCTGCATGTGTGAACATGCAAGGTAACGGTGTGGTGAGTCCTTCATATGCACTGTCACAGCCCGGCTCTGAGGCCGGGACAGCGATGGAAGAAACATCGCGCACTAACTACCTGTGAAGATGTACAGAAGGTGTTCTCCATCATATTGTTAAGAGTCTGTTCACATGATGTGGAGAACAACATGGAACCACAAAGGAGCTGTGCACGTATTGATTGAGGAATGCATTTGTGCTTTAATGTTGAACACTGCTGGTCACTTGTGGATTGCCTCCTTTCACACGTTTTAGCTCTTTACATGAGTGGAGTTTGGATTGCTGCGTTCCTCTTATGTTTATGTGATTTTGAATGTGCAGACCAGCTTGCTCCCAAATGTTACCCGAGGGGTGAATCAACTATCTGGATTTAAATTGTATTTATTAGGAGTCTGAATGTATTTTTCGCGACATCAGTTAGTATTGTTCCGTCCTGGATGTGATGTGCAGCCTGATCTAAAGTAGTGTCACCATGGCTGCTGGCCTTCTCTATTCTACTGCTGTCATCCATCACCAGTAGCTGTCTGTGTGTCTGTAGACTCTGATGTCAGAGAAGGTGACTCAGATGATGGAGTGGGCCTCCAAGCGGTCAGTGATCCGGATGAATGGAGAGAAGTTCCGGCGCTTTGTGAAGGCTCCTCCCAGGAACTACTCGGTGGTCATCATGTTCACGGCGCTGCAGCCACAGAGACAGTGTGGGGTCTGCAAGTAAGTAGCAAGCAATCGGCTCTGCTGTTATTTGAATTGTTATCTGTGAATTGAAATGCGTCTTTTCATTTCAGACAAGCTGATGAGGAGTTCCAGGTGCTGGCTAACTCCTGGCGTTATTCCTCTGCCTTCACTAACAAAGTCTTCTTTGCGGCTGTCGACTTCGATGAAGGATCGGACGTCTTTCAGATGGTGAGACATTCTCTGGTTCACCAAGACGGAAGTTCTGCCTTTAGTTTTCGAACGGTTTGCCGTCCATTCATTGACACCGAAAGCAAAGCAGCGTGTCGTAGCAGACATCGGACCGGCTGCTTCTCTCCACATCAGGAGAGCTGGTCAGCAGAGTGAGCTGCTTTACTGTCTGCTTGGACTGCAGGCCTTCAGTGTGTGGGGACTTGGCTTTGGAAAGTGTGGACAGGAAGTGGCAGTTCTCCTCCTGGGCACTGCAGGGGTGCCCTAGAGCAAGGCACCGAACCCCCAACTGGCCATGGGCTCCATCACTCTAACATCTCACACCTCATGTCCTGTTTGACGGTGTTTTCTGTGTTTGTGTTGCAGCTCAGTATGAATTCTGCTCCCACCTTCCTCCACTTCCCAGCCAAAGGGAAACCTCGTAAGACGGACACCTATGAGCTGCAGGTCAGAGGCTTCGCGGCGGAGCAGCTGGCCAGGTGGGTGGCAGACAGGACTGATGTGCAGGTAATTGCAGACATGCTGTTATGTGATCTATCGTTGTGTTTGCTGTGACTATATAATCCAATAACCTCGTCTCTGAACCATCACACTCTCTGAAGACTGCAGTCATGTTTGTCTGTTTTTCAGATCCGTGTCATTCGTCCTCCCAACTACGCAGGGCCTCTGCTGCTGGGCTTCCTCCTGGCTGTCATCGGAGGGCTGGCGTATTTGAGAAGACACAATTTGGAGTTTCTCTTTAACAAGAATGTCTGGGCCTTCTCTGCACTGGTAATAACAGCCCGCACACACACACACACACCACCACACAACGCATACATGGAGGTTACTGTCCTCCAAGCTTTTAAGAGTAGGAAGTAGACTGCTCCGACCTTGAAGTGTCTCAGCCAGAGAGCTCAGACCCTCCTGTGGGCAACAAACAAAGCAGCGGTTTTCAGCATCTTGGTCGGTAGGACTAACATGGACAATAAGTCGTGCCTCGTGCCTCCCTTCCCTCCAGCAGGGCCAGAAACACAGCCTGGGTCTCTGGCACCATGGTGTCGGTGTTGGCTCCCAGCGGTACCAGCAGTAACTCTGCTCCTGGAGGAGGTGATGCTGCTGCCAGATGCAGAGCTCTCCTCCTCCTGCAGGTTGAAGGCTACAGTGAAGCCTGATCTGGGTCTGTCCTTGGCAGGCTGTGTGAGTGTGAGCTGAAGAGTTTAAGAGATGAGATGATCCTTTATTAGTCCCACAGTGGGGAGATTCACAGGATCACAGCAGCAGAGTGGACAGTGCAACAAGATCCAAAATACAAGAGCAACAAGTAAGTACGTAAAAAGTACAAAATCCACAGTAACTAAGTAGAACTAAAATATTCTATATACAGACAGGGTATTTTTATTGCACAGTGTAATTATTGCAGTGATTTCTTCAGTGTTGCGTGTCTACTGGAGCACAGCAGCAGCAGCAGGAAGGAAGGACCTGCAGTACCTCTCCTTCACACACCGTATATACATGTACATGTCTATGTATATACGGTGTGTGAAGGAAGGACCTGCAGTACCTCTCCTTCACACACGGAGTGAATCAGCCGGTGGCTGAAGGAGCTGCACAGAGCTGCCAGGGCATCCTGCATGGGGTGGAGCTGTTGTCCATCAGGGATGATAGCTTAGCCATCATTCTCCTGTCTCCCACCGTATCCAGACACAAACACAGCACACTGCTGCCTTCTTGATGAGTTTGTTCAGTCTGTTCCCATCAGCTGCCGAGATGCTGCTGCCCCAGCAGACCGCTCCATAGAAGGTGGCTGATGCCACCACAGAAGAAGAAGGTCCTCAGGAGAGCTCCCTGCACTCCAAAGACCTGAGTCTCCTCAGCAGAGAGTCTGCTCTGACCCTCTTTGTAGAGTGTGTGTATGTGGTCAGTCCAGTCCAGTTTATTGTACAAGTGAACACCCAGGTACTTATACGATCTTCTGGGGAACCTGCCTGAGTTCGCTGGCCCGGTCTGTGGTTCTGTGCTGTATTCAGTGATTCTATTGAAGTCGTTATTCATCACTTAGCGAACACAATATGCAGAGGCAGAGGAGGGTACCAGCATCTTGTAAAGAAGTCCCGGTACACCAAAGAGTAACATGTAGAAGTGCCGGTGCTGCTACAGGTGAGTATCAACCCACTTCAGGTACTGACCTTTAGTACCTGGTTTAAGAAGGGTAATAGTGGCGAGTACAACAAGGCCTGAAGTTAAAACAACAGACTGTCACGTCTGTGGATGGAAAGCCTCTCAGCCCAGCTCCTGTGAATGAAGATACCCTGATGATTGTGTCGCTCTGGTTCTTTGTCTGTTTCAGTGCTTTGTTCTGATCATGACTTCAGGCCAGATGTGGAACCACATCAGAGGACCACCTTATGCACACAAGAACCCCAGCACCGGTCAAGTGGTGAGACAGAAGCACACTGTCCACATTCTATCTGCATCCCCATGGGCATGTGTGAACCAAGTATCAGCATGTGTTTAACTGGGGTGTGTTTTCAGAGCTACATCCACGGCAGCAGTCAGGCCCAGTTCGTGGCTGAGACGCACATCGTCCTCCTCTTCAGTATCCTTTCAGCTCTTACTCTCTCACAGTCTCACTGACCCAGAGTGTCGGCTCTGACCTGTTGCTTGTACCAGAGGAGGCTGAGTGAAAGTTGTCTCAACCTTGACCCCTCGCTCAGATGCTGCTGTTACCATGGGAATGGTGCTGCTGTGTGAGGCCGCTACCTCCGACATCGACATTGGAAAGAGGAAGAGTATGTGCACACAGACACACACATCAAAGTCTAATGTCCACATGTTGACTGCAACAGTTTGTACCATTCTATTCAGCAGCAGATAAACCAAAAGCTCCAAATGTTGTGAAAGAAAGTACGAGTTATGCCGTGTTCACACCGGTCGCGTTGATTTTTTGACGCACTGCAAAAAAGCGTCCAACGCACTGCACAATCGCGTCCAACGCGCCGCCGGTCGTGTTCAGACCAGACGCCGCAAAATCGCGTAGCGCCGGAGAGGGGGCGTGGTTTATCGTCCTGGAAGCCGTTCACATGGCCGCCATTTCTTTCCGCTGTCAACCGTGAAAGGAATAAGGACAATTGCTGCTTTGTACGTGTTGTGGAAGTCCCTCAAACATCGGAATGCCAAACGCCGTCATGTCTGGTTCATAATATTGTTCAGAGGAGCTCCGTGGATTGTATCGAGCTGTATTCACTGTCTAGCAAGCCACCGGTCGCTGTTTACTACAGCTGTAGGAACACAAAATAAACAGATTTGGCTGTGATTTAACGGCAATAAACCGACAAAAAGGGACTCCGAAATAACTACGTAATGATGCCGATTTGTAGGTTACTGGTCTTCTCAATGTAGCTCTGATGGATCGGTGCTAGGCTATGCTAACATCGTAGCAGCTCCACCAGCACTCAATAACGTCACGTAGACGTAAATACGGCAGCGTCTATTCATTGTTTGTACCGTATGGTTTACACACACACATGTATACACAGTTTGGTCCGGTCTCTGTTGATATGAGGTATCGTAGAGCTCTGGATGAACACAGACGGCTACAGGATTTATTTCCTGATTCAACAACGGCAGGAAGCCAGTAATGACAGGGGCAGCAACTCAACGCTGATAGGCTATCGCGCCACAGCGTCACGCGATTATGTCGCTGAAGTTGAAAAATTTCAACTCGCGCGTTGGCGATTTTGCGGCGTCCAACGCGTCCACCGCACTGCAATAACGCGTCCAACGCGCCGCGCCATCGCAAAATCGCGGCGCGCCGGTCTCATCGCGTCTGTGCATAGACTTTGTATGTAATGTCGACGCGCGTCAAAAAATCAACGCGACCGGTGTGAACACGGCATTAGACCTTCTGAAGTCATCTTAAAACACACAGACAGGAAACCAAGCTGCATTCTGGTCAGAATGAAGCCGTCAGATGAATATGTTGTCAGGATGAAAGCAGCGCCAGTCTCCATGAGGTAGTACCTCTGTAGCTCGTGGTACTTGTAGGAGGTTCTGGTAAACCTAGCCATTAATGATGAGAGTGTTTGACTTGATGGAAGTAGACCAGTATATCTTTGGCTCTGTAGTGACTTCTGACAGTTTATCACTGACGTTGAACAGAAAAGTAAATATAATCATTAGCTGAGGACCTTGCTGAATAGACAAGCATGCATGTCCATTCATCAACACAAGCGCAGGAATGTACTATATATGTAGCCAAACTGACTGTGTGTGTGTGTGTGTGTGTGTGTGTGTCAGTCATGTGTGTAGCAGGTATTGGTCTGGTGATGCTGTTCTTCAGCTGGCTGCTGTCAGTCTTCAGAGCAAAGTACCATGGATACCCATACAGGTAGGCACAGGGAGACCTGCTAGTAGGGCTGGGCGGTATGACCAAAAATGCATGTCACGGTATTTTGTAAGACTCTGGCGGTTTCACGGTATATCACGGTATTTTTTCGTGTTAAAGCATTAATTAATTAACACCGAAACGGCCGGCCAGCGAGTGGTGAACAGCTGTTTGTGTGGCGTGTCTTCCATTCCATCACTTCCTGTTTCCTTCACCTACATTCCCCTGGGTCCTAAAGCCCTCCATGGAAAGAAACGGGATTAGACCGTAGGATTTAGTTCTTAGTAGGTGTCTAAGACAACTAGCTCCGTCCGTAGCACTCCTAGCAGTGAACAATATATTTAGCTGCCTGTTGAAGAGCGACAGACGTTGTTTCGGCTGTGCACCGGTATGACGGTAGATGAAGAATTCATATCGTATGGGAAATTGAAACCGGTATACCGCCCAGCCCTACCTGCTACCATTGGCTGATGTGATGGCTGGTCCGCTGACTTAACATCCTCTTGTCTCTGGTGCAGCTTCCTGATGAGTTAATGCTGACCAGCATCCTCCAGCTTCACAGCCAGTATGAACAGGAAGCTCCCAAACGTGCTGTCAGCCAGCAGGGTGCTGCCCACGGACACGCCACATCTCTCTGCTTCATCTTCTAATCTGTTGAGCCAAACGTGTGTGTCAGCGCGCGCACACACACACTCACACACACACACACACACACTGTGCCTTCCTCTACAAAGACTCAAAGCAATTCAATTGCCAACAACAGAGCCATCACCAGTGTGCATTGTAAACTGTCTTGTGCCAAAAGGTGTTTTCTACATGAGAACTTTGGAATGTTGTTCTGGTCCAGCTGCTGCTGGACACACATCTGTATCTCTGTGTGAGGCCGGGATGGGCTCTGCTCTGTTTGTTTGTGAGTGGCTGAAGCTCAAGCAGGATATGATGTTCATGCTGTAGCCAACTGTACTTCAGTCATCCAGGGCTTCATTCTGGTAACATCTTATACGGGTCTTGTAATATCCTAACCAAGTTTTCTGGAAAGAACATGTTCTGGCAATAAATGTTGGGAAAATATATATAAACAGTACACAAATCACTATCCACTCATTTATTGAAGTTATTAAGCCTCAACCAATCTAAAGAGGGCCGATAAGTAAAGGAGGTGGAGTTCAGAAGCAACTGTTGATCGACACAATTAAACATGTATTTATTACTGGAAACTATTCTCCATTGATGTTGGATTGTAAGCTCATGGACAGTCAACCCAACACTGTCCACTCTCCAACTACCCAGTAGCACATTCTATCACTGCTTCCTGTTGTGTTTCTGGTCCTTTCTTAGCAGTGATTGGCTCGTTGCATCACTGGAGCGTGATACCTGTGAGGTAAACAAAAGAATGCATGTATAGGATAGAGTTCTATTTTCCACTTGAAGCAGTACGAGTCAAAGCAGCTTGGAATCAATGAAACCCTGAGAACTCCCAAGAAAGTAAGAAACCTCCGATCACCAGGCTCACAGATCAGTGTCCTCCAGTGCTGCCGCTCTGCCCCGTAGAGCGCTCTGCTTCTGCGTTGACCAACACTGAGGTCATCTTCCAAAGAAAAGGTTTCCACTAAGATGCTGCAGCTCCTCTGTGTGCCTCACACTGCTGAGCCACTGGGCTGTCTGAATAATATTCAGTCACTGTCATATTATTTGAATAAATCTCAAGGCAAGTTTATTAGTAGAGCACATTTCAGCAACACGGTAATTCAAAGTGCTTCACATAAAAGCATCAATCAGAATCGGCTGTATTGGCCGTGTGTGCTTACGCATACATGGAATTTGACTCCGGTTGCCACTCCGCTCTCAATGTACAAACACTCATTTACAATAAACTAAATATCTCTAAAAAGTAGAACAGATGTAGGTATAAACATAACAGCTTGTGTCCAGGGTGTGATGGTCTGCAGAGATCTTTCAGCCCGTTTCCTGACTCTGGAGGTGAACAAGTACAGGATGGAGGGCAGGCTGGAACCGATGATCCTCTCCGCAGACCTGATGGTCCGTTGCAGTCTGTTCCTGTCCTGTTTAGTGGCCGATCCAAACCACACAGTGATGGAGGAGCAGAGAACAGACTGGATGATGGTGGAGTAGAACAGGATCAGCAGTTCCTGAGCTGGAGCAGGAAGTTCAACCTCTGCTGGACCTTTCTCCTGATGGTGTTGATGTTGGGAGCCCACTTCAGGTCCCGGGAGATTGTGGATCCCAGAAACCTGAAGGTCTCCACAGCGGACCTCAAAACATAAGGCAGAAGAAAAGAGATGTAAGAACTGATTGAAACATTAAAAAGCCATTAAAACACTAAAAAGCAGCGTAAGAAATAAAACACAGTAGTATTCATATCCTTGAATCAGGTTCAATTAAAGGCAGCAGCAAACAAGTCTTGCAGGTGATGAAAGAACTGATGAATGAAGAATTAGTTTTATTTAAATCAAATGGCCTCTGCTCAATGAAAGGGACGGTGTGTCTCACAGAGAGCGGTGTCTGAAGAGCTCTCGCTCCTCCCTCTCTAACCTGCTAACGTATAGCATAGCTCTGAAGAGAGCCGGCTCCTCCCGTGCTAACCTGCTAACGTATAGCATAGCTCTGAAGAGAGCCGGCTCCTCCCGCGCTAACCTGCTAACGTATAGCATAGCTCTGAAGAGAGCCGGCTCCTCCCGCGCTAACCTGCTAACGTATAGCATAGCTCTGAAGAGAGCCGGCTCCTCCCCCGCTAACCTGCTAATGTATAGCATAGCTCTGAAGAGCTCTCGCTCCTCCCGCGCTAACCTGCTAACGTATAGCATAGCTCTGAAGAGAGCCGGCTCCTCCCGCGCTAACCTGCTAACGTATAGCATAGCTCTGAAGAGCTCTCGCTCCTCCCTCTCTAACCTGCTAACGTATAGCATAGCTCTGAAGAGAGCCGGCTCCTCCCGCGCTAACCTGCTAACGTATAGCATAGCTCTGAAGAGAGCCGGCTCCTCCCGCGCTAACCTGCTAACGTATAGCATAGCTCTGAAGAGCTCTCGCTCCTCCCGCGCTAACCTGCTAACGTATAGCATAGCTCTGAAGAGCTCTCGCTCCTCCCGCGCTAACCTGCTAACGTATAGCATAGCTCTGAAGAGCTCTCGCTCCTCCCTCTCTAACCTGCTAACGTATAGCATAGCTCTGAAGAGAGCCGGCTCCTCTCGCGCTAACCTGCTAACGTATAGCATAGCTCTGAAGAGAGCCGGCTCCTCCCGCGCTAACCTGCTAACGTATAGCATAGCTCTGAAGAGCTCTCGCTCCTCCCGCGCTAACCTGCTAACGTATACAGCATAGCTCTGAAGAGCTCTCGCTCCTTCCTCTCTAACCTGCTAACGTATAGCATAGCTCTGAAGAGAGCTGGCTCCTCCCGCGCTAACCTGCTAACGTATAGCATAGCTCTGAAGAGCTCTCGCTCCTCCCGCGCTAACCTGCTAACGTATAGCATAGCTCTGAAGAGAGCCGGCTCCTCCCGCGCTAACCTGCTAACGTATAGCATAGCTCTGAAGAGAGCCGGCTCCTCCCGCGCTAACCTGCTAACGTATAGCATAGCTCTGAAGATCTCTCGCTCCTCCCGCGCTAACCTGCTAACGTATAGCATAGCTCTGAAGAGCTCTCGCTCCTCCCGCTCTAACCTGCTAACGTATAGCATAGCTCTGAAGAGCTCTCGCTCCTCCCGCGCTAACCTGCTAACGTATAGCATAGCTCTGAAGAGAGCCGGCTCCTCCCGCGCTAACCTGCTAACGTATAGCATATCTCTGAAGAGAGCCGGCTCCTCCCGCGCTAACCTGCTAACGTATAGCATAGCTCTGAAGAGCTCTCGCTCCTCCCGCTCTAACCTGCTAACGTATAGCATAGCTCTGAAGAGCTCTCGCTCCTCCCGCGCTAACCTGCTAACGTATAGCATAGCTCTGAAGAGCTCTCGCTCCTCCCGCTCTAACCTGCTAACGTATAGCATAGCTCTGAAGAGCTCTCGCTCCTCCCGCTCTAACCTGCTAACGTATAGCATAGCTCTGAAGAGGTCTCGCTCCTCCCGTTCTAACCTGCTAACGTATAGCATAGCTCTGAAGAGAGCCGGCTCCTTCCTCTCTAACCTGCTAACGTATACAGCATAGCTCTGAAGAGCTCTCGCTCCTTCCTCTCTAACCTGCTAACGTATAGCATAGCTCTGAAGAGAGCTGGCTCCTCCCGCGCTAACCTGCTAACGTATAGCATAGCTCTGAAGAGCTCTCGCTCCTCCCGCGCTAACCTGCTAACGTATAGCATAGCTCTGAAGAGAGCCGGCTCCTCCCGCGCTAACCTGCTAACGTATAGCATAGCTCTGAAGAGAGCCGGCTCCTCCCGCGCTAACCTGCTAACGTATAGCATAGCTCTGAAGATCTCTCGCTCCTCCCGCGCTAACCTGCTAACGTATAGCATAGCTCTGAAGAGCTCTCGCTCCTCCCGCTCTAACCTGCTAACGTATAGCATAGCTCTGAAGAGCTCTCGCTCCTCCCTCTCTAACCTGCTAACGTATAGCATAGCTCTGAAGAGAGCCGGCTCCTCCCGCGCTAACCTGCTAACGTATAGCATAGCTCTGAAGAGCTCTCGCTCCTCCCGCGCTAACCTGCTAACGTATAGCATAGCTCTGAAGAGCTCTCGCTCCTCCCTCTCTAACCTGCTAACGTATAGCATAGCTCTGAAGACAGCCGGCTCCTCCCGCGCTAACCTGCTAACGTATAGCATAGCTCTGAAGAGAGCCGGCTCCTCCCGCGCTAACCTGCTAACGTATAGCATAGCTCTGAAGAGCTCTCGCTCCTCCCGCTCTAACCTGCTAACGTATAGCATAGCTCTGAAGAGAGCCGGCTCCTCCCGCGCTAACCTGCTAACGTATAGCATAGCTCTGAAGAGAGCCGGCTCCTCCCGCGCTAACCTGCTAACGTATAGCATAGCTCTGAAGAGCTCTCGCTCCTCCCGCGCTAACCTGCTAACGTATAGCATAGCTCTGAAGAGCTCTCGCTCCTCCCGCTCTAACCTGCTAACGTATAGCATAGCTCTGAAGAGCTCTCGCTCCTCCCGCTCTAACCTGCTAACGTATAGCATAGCTCTGAAGAGCTCTCGCTCCTCCCGCTCTAACCTGCTAACGTATAGCATAGCTCTGAAGCGTTCTCGCTCCTCCCGTTCTAACCTGCTAACGTATAGCATAGCTCTGAAGAGAGCCGGCTCCTTCCTCTCTAACCTGCTAACGTATACAGCATAGCTCTGAAGAGCTCTCGCTCCTCCCGCTCTAACCTGCTAATGTATAGCATAGCTCTGAAGAGCTCTCGCTCCTCCCGCTCTAACCTGCTAACGTATAGCATAGCTCTGAAGAGGTCTCGCTCCTCCCGTTCTAACCTGCTAACGTATAGCATAGCTCTGAAGAGAGCCGGCTCCTCCCGCGCTAACCTGCTAACGTATAGCATAGCTCTGAAGAGCTCTCGCTCCTCCCGCGCTAACCTGCTAACGTATACAGCATAGCTCTGAAGAGCTCTCGCTCCTTCCTCTCTAACCTGCTAACGTATAGCATAGCTCTGAAGAGAGCTGGCTCCTCCCGCGCTAACCTGCTAACGTATAGCATAGCTCTGAAGAGCTCTCGCTCCTCCCGCGCTAACCTGCTAACGTATAGCATAGCTCTGAAGAGAGCCGGCTCCTCCCGCGCTAACCTGCTAACGTATAGCATAGCTCTGAAGAGAGCCGGCTCCTCCCGCGCTAACCTGCTAACGTATAGCATAGCTCTGAAGATCTCTCGCTCCTCCCGCGCTAACCTGCTAACGTATAGCATAGCTCTGAAGAGCTCTCGCTCCTCCCGCTCTAACCTGCTAACGTATAGCATAGCTCTGAAGAGCTCTCGCTCCTCCCGCGCTAACCTGCTAACGTATAGCATAGCTCTGAAGAGAGCCGGCTCCTCCCGCGCTAACCTGCTAACGTATAGCATATCTCTGAAGAGAGCCGGCTCCTCCCGCGCTAACCTGCTAACGTATAGCATAGCTCTGAAGAGCTCTCGCTCCTCCCGCGCTAACCTGCTAACGTATAGCATAGCTCTGAAGAGCTCTCGCTCCTCCCGCTCTAAACTGCTAACGTATAGCATAGCTCTGAAGAGCTCTCGCTCCTCCCGCTCTAACCTGCTAACGTATAGCATAGCTCTGAAGAGGTCTCGCTCCTCCCGTTCTAACCTGCTAACGTATAGCATAGCTCTGAAGAGAGCCGGCTCCTTCCTCTCTAACCTGCTAACGTATACAGCATAGCTCTGAAGAGCTCTCGCTCCTTCCTCTCTAACCTGCTAACGTATAGCATAGCTCTGAAGAGAGCTGGCTCCTCCCGCGCTAACCTGCTAACGTATAGCATAGCTCTGAAGAGCTCTCGCACCTCCCGCGCTAACCTGCTAACGTATAGCATAGCTCTGAAGAGAGCCGGCTCCTCCCGCGCTAACCTGCTAACGTATAGCATAGCTCTGAAGAGAGCCGGCTCCTCCCGCGCTAACCTGCTAACGTATAGCATAGCTCTGAAGATCTCTCGCTCCTCCCGCGCTAACCTGCTAACGTATAGCATAGCTCTGAAGAGCTCTCGCTCCTCCCGCTCTAACCTGCTAACGTATAGCATAGCTCTGAAGAGCTCTCGCTCCTCCCTCTCTAACCTGCTAACGTATAGCATAGCTCTGAAGAGAGCCGGCTCCTCCCGCGCTAACCTGCTAACGTATAGCATAGCTCTGAAGAGCTCTCGCTCCTCCCGCGCTAACCTGCTAACGTATAGCATAGCTCTGAAGAGCTCTCGCTCCTCCCTCTCTAACCTGCTAACGTATAGCATAGCTCTGAAGACAGCCGGCTCCTCCCGCGCTAACCTGCTAACGTATAGCATAGCTCTGAAGAGAGCCGGCTCCTCCCGCGCTAACCTGCTAACGTATAGCATAGCTCTGAAGAGCTCTCGCTCCTCCCGCTCTAACCTGCTAACGTATAGCATAGCTCTGAAGAGAGCCGGCTCCTCCCGCGCTAACCTGCTAACGTATAGCATAGCTCTGAAGAGAGCCGGCTCCTCCCGCGCTAACCTGCTAACGTATAGCATAGCTCTGAAGAGCTCTCGCTCCTCCCGCGCTAACCTGCTAACGTATAGCATAGCTCTGAAGAGCTCTCGCTCCTCCCGCTCTAACCTGCTAACGTATAGCATAGCTCTGAAGAGCTCTCGCTCCTCCCGCTCTAACCTGCTAACGTATAGCATAGCTCTGAAGAGCTCTCGCTCCTCCCGCTCTAACCTGCTAACGTATAGCATAGCTCTGAAGCGTTCTCGCTCCTCCCGTTCTAACCTGCTAACGTATAGCATAGCTCTGAAGAGAGCCGGCTCCTTCCTCTCTAACCTGCTAACGTATACAGCATAGCTCTGAAGAGCTCTCGCTCCTCCCGCTCTAACCTGCTAATGTATAGCATAGCTCTGAAGAGCTCTCGCTCCTCCCGCTCTAACCTGCTAACGTATAGCATAGCTCTGAAGAGGTCTCGCTCCTCCCGTTCTAACCTGCTAACGTATAGCATAGCTCTGAAGAGAGCCGGCTCCTTCCTCTCTAACCTGCTAACTTATACAGCATAGCTCTGAAGAGCTCTCGCTCCTTCCTCTCTAACCTGCTAACGTATACAGCATAGCTCTGAAGAGCTCTCGCTCCTCCTGCGCTAACCTGCTAACGTATAGCATAGCTCTGAAGAGAGCCGGCTCCTCCCGCGCTAACCTGCTAACGTATAGCATAGCTCTGAAGAGCTCTCGCTCCTCCCTCTCTAACCTGCTAACGTATAGCATAGCTCTGAAGAGAGCCGGCTCCTCCCGCGCTAACCTGCTAACGTATAGCATAGCTCTGAAGAGAGCCGGCTCCTCCCGCGCTAACCTGCTAACGTATAGCATAGCTCTGAAGAGAGCCGGCTCCTCCCGCGCTAACCTGCTAACGTATAGCATAGCTCTGAAGAGCTCTCGCTCCTCCCGCGCTAACCTGCTAACGTATAGCATAGCTCTGAAGAGCTCTCGCTCCTCCCTCTCTAACCTGCTAACGTATAGCATAGCTCTGAAGAGAGCCGGCTCCTCCCGCGCTAACCTGCTAACGTATAGCATAGCTCTGAAGAGCTCTCGCTCCTCCCGCGCTAACCTGCTAACGTATAGCATAGCTCTGAAGAGCTCTCGCTCCTCCCTCTCTAACCTGCTAACGTATAGCATAGCTCTGAAGAGAGCCGGCTCCTCCCGCGCTAACCTGCTAACGTATAGCATAGCTCTGAAGAGAGCCGGCTCCTCCCGCGCTAACCTGCTAACGTATAGCATAGCTCTGAAGAGCTCTTGCTCCTCCCGCTCTAACCTGCTAACGTATAGCATAGCTCTGAAGAGAGCCGGCTCCTCCCGTGCTAACCTGCTAACGTATAGCATAGCTCTGAAGAGAGCCGGCTCCTCCCGCGCTAACCTGCTAACGTATAGCATAGCTCTGAAGAGCTCTCGCTCCTCCCGCGCTAACCTGCTAACGTATAGCATAGCTCTGAAGAGCTCTCGCTCCTCCCGCTCTAACCTGCTAACGTATAGCATAGCTCTGAAGAGCTCTCGCTCCTCCCGCTCTAACCTGCTAACGTATAGCATAGCTCTGAAGAGTTCTCGCTCCTCCCGTTCTAACCTGCTAACGTATAGCATAGCTCTGAAGAGAGCCGGCTCCTTCCTCTCTAACCTGCTAACGTATACAGCATAGCTCTGAAGAGCTCTCGCTCCTCCCGCTCTAACCTGCTAACGTATAGCATAGCTCTGAAGAGCTCTCGCTCCTCCCGCGCTAACCTGCTAACGTATAGCATAGCTCTGAAGAGCTCTCGCTCCTCCCGCTCTAACCTGCTAACGTATAGCATAGCTCTGAAGAGCTCTCGCTCCTCCCGCTCTAACCTGCTAACGTATAGCATAGCTCTGAAGAGTTCTCGCTCCTCCCGTTCTAACCTGCTAACGTATAGCATAGCTCTGAAGAGAGCCGGCTCCTTCCTCTCTAACCTGCTAACGTATACAGCATAGCTCTGAAGAGCTCTCGCTCCTCCCGCTCTAACCTGCTAACGTATAGCATAGCTCTGAAGAGCTCTCGCTCCTCCCGTTCTAACCTGCTAACGTATAGCATAGCTCTGAAGAGAGCCGGCTCCTCCCGCGCTAACCTGCTAACGTATAGCATAGCTCTGAAGAGCTCTCGCTCCTCCCGCTCTAACCTGCTAACGTATAGCATAGCTCTGAAGAGCTCTCGCTCCTCCCGCTCTAACCTGCTAACGTATAGCATAGCTCTGAAGAGTTCTCGCTCCTCCCGTTCTAACCTGCTAACGTATAGCATAGCTCTGAAGAGAGCCGGCTCCTTCCTCTCTAACCTGCTAACGTATACAGCATAGCTCTGAAGAGCTCTCGCTCCTCCCGCTCTAACCTGCTAACGTATAGCATAGCTCTGAAGAGCTCTCGCTCCTCCCGTTCTAACCTGCTAACGTATAGCATAGCTCTGAAGAGAGCCGGCTCCTCCCGCGCTAACCTGCTAACGTATAGCATAGCTCTGAAGAGCTCTCGCTCCTCCCTCTCTAACCTGCTAACGTATAGCATAGCTCTAAAGAGAGCCGGCTCCTCCCGCGCTAACCTGCTAACATATAGCATAGCTCTGAAGAGAGCCGGCTCCTCCCGCGCTAACCTGCTAACGTATAGCATAGCTCTGAAGAGAGCCGGCTCCTCCCGCGCTAACCTGCTAACATATAGCATAGCTCTGAAGAGCTCTCGCTCCTCCCGCGCTAACCTGCTAACGTATAGCATAGCTCTGAAGAGCTCTCGCTCCTCCCTCTCTAACCTGCTAACGTATAGCATAGCTCTGAAGAGAGCCGGCTCCTCCCGCGCTAACCTGCTAACGTATAGCATAGCTCTGAAGAGCTCTCGCTCCTCCTGCGCTAACCTGCTAACGTATAGCATAGCTCTGAAGAGCTCTCGCTCCTCCCGCTCTAACCTGCTAACGTATAGCATAGCTCTGAAGAGCTCTCGCTCCTCCCGCTCTAACCTGCTAACGTATAGCATAGCTCTGAAGAGTTCTCGCTCCTCCCGTTCTAACCTGCTAACGTATAGCATAGCTCTGAAGAGAGCCGGCTCCTTCCTCTCTAACCTGCTAACGTATACAGCATAGCTCTGAAGAGCTCTCGCTCCTCCCGCTCTAACCTGCTAACGTATAGCATAGCTCTGAAGAGCTCTCGCTCCTCCCGTTCTAACCTGCTAACGTATACTGCATAGCTCTGAAGAGCTCTCGCTCCTCCCTCTCTAACCTGCTAACGTATAGCATAGCTCTGAAGAGAGCCGGCTCCTCCCATGCTAACCTGCTAACGTATAGCATAGCTCTGAAGAGAGCCGGCTCCTCCCGCGCTAACCTGCTAACGTATAGCATAGCTCTGAAGAGAGCCGGCTCCTCACGCGCTAACCTGCTAACGTATAGCATAGCTCTGAAGAGAGCCGGCTCCTCCCGCGCTAACCTGCTAACGTATAGCATAGCTCTGAAGAGCTCTCGCTCCTCCCGCGCTAACCTGCTAACGTATAGCATAGCTCTGAAGAGAGCCGGCTCCTCCCGCGCTAACCTGCTAACGTATAGCATAGCTCTGAAGAGCTCTCGCTCCTCCCTCTCTAACCTGCTAACGTATAGCATAGCTCTGAAGAGAGCCGGCTCCTCCCTCTCTAACCTGCTAACGTATAGCATAGCTCTGAAGAGCTCTCGCTCCTCCCGCGCTAACCTGCTAACGTATAGCATAGCTCTGAAGAGCTCTCGCTCCTCCCGCTCTAACCTGCTAACGTATAGCATAGCTCTGAAGAGCTCTCGCTCCTCCCTCTCCAACTTGCTAACGTATAGCATAGCTCTGAAGAGTTCTCGCTCCTCCCGCTCTAACCTGCTAACGTATAGCATAGCTCTGAAGAGCTCTCGCTCCTCCCCCTCTAACCTGCTAACATATAGCATAGCTCTGAAGAGCTCTCGCCCCTCCCGCGCTAACCTGCTAACGTATAGCATAGCTCTGAAGAGCTCTCGCTCCTCCCGCGCTAACCTGCTAACGTATAGCATAGCTCTGAAGAGCTCTCGCTCCTCCCTCTCTAACCTGCTAACGTATAGCATAGCTCTGAAGAGAGCCGGCTCCTCTCGCGCTAACCTGCTAACGTATAGCATAGCTCTGAAGAGAGCCGGCTCCTCCCGCGCTAACCTGCTAACGTATAGCATAGCTCTGAAGAGCTCTCGCTCCTCCCGCGCTAACCTGCTAACGTATAGCATAGCTCTGAAGAGAGCCGGCTCCTCCCGCGCTAACCTGCTAACGTATAGCATAGCTCTGAAGAGAGCCGGCTCCTCCCGCGCTAACCTGCTAACGTATAGCATAGCTCTGAAGAGCTCTCGCTCCTCCCGCGCTAACCTGCTAACGTATAGCATAGCTCTGAAGAGCTCTCGCTCCTCCCGCTCTAACCTGCTAACGTATAGCATAGCTCTGAAGAGCTCTCGCTCCTCCCGCTCTAACCTGCTAACGTATAGCATAGCTCTGAAGATGTCTCGCTCCTCCCGTTCTAACCTGCTAACGTATAGCATAGCTCTGAAGAGAGCCGGCTCCTTCCTCTCTAACCTGCTAACGTATACAGCATAGCTCTGAAGAGCTCTCGCTCCTTCCTCTCTAACCTGCTAACGTATAGCATAGCTCTGAAGAGAGCTGGCTCCTCCCGCGCTAACCTGCTAACGTATAGCATAGCTCTGAAGAGCTCTCGCTCCTCCCGCGCTAACCTGCTAACGTATAGCATAGCTCTGAAGAGAGCCGGCTCCTCCCGCGCTAACCTGCTAACGTATAGCATAGCTCTGAAGAGAGCCGGCTCCTCCCGCGCTAACCTGCTAACGTATAGCATAGCTCTGAAGAGCTCTCGCTCCTCCCGTGCTAACCTGCTAACGTATAGCATAGCTCTGAAGAGCTCTCGCTCCTCCCGCTCTAACCTGCTAACGTATAGCATAGCTCTGAAGAGCTCTCGCTCCTCCCGCTCTAACCTGCTAACGTATAGCATAGCTCTGAAGAGGTCTCGCTCCTCCCGTTCTAACCTGCTAACGTATAGCATAGCTCTGAAGAGAGCCGGCTCCTTCCTCTCTAACCTGCTAACGTATACAGCATAGCTCTGAAGAGCTCTCGCTCCTTCCTCTCTAACCTGCTAACGTATACAGCATAGCTCTGAAGAGCTCTCGCTCCTCCTGCGCTAACCTGCTAACGTATAGCATAGCTCTGAAGAGAGCCGGCTCCTCCCGCGCTAACCTGCTAACGTATAGCATAGCTCTGAAGAGCTCTCGCTCCTCCCTCTCTAACCTGCTAACGTATAGCATAGCTCTGAAGAGAGCCGGCTCCTCCCGCGCTAACCTGCTAACGTATAGCATAGCTCTGAAGAGAGCCGGCTCCTCCCGCGCTAACCTGCTAACGTATAGCATAGCTCTGAAGAGAGCCGGCTCCTCCCGCGCTAACCTGCTAACGTATAGCATAGCTCTGAAGAGCTCTCGCTCCTCCCTCTCTAACCTGCTAACGTATAGCATAGCTCTGAAGAGAGCCGGCTCCTCCCGCGCTAACCTGCTAACGTATAGCATAGCTCTGAAGAGCTCTCGCTCCTCCCGCGCTAACCTGCTAATGTATAGCATAGCTCTGAAGAGCTCTCGCTCCTCCCTCTCTAACCTGCTAACGTATAGCATAGCTCTGAAGAGAGCCGGCTCCTCCCGCGCTAACCTGCTAACGTATAGCATAGCTCTGAAGAGAGCCGGCTCCTCCCGCGCTAACCTGCTAACGTATAGCATAGCTCTGAAGAGCTCTCGCTCTTCCCGCGCTAACCTGCTAACGTATAGCATAGCTCTGAAGAGCTCTTGCTCCTCCCGCTCTAACCTGCTAACGTATAGCATAGCTCTGAAGAGAGCCGGCTCCTCCCGCGCTAACCTGCTAACGTATAGCATAGCTCTGAAGAGAGCCGGCTCCTCCCGCGCTAACCTGCTAACGTATAGCATAGCTCTGAAGAGCTCTCGCTCCTCCCGCGCTAACCTGCTAACGTATAGCATAGCTCTGAAGAGCTCTCGCTCCTCCCGCTCTAACCTGCTAACGTATAGCATAGCTCTGAAGAGCTCTCGCTCCTCCCGCTCTAACCTGCTAACGTATAGCATAGCTCTGAAGAGTTCTCGCTCCTCCCGTTCTAACCTGCTAACGTATAGCATAGCTCTGAAGAGAGCCGGCTCCTTCCTCTCTAACCTGCTAACGTATACAGCATAGCTCTGAAGAGCTCTCGCTCCTCCCGCTCTAACCTGCTAACGTATAGCATAGCTCTGAAGAGCTCTCGCTCCTCCCGTTCTAACCTGCTAACGTATACAGCATAGCTCTGAAGAGCTCTCGCTCCTCCCGCTCTAACCTGCTAACGTATAGCATAGCTCTGAAGAGCTCTCGCTCCTCCCGTTCTAACCTGCTAACGTATAGCATAGCTCTGAAGAGAGCCGGCTCCTCCCGCGCTAACCTGCTAACGTATAGCATAGCTCTGAAGAGAGCCGGCTCCTCCCGCGCTAACCTGCTAACGTATAGCATAGCTCTGAAGAGCTCTCGCTCCTCCCGCGCTAACCTGCTAACGTATAGCATAGCTCTGAAGAGCTCTCGCTCCTCCCGCGCTAACCTGCTAACGTATAGCATAGCTCTGAAGAGCTCTCGCTCCTCCCGCTCTAACCTGCTAACGTATAGCATAGCTCTGAAGAGCTCTCGCTCCTCCCGCTCTAACCTGCTAACGTATAGCATAGCTCTGAAGAGGTCTCGCTCCTCCCGTTCTAACCTGCTAACGTATAGCATAGCTCTGAAGAGAGCCGGCTCCTTCCTCTCTAACCTGCTAACGTATACAGCATAGCTCTGAAGAGCTCTCGCTCCTTCCTCTCTAACCTGCTAACGTATACAGCATAGCTCTGAAGAGCTCTCGCTACTCCCTCTCTAACCTGCTAACGTATAGCATAGCTCTGAAGAGAGCCGGCTCCTCCCGCGCTAACCTGCTAACGTATAGCATAGCTCTGAAGAGCTCTCGCTACTCCCTCTCTAACCTGCTAACGTATAGCATAGCTCTGAAGAGAGCCGGCTCCTCCCGCGCTAACCTGCTAACGTATAGCATAGCTCTGAAGAGAGCCGGCTCCTCCCGCGCTAACCTGCTAACGTATAGCATAGCTCTGAAGAGCTCTCGCTCCTCCCGCGCTAACCTGCTAATGTATAGCATAGCTCTGAAGAGCTCTCGCTCCTCCCTCTCTAACCTGCTAACGTATAGCATAGCTCTGAAGAGCTCTCGCTCCTCCCGCGCTAACCTGCTAACGTATAGCATAGCTCTGAAGAGCTCTCGCTCCTCCCTCTCTAACCTGCTAACGTATAGCATAGCTCTGAAGAGAGCCGGCTCCTCCCGCGCTAACCTGCTAACGTATAGCATAGCTCTGAAGAGAGCCGGCTCCTCCCGCGCTAACCTGCTAACGTATAGCATAGCTCTGAAGAGCTCTCGCTCCTCCCGCGCTAACCTGCTAACGTATAGCATAGCTCTGAAGAGCTCTCGCTCCTCCCGCTCTAACCTGCTAACGTATAGCATAGCTCTGAAGAGAGCCGGCTCCTCCCGCGCTAACCTGCTAACGTATAGCATAGCTCTGAAGAGAGCCGGCTCCTCCCGCGCTAACCTGCTAACGTATAGCATAGCTCTGAAGAGCTCTCGCTCCTCCCGCGCTAACCTGCTAACGTATAGCATAGCTCTGAAGAGAGCCGGCTCCTTCCTCTCTAACCTGCTAACGTATACAGCATAGCTCTGAAGAGCTCTCGCTCCTCCCGCTCTAACCTGCTAACGTATAGCATAGCTCTGAAGAGCTCTCGCTCCTCCCGCGCTAACCTGCTAACGTATAGCATAGCTCTGAAGAGAGCCGGCTCCTCCCGCGCTAACCTGCTAACGTATAGCATAGCTCTGAAGAGCTCTCGCTCCTCCCGCGCTAACCTGCTAACGTATAGCATAGCTCTGAAGAGCTCTCGCTCCTCCCGCTCTAACCTGCTAACGTATAGCATAGCTCTGAAGAGAGCCGGCTCCTCCCGCGCTAACCTGCTAACGTATAGCATAGCTCTGAAGAGAGCCGGCTCCTCCCGCGCTAACCTGCTAACGTATAGCATAGCTCTGAAGAGCTCTCGCTCCTCCCGCGCTAACCTGCTAACGTATAGCATAGCTCTGAAGAGAGCCGGCTCCTTCCTCTCTAACCTGCTAACGTATACAGCATAGCTCTGAAGAGCTCTCGCTCCTCCCGCTCTAACCTGCTAACGTATAGCATAGCTCTGAAGAGCTCTCGCTCCTCCCGTTCTAACCTGCTAACGTATAGCATAGCTCTGAAGAGCTCTCGCTCCTCCCGTTCTAACCTGCTAACGTATAGCATAGCTCTGAAGACAGCCGGCTCCTCCCACGCTAACCTGCTAACGTATAGCATAGCTCTAAAGAGAGCCGGCTCCTCCCGCGCTAACCTGCTAACATATAGCATAGCTCTGAAGAGAGCCGGCTCCTCCCGCGCTAACCTGCTAACGTATAGCATAGCTCTGAAGAGCTCTCGCTCCTCCCGCTCTAACCTGCTAACGTATAGCATAGCTCTGAAGAGTTCTCGCTCCTCCCGTTCTAACCTGCTAACGTATAGCATAGCTCTGAAGAGAGCCGGCTCCTTCCTCTCTAACCTGCTAACGTATACAGCATAGCTCTGAAGAGCTCTCGCTCCTCCCGCTCTAACCTGCTAACGTATAGCATAGCTCTGAAGAGCTCTCGCTCCTCCCGTTCTAACCTGCTAACGTATACAGCATAGCTCTGAAGAGCTCTCGCTCCTCCCGCTCTAACCTGCTAACGTATAGCATAGCTCTGAAGAGCTCTCGCTCCTCCCGTTCTAACCTGCTAACGTATAGCATAGCTCTGAAGACAGCCGGCTCCTCCCGCGCTAACCTGCTAACGTATAGCATAGCTCTGAAGAGCTCTCGCTCCTCCCTCTCTAACCTGCTAACGTATAGCATAGCTCTAAAGAGAGCCGGCTCCTCCCGCGCTAACCTGCTAACATATAGCATAGCTCTGAAGAGAGCCGGCTCCTCCCGCGCTAACCTGCTAACGTATAGCATAGCTCTGAAGAGAGCCGGCTCCTCCCGCGCTAACCTGCTAACATATAGCATAGCTCTGAAGAGCTCTCGCTCCTCCCGCGCTAACCTGCTAACGTATAGCATAGCTCTGAAGAGCTCTCGCTCCTCCCTCTCTAACCTGCTAACGTATAGCATAGCTCTGAAGAGAGCCGGCTCCTCCCGCGCTAACCTGCTAACGTATAGCATAGCTCTGAAGAGAGCCGGCTCCTCCCGCGCTAACCTGCTAACGTATAGCATAGCTCTGAAGAGCTCTCGCTCCTCCCGCGCTAACCTGCTAACGTATAGCATAGCTCTGAAGAGCTCTCGCTCCTCCCGCGCTAACCTGCTAACGTATAGCATAGCTCTGAAGAGCTCTCGCTCCTCCCGCGCTAACCTGCTAACGTATAGCATAGCTCTGAAGAGCTCTCGCTCCTCCCGCGCTAACCTGCTAACGTATAGCATAGCTCTGAAGAGCTCTCGCTCCTCCCGCTCTAACCTGCTAACGTATAGCATAGCTCTGAAGAGGTCTCGCTCCTCCCGTTCTAACCTGCTAACGTATAGCATAGCTCTGAAGAGAGCCGGCTCCTTCCTCTCTAACCTGCTAACGTATACAGCATAGCTCTGAAGAGCTCTCGCTCCTTCCTCTCTAACCTGCTAACGTATACAGCATAGCTCTGAAGAGCTCTCGCTCCTCCTGCGCTAACCTGCTAACGTATAGCATAGCTCTGAAGAGAGCCGGCTCCTCCCGCGCTAACCTGCTAACGTATAGCATAGCTCTGAAGAGCTCTCGCTCCTCCCTCTCTAACCTGCTAACGTATAGCATAGCTCTGAAGAGAGCCGGCTCCTCCCGCGCTAACCTGCTAACGTATAGCATAGCTCTGAAGAGAGCCGGCTCCTCCCGCGCTAACCTGCTAACGTATAGCATAGCTCTGAAGATAGCCGGCTCCTCCTGCGCTAACCTGCTAACGTATAGCATAGCTCTGAAGAGCTCTCGCTCCTCCCGCGCTAACCTGCTAATGTATAGCATAGCTCTGAAGAGCTCTCGCTCCTCCCTCTCTAACCTGCTAACGTATAGCATAGCTCTGAAGAGAGCCGGCTCCTCCGGCGCTAACCTGCTAACGTATAGCATAGCTCTGAAGAGCTCTCGCTCCTCCCGCGCTAACCTGCTAACGTATAGCATAGCTCTGAAGAGCTCTCGCTCCTCCCTCTCTAACCTGCTAACGTATAGCATAGCTCTGAAGAGAGCCGGCTCCTCCCGCGCTAACCTGCTAACGTATAGCATAGCTCTGAAGAGAGCCGGCTCCTCCCGCGCTAACCTGCTAACGTATAGCATAGCTCTGAAGAGCTCTCGCTCCTCCCGCGCTAACCTGCTAACGTATAGCATAGCTCTGAAGAGCTCTCGCTCCTCCCGCTCTAACCTGCTAACGTATAGCATAGCTCTGAAGAGAGCCGGCTCCTCCCGCGCTAACCTGCTAACGTATAGCATAGCTCTGAAGAGAGCCGGCTCCTCCCGCGCTAACCTGCTAACGTATAGCATAGCTCTGAAGAGCTCTCGCTCCTCCCGCGCTAACCTGCTAACGTATAGCATAGCTCTGAAGAGAGCCGGCTCCTTCCTCTCTAACCTGCTAACGTATACAGCATAGCTCTGAAGAGCTCTCGCTCCTCCCGCTCTAACCTGCTAACGTATAGCATAGCTCTGAAGAGCTCTCGCTCCTCCCGTTCTAACCTGCTAACGTATAGCATAGCTCTGAAGAGCTCTCGCTCCTCCCGTTCTAACCTGCTAACGTATAGCATAGCTCTGAAGACAGCCGGCTCCTCCCGCGCTAACCTGCTAATGTATAGCATAGCTCTGAAGAGCTCTCGCTCCTCCCTCTCTAACCTGCTAACGTATAGCATAGCTCTAAAGAGAGCCGGCTCCTCCCGCGCTAACCTGCTAAAGTATAGCATAGCTCTGAAGAGAGCCGGCTCCTCCCGCGCTAACCTGCTAACATATAGCATAGCTCTGAAGAGCTCTCGCTCCTCCCGCGCTAACCTGCTAACGTATAGCATAGCTCTGAAGAGCTCTCGCTCCTCCCTCTCTAACCTGCTAACGTATAGCATAGCTCTGAAGAGAGCCGGCTCCTCCCGCGCTAACCTGCTAACGTATAGCATAGCTCTGAAGAGAGCCGGCTCCTCCCGCGCTAACCTGCTAACGTATAGCATAGCTCTGAAGAGCTCTCGCTCCTCCCGCGCTAACCTGCTAACATATAGCATAGCTCTGAAGAGCTCTCGCTCCTCCCGCTCTAACCTGCTAACGTATAGCATAGCTCTGAAGAGCTCTCGCTCCTCCCTCTCTAACCTGCTAACGTATAGCATAGCTCTGAAGAGCTCTCGCTCCTCCCGCTCTAACCTGCTAACGTATAGCATAGCTCTGAAGAGCTCTCGCTCCTCCCGCTCTAACCTGCTAACATATAGCATAGCTCTGAAGAGCTCTCGCTGCTCCCGCTCTAACCTGCTAACGTATAGCATAGCTCTGAAGAGCTCTCGCTCCTCCCGCTCTAACCTGCTAACGTATAGCATAGCTCTGAAGAGAGCCGGCTCCTCCCGCGCTAACCTGCTAACGTATAGCATAGCTCTGAAGAGAGCCGGCTCCTCCCGCGCTAACCTGCTAACGTATAGCATAGCTCTGAAGAGCTCTCGCTCCTCCCGCGCTAACCTGCTAACGTATAGCATAGCTCTGAAGAGCTCTCGCTCCTCCCGCTCTAACCTGCTAACGTATAGCATAGCTCTGAAGAGTTCTCGCTCCTCCCGTTCTAACCTGCTAACGTATAGCATAGCTCTGAAGAGAGCCGGCTCCTTCCTCTCTAACCTGCTAACGTATACAGCATAGCTCTGAAGAGCTCTCGCTCCTCCCGCTCTAACCTGCTAACGTATAGCATAGCTCTGAAGAGCTCTCGCTCCTCCCGTTCTAACCTGCTAACGTATAGCATAGCTCTGAAGAGCTCTCGCTCCTCCCGCGCTAACCTGCTAACATATAGCATAGCTCTGAAGAGCTCTCGCTCCTCCCGCTCTAACCTGCTAACGTATAGCATAGCTCTGAAGAGCTCTCGCTCCTCCCGCTCTAACCTGCTAACGTATAGCATAGCTCTGAAGAGGTCTCGCTCCTCCCGTTCTAACCTGCTAACATATAGCATAGCTCTGAAGAGAGCCGGCTCCTTCCTCTCTAACCTGCTAACGTATACAGCATAGCTCTGAAGAGCTCTCGCTCCTTCCTCTCTAACCTGCTAACGTATACAGCATAGCTCTGAAGAGCTCTCGCTCCTCCTGCGCTAACCTGCTAACGTATAGCATAGCTCTGAAGAGAGCCGGCTCCTCCCGCGCTAACCTGCTAACGTATAGCATAGCTCTGAAGAGCTCTCGCTCCTCCCTCTCTAACCTGCTAACGTATAGCATAGCTCTGAAGAGAGCCGGCTCCTCCCGCGCTAACCTGCTAACGTATAGCATAGCTCTGAAGAGAGCCGGCTCCTCCCGCGCTAACCTGCTAACGTATAGCATAGCTCTGAAGAGCTCTCGCTCCTCCCGCGCTAACCTGCTAACGTATAGCATAGCTCTGAAGAGCTCTCGCTCCTCCCGCTCTAACCTGCTAACGTATAGCATAGCTCTGAAGAGTTCTCGCTCCTCCCGTTCTAACCTGCTAACGTATAGCATAGCTCTGAAGAGAGCCGGCTCCTTCCTCTCTAACCTGCTAACGTATATAGCATAGCTCTGAAGAGCTCTCGCTCCTCCCGCTCTAACCTGCTAACGTATAGCATAGCTCTGAAGAGCTCTCGCTCCTCCCGTTCTAACCTGCTAACGTATAGCATAGCTCTGAAGAGCTCTCGCTCCTCCCGCGCTAACCTGCTAACATATAGCATAGCTCTGAAGAGCTCTCGCTCCTCCCGCTCTAACCTGCTAACGTATAGCATAGCTCTGAAGAGCTCTCGCTCCTCCCGCTCTAACCTGCTAACGTATAGCATAGCTCTGAAGAGGTCTCGCTCCTCCCGTTCTAACCTGCTAACGTATAGCATAGCTCTGAAGAGAGCCGGCTCCTTCCTCTCTAACCTGCTAACGTATACAGCATAGCTCTGAAGAGCTCTCGCTCCTTCCTCTCTAACCTGCTAACGTATACAGCATAGCTCTGAAGAGCTCTCGCTCCTCCTGCGCTAACCTGCTAACGTATAGCATAGCTCTGAAGAGAGCCGGCTCCTCCCGCGCTAACCTGCTAACGTATAGCATAGCTCTGAAGAGCTCTCGCTCCTCCCTCTCTAACCTGCTAACGTATAGCATAGCTCTGAAGAGAGCCGGCTCCTCCCGCGCTAACCTGCTAACGTATAGCATAGCTCTGAAGAGAGCCGGCTCCTCCCGCGCTAACCTGCTAACGTATAGCATAGCTCTGAAGATAGCCGGCTCCTCCCGCGCTAACCTGCTAACGTATAGCATAGCTCTGAAGAGCTCTCGCTCCTCCCGCGCTAACCTGCTAATGTATAGCATAGCTCTGAAGAGCTCTCGCTCCTCCCTCTCTAACCTGCTAACGTATAGCATAGCTCTGAAGAGAGCCGGCTCCTCCCGCGCTAACCTGCTAACGTATAGCATAGCTCTGAAGAGCTCTCGCTCCTCCCGCGCTAACCTGCTAACGTATAGCATAGCTCTGAAGAGCTCTCGCTCCTCCCTCTCTAACCTGCTAACGTATAGCATAGCTCTGAAGAGAGCCGGCTCCTCCCACGCTAACCTGCTAACGTATAGCATAGCTCTGAAGAGAGCCGGCTCCTCCCGCGCTAACCTGCTAACGTATAGCATAGCTCTGAAGAGCTCTCGCTCCTCCCGCGCTAACCTGCTAACGTATAGCATAGCTCTGAAGAGCTCTCGCTCCTCCCGCTCTAACCTGCTAACGTATAGCATAGCTCTGAAGAGAGCCGGCTCCTCCCGCGCTAACCTGCTAACGTATAGCATAGCTCTGAAGAGAGCCGGCTCCTCCCGCGCTAACCTGCTAACGTATAGCATAGCTCTGAAGAGCTCTGAAGAGCTCTCGCTCCTCCCGCGCTAACCTGCTAACGTATAGCATAGCTCTGAAGAGCTCTCGCTCCTCCCGTTCTAACCTGCTAACGTATAGCATAGCTCTGAAGACAGCCGGCTCCTCCCGCGCTAACCTGCTAACGTATAGCATAGCTCTGAAGAGCTCTCGCTCCTCCCTCTCTAACCTGCTAACGTATAGCATAGCTCTAAAGAGAGCCGGCTCCTCCCGCGCTAACCTGCTAAAGTATAGCATAGCTCTGAAGAGAGCCGGCTCCTCCCGCGCTAACCTGCTAACATATAGCATAGCTCTGAAGAGCTCTCGCTCCTCCCGCGCTAACCTGCTAACGTATAGCATAGCTCTGAAGAGCTCTCGCTCCTCCCTCTCTAACCTGCTAACGTATAGCATAGCTCTGAAGAGAGCCGGCTCCTCCCGCGCTAACCTGCTAACGTATAGCATAGCTCTGAAGAGAGCCGGCTCCTCCCGCGCTAACCTGCTAACGTATAGCATAGCTCTGAAGAGCTCTCGCTCCTCCCGCGCTAACCTGCTAACATATAGCATAGCTCTGAAGAGCTCTCGCTCCTCCCGCTCTAACCTGCTAACGTATAGCATAGCTCTGAAGAGCTCTCGCTCCTCCCTCTCTAACCTGCTAACGTATAGCATAGCTCTGAAGAGCTCTCGCTCCTCCCGCTCTAACCTGCTAACGTATAGCATAGCTCTGAAGAGCTCTCGCTCCTCCCGCTCTAACCTGCTAACATATAGCATAGCTCTGAAGAGCTCTCGCTCCTCCCGCTCTAACCTGCTAACGTATAGCATAGCTCTGAAGAGCTCTCGCTCCTCCCGCTCTAACCTGCTAACGTATAGCATAGCTCTGAAGAGGTCTCGCTCCTCCCGTTCTAACCTGCTAACATATAGCATAGCTCTGAAGAGAGCCGGCTCCTTCCTCTCTAACCTGCTAACGTATACAGCATAGCTCTGAAGAGCTCTCGCTCCTTCCTCTCTAACCTGCTAACGTATACAGCATAGCTCTGAAGAGCTCTCGCTCCTCCTGCGCTAACCTGCTAACGTATAGCATAGCTCTGAAGAGAGCCGGCTCCTCCCGCGCTAACCTGCTAACGTATAGCATAGCTCTGAAGAGAGCCGGCTCCTCCCGCGCTAACCTGCTAACGTATAGCATAGCTCTGAAGATAGCCGGCTCCTCCCGCGCTAACCTGCTAACGTATAGCATAGCTCTGAAGAGCTCTCGCTCCTCCCGCGCTAACCTGCTAATGTATAGCATAGCTCTGAAGAGCTCTCGCTCCTCCCTCTCTAACCTGCTAACGTATAGCATAGCTCTGAAGAGAGCCGGCTCCTCCCGCGCTAACCTGCTAACGTATAGCATAGCTCTGAAGAGCTCTCGCTCCTCCCGCGCTAACCTGCTAACGTATAGCATAGCTCTGAAGAGCTCTCGCTCCTCCCTCTCTAACCTGCTAACGTATAGCATAGCTCTGAAGAGAGCCGGCTCCTCCCACGCTAACCTGCTAACGTATAGCATAGCTCTGAAGAGAGCCGGCTCCTCCCGCGCTAACCTGCTAACGTATAGCATAGCTCTGAAGAGAGCCGGCTCCTCCCGCGCTAACCTGCTAACATATAGCATAGCTCTGAAGAGCTCTCGCTCCTCCCGCGCTAACCTGCTAACGTATAGCATAGCTCTGAAGAGCTCTCGCTCCTCCCTCTCTAACCTGCTAACGTATAGCATAGCTCTGAAGAGGTCTCGCTCCTCCCGTTCTAACCTGCTAACGTATAGCATAGCTCTGAAGAGAGCCGGCTCCTTCCTCTCTAACCTGCTAACGTATACAGCATAGCTCTGAAGAGCTCTCGCTCCTTCCTCTCTAACCTGCTAACGTATACAGCATAGCTCTGAAGAGCTCTCGCTCCTCCTGCGCTAACCTGCTAACGTATAGCATAGCTCTGAAGAGAGCCGGCTCCTCCCGCGCTAACCTGCTAACGTATAGCATAGCTCTGAAGAGCTCTCGCTCCTCCCTCTCTAACCTGCTAACGTATAGCATAGCTCTGAAGAGAGCCGGCTCCTCCCGCGCTAACCTGCTAACGTATAGCATAGCTCTGAAGAGAGCCGGCTCCTCCCGCGCTAACCTGCTAACGTATAGCATAGCTCTGAAGATAGCCGGCTCCTCCCGCGCTAACCTGCTAACGTATAGCATAGCTCTGAAGAGCTCTCGCTCCTCCCGCGCTAACCTGCTAACATATAGCATAGCTCTGAAGAGCTCTCGCTCCTCCCGCTCTAACCTGCTAACGTATAGCATAGCTCTGAAGAGCTCTCGCTCCTCCCTCTCTAACCTGCTAACGTATAGCATAGCTCTGAAGAGCTCTCGCTCCTCCCGCTCTAACCTGCTAACGTATAGCATAGCTCTGAAGAGCTCTCGCTCCTCCCGCTCTAACCTGCTAACATATAGCATAGCTCTGAAGAGCTCTCGCTCCTCCCGCTCTAACCTGCTAACGTATAGCATAGCTCTGAAGAGCTCTCGCTCCTCCCGCTCTAACCTGCTAACGTATAGCATAGCTCTGAAGAGGTCTCGCTCCTCCCGTTCTAACCTGCTAACATATAGCATAGCTCTGAAGAGAGCCGGCTCCTTCCTCTCTAACCTGCTAACGTATACAGCATAGCTCTGAAGAGCTCTCGCTCCTTCCTCTCTAACCTGCTAACGTATACAGCATAGCTCTGAAGAGCTCTCGCTCCTCCTGCGCTAACCTGCTAACGTATAGCATAGCTCTGAAGAGAGCCGGCTCCTCCCGCGCTAACCTGCTAACGTATAGCATAGCTCTGAAGAGAGCCGGCTCCTCCCGCGCTAACCTGCTAACGTATAGCATAGCTCTGAAGATAGCCGGCTCCTCCCGCGCTAACCTGCTAACGTATAGCATAGCTCTGAAGAGCTCTCGCTCCTCCCGCGCTAACCTGCTAATGTATAGCATAGCTCTGAAGAGCTCTCGCTCCTCCCTCTCTAACCTGCTAACGTATAGCATAGCTCTGAAGAGAGCCGGCTCCTCCCGCGCTAACCTGCTAACGTATAGCATAGCTCTGAAGAGCTCTCGCTCCTCCCGCGCTAACCTGCTAACGTATAGCATAGCTCTGAAGAGCTCTCGCTCCTCCCTCTCTAACCTGCTAACGTATAGCATAGCTCTGAAGAGAGCCGGCTCCTCCCACGCTAACCTGCTAACGTATAGCATAGCTCTGAAGAGAGCCGGCTCCTCCCGCGCTAACCTGCTAACGTATAGCATAGCTCTGAAGAGAGCCGGCTCCTCCCGCGCTAACCTGCTAACATATAGCATAGCTCTGAAGAGCTCTCGCTCCTCCCGCGCTAACCTGCTAACGTATAGCATAGCTCTGAAGAGCTCTCGCTCCTCCCTCTCTAACCTGCTAACGTATAGCATAGCTCTGAAGAGGTCTCGCTCCTCCCGTTCTAACCTGCTAACGTATAGCATAGCTCTGAAGAGAGCCGGCTCCTTCCTCTCTAACCTGCTAACGTATACAGCATAGCTCTGAAGAGCTCTCGCTCCTTCCTCTCTAACCTGCTAACGTATACAGCATAGCTCTGAAGAGCTCTCGCTCCTCCTGCGCTAACCTGCTAACGTATAGCATAGCTCTGAAGAGAGCCGGCTCCTCCCGCGCTAACCTGCTAACGTATAGCATAGCTCTGAAGAGCTCTCGCTCCTCCCTCTCTAACCTGCTAACGTATAGCATAGCTCTGAAGAGAGCCGGCTCCTCCCGCGCTAACCTGCTAACGTATAGCATAGCTCTGAAGAGAGCCGGCTCCTCCCGCGCTAACCTGCTAACGTATAGCATAGCTCTGAAGATAGCCGGCTCCTCCCGCGCTAACCTGCTAACGTATAGCATAGCTCTGAAGAGCTCTCGCTCCTCCCGCGCTAACCTGCTAATGTATAGCATAGCTCTGAAGAGCTCTCGCTCCTCCCTCTCTAACCTGCTAACGTATAGCATAGCTCTGAAGAGAGCCGGCTCCTCCCGCGCTAACCTGCTAACGTATAGCATAGCTCTGAAGAGCTCTCGCTCCTCCCGCGCTAACCTGCTAACGTATAGCATAGCTCTGAAGAGCTCTCGCTCCTCCCTCTCTAACCTGCTAACGTATAGCATAGCTCTGAAGAGAGCCGGCTCCTCCCACGCTAACCTGCTAACGTATAGCATAGCTCTGAAGAGAGCCGGCTCCTCCCGCGCTAACCTGCTAACGTATAGCATAGCTCTGAAGAGCTCTCGCTCCTCCCGCGCTAACCTGCTAACGTATAGCATAGCTCTGAAGAGCTCTCGCTCCTCCCGCTCTAACCTGCTAACGTATAGCATAGCTCTGAAGAGAGCCGGCTCCTCCCGCGCTAACCTGCTAACGTATAGCATAGCTCTGAAGAGAGCCGGCTCCTCCCGCGCTAACCTGCTAACGTATAGCATAGCTCTGAAGAGCTCTGAAGAGCTCTCGCTCCTCCCGCGCTAACCTGCTAACGTATAGCATAGCTCTGAAGAGCTCTCGCTCCTCCCGTTCTAACCTGCTAACGTATAGCATAGCTCTGAAGACAGCCGGCTCCTCCCGCGCTAACCTGCTAACGTATAGCATAGCTCTGAAGAGCTCTCGCTCCTCCCTCTCTAACCTGCTAACGTATAGCATAGCTCTAAAGAGAGCCGGCTCCTCCCGCGCTAACCTGCTAAAGTATAGCATAGCTCTGAAGAGAGCCGGCTCCTCCCGCGCTAACCTGCTAACATATAGCATAGCTCTGAAGAGCTCTCGCTCCTCCCGCGCTAACCTGCTAACGTATAGCATAGCTCTGAAGAGCTCTCGCTCCTCCCTCTCTAACCTGCTAACGTATAGCATAGCTCTGAAGAGAGCCGGCTCCTCCCGCGCTAACCTGCTAACGTATAGCATAGCTCTGAAGAGAGCCGGCTCCTCCCGCGCTAACCTGCTAACGTATAGCATAGCTCTGAAGAGCTCTCGCTCCTCCCGCGCTAACCTGCTAACATATAGCATAGCTCTGAAGAGCTCTCGCTCCTCCCGCTCTAACCTGCTAACGTATAGCATAGCTCTGAAGAGCTCTCGCTCCTCCCTCTCTAACCTGCTAACGTATAGCATAGCTCTGAAGAGCTCTCGCTCCTCCCGCTCTAACCTGCTAACGTATAGCATAGCTCTGAAGAGCTCTCGCTCCTCCCGCTCTAACCTGCTAACATATAGCATAGCTCTGAAGAGCTCTCGCTCCTCCCGCTCTAACCTGCTAACGTATAGCATAGCTCTGAAGAGCTCTCGCTCCTCCCGCTCTAACCTGCTAACGTATAGCATAGCTCTGAAGAGGTCTCGCTCCTCCCGTTCTAACCTGCTAACATATAGCATAGCTCTGAAGAGAGCCGGCTCCTTCCTCTCTAACCTGCTAACGTATACAGCATAGCTCTGAAGAGCTCTCGCTCCTTCCTCTCTAACCTGCTAACGTATACAGCATAGCTCTGAAGAGCTCTCGCTCCTCCTGCGCTAACCTGCTAACGTATAGCATAGCTCTGAAGAGAGCCGGCTCCTCCCGCGCTAACCTGCTAACGTATAGCATAGCTCTGAAGAGAGCCGGCTCCTCCCGCGCTAACCTGCTAACGTATAGCATAGCTCTGAAGATAGCCGGCTCCTCCCGCGCTAACCTGCTAACGTATAGCATAGCTCTGAAGAGCTCTCGCTCCTCCCGCGCTAACCTGCTAATGTATAGCATAGCTCTGAAGAGCTCTCGCTCCTCCCTCTCTAACCTGCTAACGTATAGCATAGCTCTGAAGAGAGCCGGCTCCTCCCGCGCTAACCTGCTAACGTATAGCATAGCTCTGAAGAGCTCTCGCTCCTCCCGCGCTAACCTGCTAACGTATAGCATAGCTCTGAAGAGCTCTCGCTCCTCCCTCTCTAACCTGCTAACGTATAGCATAGCTCTGAAGAGAGCCGGCTCCTCCCACGCTAACCTGCTAACGTATAGCATAGCTCTGAAGAGAGCCGGCTCCTCCCGCGCTAACCTGCTAACGTATAGCATAGCTCTGAAGAGCTCTCGCTCCTCCCGCGCTAACCTGCTAACGTATAGCATAGCTCTGAAGAGCTCTCGCTCCTCCCGCTCTAACCTGCTAACGTATAGCATAGCTCTGAAGAGAGCCGGCTCCTCCCGCGCTAACCTGCTAACGTATAGCATAGCTCTGAAGAGAGCCGGCTCCTCCCGCGCTAACCTGCTAACGTATAGCATAGCTCTGAAGAGCTCTGAAGAGCTCTCGCTCCTCCCGCGCTAACCTGCTAACGTATAGCATAGCTCTGAAGAGCTCTCGCTCCTCCCGTTCTAACCTGCTAACGTATAGCATAGCTCTGAAGACAGCCGGCTCCTCCCGCGCTAACCTGCTAACGTATAGCATAGCTCTGAAGAGCTCTCGCTCCTCCCTCTCTAACCTGCTAACGTATAGCATAGCTCTAAAGAGAGCCGGCTCCTCCCGCGCTAACCTGCTAAAGTATAGCATAGCTCTGAAGAGAGCCGGCTCCTCCCGCGCTAACCTGCTAACATATAGCATAGCTCTGAAGAGCTCTCGCTCCTCCCGCGCTAACCTGCTAACGTATAGCATAGCTCTGAAGAGCTCTCGCTCCTCCCTCTCTAACCTGCTAACGTATAGCATAGCTCTGAAGAGAGCCGGCTCCTCCCGCGCTAACCTGCTAACGTATAGCATAGCTCTGAAGAGAGCCGGCTCCTCCCGCGCTAACCTGCTAACGTATAGCATAGCTCTGAAGAGCTCTCGCTCCTCCCGCGCTAACCTGCTAACATATAGCATAGCTCTGAAGAGCTCTCGCTCCTCCCGCTCTAACCTGCTAACGTATAGCATAGCTCTGAAGAGCTCTCGCTCCTCCCTCTCTAACCTGCTAACGTATAGCATAGCTCTGAAGAGCTCTCGCTCCTCCCGCTCTAACCTGCTAACGTATAGCATAGCTCTGAAGAGCTCTCGCTCCTCCCGCTCTAACCTGCTAACATATAGCATAGCTCTGAAGAGCTCTCGCTCCTCCCGCTCTAACCTGCTAACGTATAGCATAGCTCTGAAGAGCTCTCGCTCCTCCCGCTCTAACCTGCTAACGTATAGCATAGCTCTGAAGAGAGCCGGCTCCTCCCGCGCTAACCTGCTAACGTATAGCATAGCTCTGAAGAGCTCTCGCTCCTCCCGCGCTAACCTGCTAACGTATAGCATAGCTCTGAAGAGCTCTCGCTCCTCCCGCTCTAACCTGCTAACGTATAGCATAGCTCTGAAGAGTTCTCGCTCCTCCCGTTCTAACCTGCTAACGTATAGCATAGCTCTGAAGAGAGCCGGCTCCTTCCTCTCTAACCTGCTAACGTATACAGCATAGCTCTGAAGAGCTCTCGCTCCTCCCGCTCTAACCTGCTAACGTATAGCATAGCTCTGAAGAGCTCTCGCTCCTCCCGTTCTAACCTGCTAACGTATAGCATAGCTCTGAAGAGCTCTCGCTCCTCCCGCGCTAACCTGCTAACATATAGCATAGCTCTGAAGAGCTCTCGCTCCTCCCGCTCTAACCTGCTAACGTATAGCATAGCTCTGAAGAGCTCTCGCTCCTCCCGCTCTAACCTGCTAACGTATAGCATAGCTCTGAAGAGTTCTCGCTCCTCCCGTTCTAACCTGCTAACGTATAGCATAGCTCTGAAGAGAGCCGGCTCCTCCCGCGCTAACCTGCTAACGTATAGCATAGCTCTGAAGAGAGCCGGCTCCTCCCGCGCTAACCTGCTAACGTATAGCATAGCTCTGAAGAGCTCTCGCTCCTCCCGCGCTAACCTGCTAACGTATAGCATAGCTCTGAAGAGCTCTCGCTCCTCCCGCTCTAACCTGCTACCGTATAGCATAGCTCTGAAGAGTTCTCGCTCCTCCCGTTCTAACCTGCTAACGTATAGCATAGATCTGAAGAGAGCCGGCTCCTTCCTCTCTAACCTGCTAACGTATACAGCATAGCTCTGAAGAGCTCTCGCTCCTCCCGCTCTAACCTGCTAACGTATAGCATAGCTCTGAAGAGCTCTCGCTCCTCCCGTTCTAACCTGCTAACGTATAGCATAGCTCTGAAGAGAGCCGGCTCCTTCCTCTCTAACCTGCTAACGTATACAGCATAGCTCTGAAGAGCTCTCGCTCCTCCCGCGCTAACCTGCTAACGTATAGCATAGCTCTGAAGAGAGCCGGCTCCTCCCGCGCTAACCTGCTAACGTATAGCATAGCTCTGAAGAGCTCTAGCTCCTCCCTCTCTAACCTGCTAACGTATAGCATAGCTCTGAAGAGAGCCGGCTCCTCCCGCGCTAACCTGCTAACGTATAGCATAGCTCTGAAGAGAGCCGGCTCCTCCCGCGCTAACCTGCTAACGTATAGCATAGCTCTGAAGAGAGCCGGCTCCTCCCGCGCTAACCTGCTAACGTATAGCATAGCTCTGAAGAGCTCTCGCTCCTCCCTCTCTAACCTGCTAACGTATAGCATAGCTCTGAAGAGAGCCGGCTCCTCCCGTGCTAACCTGCTAACGTATAGCATAGCTCTGAAGAGCTCTCGCTCCTCCCGCGCTAACCTGCTAACGTATAGCATAGCTCTGAAGAGCTCTCGCTCCTCCCGCTCTAACCTGCTAACGTATAGCATAGCTCTGAAGAGCTCTCGCTCCTCCCTCTCTAACCTGCTAACGTATAGCATAGCTCTGAAGAGAGCCGGCTCCTCCCGCGCTAACCTGCTAACGTATAGCATAGCTCTGAAGAGAGCCGGCTCCTCCCGCGCTAACCTGCTAACGTATAGCATAGCTCTGAAGAGCTCTCGCTCCTCCCGCTCTAACCTGCTAACGTATAGCATAGCTCTGAAGAGCTCTCGCTCCTCCCGCTCTAACCTGCTAACGTATAGCATAGCTCTGAAGAGCTCTCGCTCCTCCCGTTCTAACCTGCTAACGTATAGCATAGCTCTGAAGAGAGCCGGCTCCTTCCTCTCTAACCTGCTAACGTATAGCATAGCTCTGAAGAGAGCCGGCTCCTTCCTCTCTAACCTGCTAACGTATAGCATAGCTCTGAAGAGAGCCGGCTCCTTCCTCTCTAACCTGCTAACGTATAGCATAGCTCTGAAGAGCTCTCGCTCCTCCCGTTCTAACCTGCTAACGTATAGCATAGCTCTGAAGAGAGCCGGCTCCTTCCTCTCTAACCTGCTAACGTATAGCATAGCTCTGAAGAGATGGAGATGTGAAGGACTCATTTTTGGCTCCTTAGTTTCTGCTGATTAGACACTAATGGAAACATAGTTATGAATATTATAGTCCATTCCCCAAAATGCGCCGCACTGGCCCTTTTAAGCTGTTTTTGGATTTATCAAGTAACTTAACAGTCATTCATTTTTGACATGCACTTTGTATAATTTTCACCTGCAGTAGAACTGTTGTGTTCAAATGGAATTGGAGCAGACGATTCACACTTCCTGTTGTGAAACATGGTTGTTGTCCATATTAAGACTGGCCCTGACCTGGTTGGTTCCATCCATTCATAACGTGAGAACAGCTTCCACTGCTTGGAAGAGAAAACACAAAGTTGAATGTCTCCACAGAACCAACCGCTGGCACTAATTACAATGAGGCAAAATCTTTTCCAACTATAGTTTCAATGTAAGACAACTGCTGAACACCGGATGCAGCAGACATCTCGAATGTAAACGCATGTATAATTGTGGTGAATTTGAGCATGTACATAGCCTACAGTATGTTGAACATGTGAGTGTAACGCTGTTGGACCTCCGACTGTTGTTGCAGTGTTTGTCCTGTAGTGGGCAGTAACGCTTCTTGAGCCACTTCAACGTAATAAATAGACGAAGAAGACGGAACCCGGAAACTATGACAAGATGGCGGAATATGAAAACACCAACGATGTTTCAGCCGCGGAACCTTCTAAACTCTGTGACCTGCTTGAAGGTGGGTGGAAGATATTTGAGGAGGTGGACAGTACGAACGAACCCCTCGCCTCTACCGGCATCCAGGTCCGGGTTAAACGCGCCATCGGTATGCTGGAGGAAGCGGCCAGGATGGTGGCCCTGCTCGACCTGTTCAGCCGCAATGAAGAGCTCGAGGAGATCGCCACGGCCGATCTCAAGTACCTGCTGCTGCCCGCTCTGTGTGGAGCCCTGACCATGAAGCAGACCAGCCGGGACAAGCGACTAGAGACAGTCCAGGCAGCCCGCGCTTACTTCATGGACTTCTTGAAGCGATGTAAAGAGTATGACATATCACGCTTTGAACTGCCACGCGCGGCCAATGAAAACGCAAGTCCTGATGAGGCATCAGAAAGCGGATCGTCTACAGCCACGGTAACGGTAAGTGACGAGTGACGTGTGCAAACGTTCGGTAACATTACCATTCGATCACTTGCCGAGGATGCTGGGTTGCTACGTTTTTGTGCATAATGTGTCGAAACGTAGAATCCGCATATTCATTCATTCTAACGTGTATGTTAGAATGAACCATTGTAGAAGAAGCAGTAGCTGTTTGCGTGTTAGTTGTAGGAGCAGAACTGTTGAGTCATCACCACCACCACCAGCAGCATCATCAGCATCATCACCACCAGCAGCAGCATCAGCATCATCACCACCAGCAGCAGCATCAGCATCATCACCACCAGCAGCAGCAGCATCAGCAGCAGCAGCATCATCAGCAGCATCATCAGCAGCAGCAGCATCATCAGCAGCAGCACCACCAGCAGCATCAGCACCACCAGCAGCAGCACCAATAGCATCAGTAGGCGAGATCAGTGTTGCCAGATCAGATCTACAGTTTCAAACTGCTAATTAATAATTGAATAAAAACAGCCCAATTCAATCATCAGTCTAATAATCAGAAAACCAGTGTAGAACTGTAAAACCATTACAAACAGGATATGAATTAAAATCAGCAAAGATAGATAGATAAATAAATAAATAAATAGCTGTGCAACCCACAGCGACTGCAGTCAAACAAGTGAAAACACAAATCATGAAAAGCCCCAAAATGCAACCTGCTTAAAGGTTGTGAAATATGGAGGGCCAAAACCGCATTAATACATTTATATGGCATTAAATGAACCAAAAATAATATAATAAACGGAGGCATTAACTTATCACATATATTTATGTATGAGGAAATATAAAGACAATTCATAAATAAAGATGTTTGGAAAAGAATAAAGAAATAAATACATTTTAAGATTAATAATTCAAATTGAAAAATAAACTGGGTGTAGAAGTGCACATGCAGAAGGCTGGAAAGGAGCTGTTGTCCTGGGTGATGTCCTGTCATCTTTCAGCTGCGTCACTTGGGACGATGCTCTTTCAACATGAACGGGTGATATTGTCCGGGTGAGCAGTCCGATGTCACCCAGTGCTGAAGCCTGACAGCGCAGCTTTGAGCGCTTCAATGCCCGATCACTTGAGGAGCCTGCTGATGCTTCTCCACTGGCTCTCTAAGGTGTCGACCGGACACGGTGAGTCTTGAACTCCAGGCCCATTTAAGGTGGACATCACAGAGGTCATCTCAAATCACAAATCATCTCCGGCTTGTGCAGCGTTTCCATCGATGCATGTAAGCGCATTAGATACCACACCGGCACTTCTTCTCACAGCAATGAGCCGCTCTAATTGTCTTTCTTCCAGCAACTGTAGGGATGTGGTACCCGGTTCTGCCTCCTGGTGGGAGAGGTAGAGCTGGACCATTTAAGAGCTACTTCTCTGAGACGACTGTCGTTGCCCATGTGCAATACACAGAACTCTCCTCAATGTAGTCACACGGTCTTTGAAGACCAGCGTTTGTTCAGTTTTAATTTCCTTCAACGCGAGCCGGGGAAAGAGCAGTCCAGAGTATTTGGTTCATCGCTGTACATTTCATTCCACACTCTGGCTGAATAGCAGTGTTCTGCATCTGAACCCAAGCTGTCTATTGAGTGCGTCTTCTTCTATGCAGTCTGCGATCACCAGCCAGCCTCCATCATTGGTAGTCATGTAGGTATTCTTATCGTCTCTCTGGAACATTCTCTGAAGCAGGGGTCACCAACCTTTGTGAAGCCGAGAGCTACTTTAAGGGTACTGAGCAGTACGAAGGGCTACTTGTTTGATACAAACTTCCTGAATAACAAAATTGCACAGATCACCGTTTAATAATAATAATATTTGTGAAGCGACTGTCTGATCATGTTTATGTTTATTCCTCACAATAATTAACAATTATTTCCACAACAATGATGGTAGGAAACAGATATATTTAAACATGCAACATTTATTTGTTAATCTCTTTCAACATTTGAAAGTCAGAGGACTGTAACATTTTTGAACAAATCGTGAACTCTGTCCCATGTTTATACAAATGATCAGTTATGTAAGTTATGTAAAAAAATCAACTCTTTCACTTCCAAATGAATCCTATCACATTAGTACTAATCACCAAATCTGTAGCATGAATGATGCAGTGGTAATGGATACATTTTGAGAAGTCTGGGTCACCTTTACATTGTGCAATGAAGCCTCCACGCCGGCCCGTCATGGCGGGAGCGCCATCTGTTGTCAGACACCAGCTTTTCTAACGGAACCTTTTTCTCCACAAAGAAACTCTTCACCGCGTTGTAGATGTCGATTCCCCTCGTTGTTGTCTTCAGGGGCAGAAGTGTCAGGACTTCTTCTTTTGTGGAGAAATCATCGAACACCATTCGGATAAACATCATCAGCTGAACTGGTGCTGTCCACGGACTCGTCGCACTGGATACTAAACCACCTGCACTGAACCAGATCCCGGTCCAGTTGCTCCGTTAAGTTTTCGGATATAGCCGACACTTCTTACCATCGTACTCGCCCCCAGTTGCACATCAGAGAGAGCGGAGATGGCCACGGGACCATTCTTCTCGTCTGAGCACAGTGTTTGCAACAACTATCATCATTGCTTCTTTCAAGACCTCCCCGTCCGAAAAGGGTTTCTTGTTCTTCATCAAAAACTGTGCAGCTCTAAACGAAGCTTCAGTTGTTTGCCCAAAGCTGCCTTTAAGTCACGCACTTGTTCTCTCCGTAGTGCGCTGCCAGGTGGCTAGTTAGCATGGAAGCTATTGTGACACGTACTGAAGTGTCTCTCCACATTGTGCCGCCTTACCGTCGCAACAGTTGCCCCGCAAATGAGACACACACATTTGTCTTTCACTGTCGTAAAAAAGAACTCTTCCTCCCAGTCATTGTGGAAGTAGTATGTTTTCTTTCGCTTTTCTGCATGTTTTTAGTTTGGGGGGTAAGAACCACATCTAGCTTCGTAGCTTCCCATCGTAGCTGAGCCTGCTTCCTTGTCTCAGCAAAGAGTGAGATGGCCATTTGACATGCGCACAATATTGAACTTTGACTTCAGACAAGGTCAGAGTTCATATGTACATAAAACATTTTAGATTTTAAAATGTTATATTAAATATTGTCATATTACATTAATGCAAGCGTTTTTGATTTTAAAAAAAGAACAGCGACTCAATTTTTTTAGATGGAGCTTCATGGTGACTGGTGCTATTTTTAGAACATGCCTCGCGGGCGACTCGCACGGTGCTAATGTTATGGTAAAAGGTAACATTTAACTAATGCCTAAAACAAGCTGGCTAATGTCAGCTGATCCTCAATCTCAGCTTTCAGGATTCCTGATCAATCTTTCAATTTTAAGATTTAATTGAATGTCTTTGACATTGACAACATTTGTCCCCTCGTGTGTCTTCATCGTACACACACACATCGTACTCCCCACAATACCCCCATCCATAACCTGCTTACTATCAAGTGATCTTTGAGAATGTGCTGACTATGCTGTCATTCACCTTTGTCACTGCCTTCATATCAAAACACTTTTATTGTGAAGGTCATGCAGGAAGTGTTCATATCAACAGTAGCGTCACACCTAACCCCAGCTGACTGAGCAGAGCCCTGCAGGAAGTAGAGGGCAGTGCTGTTTGAGAGGGTGGCTTCAATAGATGAGTCACTAGCAGCGGAGTTTGCGCATGGATCTGGTGATACTGAGTTGTGATGCGTGCTTCTTGTTTCAGCCTCAACCCTGCCCATCAGACCTGGTTTCCATGGCAGCACAGAGACAAGCTAAGATCGAGCGGTACCGCCAGAGGAAGGAGCTGGAAGCCAGACTGTCGGATGTACGGAGAGCTGTGGACAGCGGACAGGCAGACGATGAAGTCAGCAGAGATTTCTACAATCTGAATGTCCGGAGATGGGTCGCTGTGTGTCTGGAGGAAATAGAGAGCATTGACCAGGAGGTGGAGATACTCCAGAACATGGATGGGCTGAAGCAGGGCGCTGCCAAGCAACCACTTCAGCCAGTCAGGCCTCCCATGAAACCCTTCATCCTCACCAAGGACGCTGTTCAGGTAACACTTTGGGTGGGAGACAGGCCAGCTGGTGCTGGACCAAAACCAGCAAGAAGAGCTGCTGGTGATTGCAGAAGTAGCACATAGACTAGAGAGAGACCGATCACAGTAGAGAGAGACCGATCACAGTAGAGAGAGACCGATCACAGTAGAGAGAGACCGATCACAGTAGAGAGAGACCGATCACAGTAGAGAGAGACCGATCACAGTAGAGAGAGACCGATCACAGTAGAGAGAGACCGATCACAGTAGCGAGAGACCGATCACAGGGTAGAGAGAGACCGATCACAGGGTAGAGAGAGACCGATCACAGGGTAGAGAGAGACCGATCACAGGGTAGAGAGAGACCGATCACAGGGTAGAGAGAGACCGATCACAGTAGAGAGAGACCGATCACAGTAGAGAGAGACCGATCACAGTAGAGAGAGACCGATCACAGGGTAGAGAGAGACCGATCACAGGGTAGAGAGAGACCGATCACAGGGTAGAGAGAGACCGATCACAGGGTAGAGAGAGACCGATCACAGACTAGAGAGACCGATCACAGGGTAGAGAGAGACCGATCACAGGGTAGAGAGAGACCGATCACAGGGTAGAGAGAGACCGATCACAGGGTAGAGAGAGACCGATCACAGGGTAGAGAGAGACCGATCACAGGGTAGAGAGAGACCGATCACAGGGTAGAGAGAGACCGATCACAGACTAGAGAGAGACCGATCACAGTAGAGAGAGACCGATCACAGTAGAGAGACCGATCACAGTAGAGAGAGACCGATCATAGACTAGAGAGAGACCGATCATAGACTAGAGAGAAACCGATCATAGACTAGAGAGAAACCGATCACAGTAGAGAGAAACCGATCATAGACTAGAGAGAAACCGATCATAGACTAGAGAGAAACCGATCATAGACTAGAGAGAAACCGATCATAGACTAGAGAGAGACCGATCACAGTAGAGGGAAACCGATCGCAGAGTGGACCGAGACCGATCGTATCTTCTGCAGCCGTTGACCTAAAAGAAGAATCAGCAAAGAGCAGCTAACATCCCTCAGTGCACATTCAAAGACACTGAGAGGGTAGAGTAGTGGTAATAACTCAGCATCACAGAAGCATAAAACTGGAAGATGGCGCAGGTGAGGGAGCTGACATGATGACTATAGAGCAGAGAGCGCTGCAGCAGGAGCTCTGGATAGGGTTCCATCAGAACAGTAAACTTCCTTCCAACGTGGCATGTACAGATCCACATAGCAAACAGCACTGGCTGTAGGCTCCTCAACCTGCTGTGCAACAATGTGTGACACAATGTGTTGGTTTCATCCACAGGCTCAAGTGTTCGGGGCTGGTTACCCCAGCCTCCCCACCATGACAGTAGACGACTGGTATGAACAGCACAGGAAACGAGGAGCTATGCCTGACCAGGGGATTCCCACGAGGCCGGCTGTGGAGGAGGACACCGACGCAAAGGAGAGGGAAGAAGAAGATAAAGAGAAGAAGGCTGATGATGATGACGAGGAGTCTCTGCTGAAAGCCAGAAACTGGGACGACTGGAAAGAGACTCATCGCAGAGGTTATGGAAACCGCCACAACATGGGCTAGTCCTCATTTCTATTCTGATCAGTCCAGGAAGTGGACGGACACTCCTCACATTTCTGATCCTTGAGACTGTTATATGAGAAACACACCACAGCATTGCCAAACAAACCTGTTTAGTTTCGTGACATTACAGCTGATCTACTCGTGTCCCTGTTAGTCTTTTACAATGTTGGGCTCGACAGTCCTTTGTGGTGTCATGCTTTTCACTGAGTCTTAATAGAAGTCTTCCATATGGAGGCCAGCCATGACGCCAATGTTCCTGCGCTGTAGTGTGTTTTCCCCCAATAATGTCATCGGGAAATAAAGAGACTGAACAAACCACGTAGTAAGAACAGTCGGTGTGCAGGAACTGGTAACAATCTGTGTTTATGTCCTGTCTATTGTTCTTCTAACGAACGGTAACATGTGTTATTTTATGGTGGGTGAGGTGTGGGCTGTGGGTGAGGTGTGGGCTGTGGATGGACTGTGAGGTGTGGGCTGTGGGTGGACTGAGTTGTGGGCTGTGGATGAGGGGTGGGCTGTGGGTGAGGTGTGGGCTGTGGATGAGGATCAAGGAGCTGTTTTTGGACATGAAGTATTGGCATGTTCTAACAGAAAAGGGACGAACACAAAGTGGAAGCTCACCATTTTTACGTAATTATGAATTGGCGTTTGCATATTATTACATATGACGCTGTTACCCATTCGCTACAAGTTATTGTAAAAGGAACAATAAACTAGTCAAACTCGTCTGCTCGATTTCATATGCTCGTAAAAGCTCTGTTTCTTTCAGCCACGTTCCTATTTACATATCTGTCGCTTATGATATGAACATATGACTACCGTTGCCGTAACCTTGGTCCGTTATGTTTGGAACAGGGTATATTAATATTGTAACCGGAAGTTCCTACACACTATTTCTGGGTGTCTACGAGTAGCTTGACACGTGGTCATTCGCCCTCTGAGAACGGTAGCTGTTAGCTAGCAGTGCGAAGACGTCCACAAGGAGAACACAGTCCGTGCACAGTCGGAGGTAGTGTACCGTTAACGTGACTGTTTCTGTCGGTCCCACTCACCCCCGCCTGTCTGTCGCTGTTTGGTCTGGAACCACGAATGATGAAGGCTAGTTACGTTAGCTCTCTTAGCTGAGTTCAACTTCGGACGGCAGGCGAATAATGGTGTCATAGCCCGTCTCAAGGGTGGTGTGTTACCGCCAATTAAGAGCCGGCACAATATAGCGCTGGGGACTCTTATAAGGCTGTTGTTTGTCATGTCAAACAACGGAACTGTAGTCAGTCATTGACATTGGTCTATTATGTAACTTACTGTCGTTATATCAACTGCCATAGACCACTCCAGTGAACCTAGCGGTTAGCTCAGTGGCGTTAGCTCAGTGGCGTTAGCTACACCATTCACCATATAACTGTTTCAATGCTAGCACATCAACACCATCCTACCCTGACGGAATTCCAGATCTAAAGATGTGTTATTATATTATATGTGCTTCACATTATGAGAGAGCGAAGCACAGTCAGTATCTAACTACATGTGATATATAACAGGTCATGTGTTTCTGACGTGTGATATATAACAGGTCATGTGTTTCTGACGTGTGATATATAACAGGTCATGTGTTTCTGACGTGTGATATATAACATGTCATGTGTTTCTGACGTGTGATATATCACAGGTCATGTGTTTCTGACGTGTGATATATCACAGGTCATGTGTTTCTGACGTGTGATATATCACAGGTCATGTGTTTCTGACGTGTGATATATAACAGGTCATGTGTTTCTGACGTGTGATATCTAACAGGTCATGTGTTTCTGACGTGTGATATATCACAGGTCATGTGTTTCTAACGTGTGATATATCACAGGTCATGCGTTTCTGACGTGTGATATATAACATGTCATGTGTTTCTGACGTGTGATATATCACAGGTCATGTGTTTCTGACGTGTGATATATCACAGGTCATGTGTTTCTGACGTGTGATATATCACAGGTCATGTGTTTCTGACGTGTGATATATAACAGGTCATGTGTTTCTGACGTGTGATATATAACAGGTCATGTGTTTCTGACGTGTGATATATCACAGGTCATGTGTTTCTGACGTGTGATATATCACAGGTCATGTGTTTCTGACGTGTGATATATAACAGGTCATGTGTTTCTGACGTGTGATATATAACAGGTCATGTATTTCTGACGTGTGATATATAACATGTCATGTGTTTCTGATGTGTGATATATCACAGGTCATGTGTTTCTGACGTGTGATATATCACAGGTCATGTGTTTCTGACGAGTGATATATCACAGGTCATGTGTTTCTGACGTGTGATATATCACAGGCCATGTGTTTCTAACGTGTGATATATCACAGGTCATGTGTTTCTGACGTGTGATATATCACATGTCATGTGTTTCTGACGTGTGATATATCACAGGTCATGTGTTTCTGACGTGTGATATATCACAGGTCGTGTTTCTGACGTGTGATATATCACAGGTCGTGTTTCTGACGTGTGATATATCACATTTCATGCGTTTCTGACGTGTGATATATCACAGGTCATGCGTTTCTGACGTGTGATATATCACAGGTCATGCGTTTCTGATGTGGGATATATAACAGGTCATGCATTTCTGACGTGGGATATATAACAGGTCATGCATTTCTGACGTGTGATATATAACAGGTCATGCGTTTCTGACGTGTGATATATAACAGGTCATGCGTTTCTGACGTGTGATATATAACAGGTCATGCGTTTCTGACGTGTGATATATAACAGGTCATGCGTTTCTGACGTGTGATATATAACAGGTCATGCGTTTCTGACGTGTGATATATAACAGGTCATGCGTTTCTGACGTGTGATATATAACAGGTCATGCGTTTCTGACGTGTGATATATAACAGGTCATGCGTTTCTGACGTGTGATATATAACAGGCCATGCGTTTCTGACGCGTGATATATAACAGGTCATGCGTTTCTGACGCGTGATATATAACAGGTCATGCGTTTCTGATGTGTGATATATAACAGGTCATGCGTTTCTGACGTGTGATATATAACAAGTCATGCGTTTCTGACGTGTGATATATAACATGTCATGCGTTTCTGACGTGTGATATATAACATGTCATGCGTTTCTGACGTGTGATATATAACATGTCATGCGTTTCTGACGTGGGATATATAACAGGTCATGCGTTTCTGACGTGTGATATATAACAGGTCATGCGTTTCTGACGTGTGATATATAACAGGTCATGCGTGTCTGACGTGTGATATATAACAGGTCATGCGTTTCTGACGTGTGATATATAACAGGTCATGCGTTTCTGACGTGTGATATATAACAGGTCATGCGTTTCTGACGCGTGATATATAACAGGTCATGCGTTTCTGACGCGTGATATATAACAGGTCATGCGTTTCTGACGCGTGATATATAACAGGTCATGCGTTTCTGACGCGTGATATATAACAGGTCATGCGTTTCTGATGTGTGATATATAACATGTCATGCGTTTCTGATGTGTGATATATAACATGTCATGCGTTTCTGACGCGTGATATATAACATGTCATGTGTTTCTGACGTGTGATATATAACATGTCATCCGTTTCTGACGTGTGATATATAACGTGTCGTGCGTTTCTGACATGTGATATATAACATGTCATGCGTTTCTGACATAACAGGTCATGTGTTTCTGACATGTGATATATAACATGTCATGCGTTTCTGACATAACAGGTCGTGTGTTTCTGATGTGTGATATATCACAGGTCGTGTTTCTGACGTGTGATATATCACAGGTCGTGTTTCTGACGTGTGATATATAACAGGTCATGTGTTTCTGACGTGTGGTATATCACAGGTCATGTGTTTCTGACGTGTGATATATCACAGGTCATGTGTTTCTGACGTGGGATATATAACAGGTCATGCATTTCTGACGTGTGATATATAACAGGTCATGCGTTTCTGACGTGTGATATATAACAGGTCATGCGTTTCTGACGTGTGATATATAACAGGTCATGCGTTTCTGACGTGTGATATATAACAGGTCATGCGTTTCTGACGTGTGATATATAACAGGTCATGCGTTTCTGATGTGTGATATATAACAGGTCATGCGTTTCTGACGTGTGATATATAACATGTCATGTGTTTCTGATGTGTGATATATAACAGGTCATGCGTTTCTGACGTGTGATATATAACATGTCATGTGTTTCTGACGTGTGATATATAACATGTCATGCGTTTCTGACATAACAGGTCATGTGTTTCTGACGTGTGATATATAACATGTCATGCGTTTCTGATGTGTGATATATAACATGTCATGCGTTTCTGATGTGTGATATATAACATGTCATGCGTTTCTGACGTGTGATATATAACATGTCATGTGTTTCTGACGTGTGATATATAACATGTCATGCGTTTCTGACATAACAGGTCATGTGTTTCTGACGTGTGATATATAACATGTCATGCGTTTCTGACATAACAGGTCGTGTGTTTCTGACGTGTGATATATCACATGTCGTGCGTTTCTGACGTGTGATATATCACATGTCGTGCGTTTCTGACGTGTGATATATAACATGTCATGCGTTTCTGACGTGTGATATATAACAGGTCATGTGTTTCTGACGTGTGGTATATCACAGGTCATGTGTTTCTGACGTGTGATATATCACAGGTCATGTGTTTCTGACGTGTGATATATAACATGTCATGCGTTTCTTACGTGTGATATATAACAGGTCATGTGTTTCTGACGTGTGATATATAAAAGACCTGGAGAAAGTAATTCATGCTTCTCTCACCTCCAGGCTGGACTGTTATAACTCTTGTCTGCTGTAATCACGCCTTCAGCTGGTGCAGAACTCTGCAGGAGACTTTTAACTGGTACAGGTAGGCGTGAACACGCGTCACCAATCTTAAAATCCCGTCATTGGCTGACCGTAGAGTACATACTTCATTTTAAAATGTTATTTGTGTTTAAGTGTTAAAATAGCACCACCCCAGCCTATCTGTGTGACCTGCTGCAGCCCTATGGAGTGGTCTCACCGACGTCACGATCTCCTTAGTTACGAGGTCGGTCGGCCATGTTGGAGTACATACAGATCCTACATGGCGGCGCGTAAACAAGGAAGTGCGGCGAAAATACAATACTTTGAATCACTGGATAGTGCATCAAAGGTTCGCTACCTGGCCAAATTGAAGGTTATTGGTAATTTGGATCCCTATACGATGAGTGCAGATGGTTTCAGTGCCGATCCTACTTATCTTCCATCGGTAAACTACGCCAACATCTACACGTATCTCGTGAACACCCCCAGTCCTTACACAAAAGACGAGCTGGAGTGCTACAAAGGGCTCGACGCTT